>NW_022195378.1:0-352436 GCF_008641045.1 Pistacia vera | reverse complement strand
TTGCAGCCACTTCTGAAGCAAGAGTGTCCTTCGCAGCTTCAGGGACACTATTGAGGACCGAAGTTGGAACAGGCAAGGTTGCATCCTTGATCATAGGTTTTTTCTTGACCATATCCTCACCATTCTCATTAGGCTCGAAGATGTCCAAATAGACAAACTCCAAGCCCACAACTTCAACCTTCATCCTCTCCACCTTTCGTTTGATACTCCGAAGGAAGGTAGGATAAGTCAAGTGTGGGATGGGCTTCCAAGGTGCGTTAGATAAGGAAGACCAACATATCCCGGGCATGTTAGGCGACCTCTACCATCAGACAATGGACCTCTGCTTTGGCCTTCTCGCATTCTACTTTTGTGGTTGATAGTTGGCTATCTTAGGAGATTAGCTCTTTCTCCAACTTTTTGACCCTCTACGGAGCTTTATCAATCTCAGATGCTAGTTTGTTGTTGGCGCCTCGCTATTGCTCCAAGTCTCTTGTTGCTTTTTCCTTTGCGACCTGAACCTGGGAAAGCTTGTCTTCAAACTTCCTCTCCTCGGCATCTAAAGCGTCTACTTGTTTTTGTTGCTACTGGTCAAGCTCGGCCTTCAACACTTCATTCTCTTCCTCTAACTCCATGGTCCTCACCAAAGCTTCCTCCACGGTCTTGTTCGATTCCTCTCGGGCCTTGTCCATGTTTATAAGGTTGGCATGAATCTCGTGGTAGAGGAGCTAAGCCATCATGCAAGTCTGAAAGAAAGAAAAGTTAAGATTAACTAAGCCATCATGCAAGTCTAAAAGAAAGAATAGTTAAGATTAGCTTCTAAAAGGGAAGGCTGCTAGCAAAGAGTAAAGTGTAGGCTATTTTACCTTAGTTGCCATGCTCATGGTGCGAGAGAGCATGTCATGAAGGGGGTATATCTTGTACAACTCATAAATCCTCACGGGCACCACTACACTCACCACAATTATGCTCGTGGTAAGGTTCTCTAGAAGTTGGCTGATCAGTTTCTCGATTTCAGCTCAAGCTTAGATCTTTCTGCTCTTCGTTGCATTGATGTGACGAGCTTCTCCTCTCACTCCCTTGTTTGAGAGTCTTCCCTGTCGGCATTAGTTTCTTCTTGTCTGAGCCTTTCACCAAGGCCTAGTACTCTGGCAATACCTTCTTTGTGCCTCCTGCAAACTCGATGCCTTTCCTTTTTGAGCCCCCAATTGGCTCGATCAACTTCTTCTTTAAGCCTTCCTCTGGCTCGAGAAATTTCTTTCTTGAGCTCTTTTGGAGCTTAAAGGTGTTTTTCTTTTTAGCCACCTTGGTGGTGATTGTAGGCTTCTTAGAGCTCAGAGCCTCTTCAAGATCGCTCCCAATCCTCATAACTAGAGGCCGTGACAGCGACGTTCCAATCCCTGCCTATTTGGTCACAACACCAAGCTGCTTTTTCTCAATAGTGCGACCTGCTATTGTCTTTTTCATATTTTTGGCTTTCTCTGCCCACATCTCTGCAAGAATGACAAATAAGTTAGCATACAACTGAGAAGAAATTGAAAAGGCAAACTATTTTACACTCACCAAAAATGGTTTTGAAGTTTTCCGAATCTAGGCAAAACTCGTATGCTCTCAAGTAAGTAAGCATAATAAGCTTTGTCTCATTACGACAACTCTCAGGAAGATAACAGAAGGCTGCTAATCGCCTCTTGTGGTCCTTACTGATGTTAGGTTGCTTGACTTTCTCTGTAAAAGGAAGTAAGAACAATCAAAAGTTGACTAATAAAAACCAAATAAAAAAAGGGCAAGAATACCCAAGGGCTTTGTCAGAAAAAGCACCATTGCCCCCAAAGTGGTAGAAAAAATGCTTGAAATCCTAGCTTTCAAGCTTATTGGGGACAATGATCAACCCATCCAAATGGGATGTTCTTAATTTGGAAAGGTAGAAAGTGTCACCCTGACCTTTCTTCAACCTATGGACGAACTCCCCTACGGATAGCTTGCCAATCTTTTCTAAAGCATAGGCAATGTACATGCCTACCATTATTATATAAGAGTTCCCTGTTAGCTAAAAGTGAGCAATGTTAAAGCAATCTATAACATCGGAGATGAATTGGTGAGGTGGGATCGACATACCACACCTCAAGAGAGTTTCGGAGATCACCACCCAACCTATGGGGGGATGCTTCTGCAAAGTGTCTTCTAGAATGCAAAGATGATTTTCACATGGGATCGCGTAGCTCTTCCTTTTCTGCCTCAGCTCAACCTCGGTGATCGAGGAGGTCAGATCTTTCCTAAACCTAGTTTGATGTAGGGGGCTTGCACTAGGGTTTTCCTTGTCTTGGTTCAACAAGTTCTCAGCCTCACTGCTTGTGGTCCACTCAAGAGCCACGGCAGCAAGCTCATCCTAATCTCTTTCCCCATTACCAACCAAAGCTATTAGGGAGCCCTTTATGAATAGCCTTTCAATATTGATATCAGGGGAAGAAATTTTTGGCTAAGGTCACTCGTGGATACCTGAAACAAGAAAACAAGTGTTAAATGTTAGGGAACGAGCAACCTATCCACACTTGCCTCCAGTTCAAGTATCCAGAAAGCTCACATGAAAAGAAATGTGAGCAAGATATCAAGATTCATAGCAATTGATGGAGAATTCCAGCGGCCGCTCATCAAGATGCTCTTAAACCCAAGATTAGAGGGTTTTTTAAACCCAAAAGAACTAACTTGGTCATGATAATGGCCACCCTGATAGTAAAAGCTTAAAACAAAGAGAGTGGGTATAAAGGGAACTTACTGAATGAGGATGACAAAAAGGTTCACCATAAAGTCATCATGGAAGCAAGAAGTAAGGATAATAGAGAAGAAGAAAAGCGCACAAAAAAGCCTTCAAGATTGCAAGAATGGGAGATTAAGGGAAAACAACCCGTTTTGTAGTGGCGAGCAAGAAAACAAATGACGAGAGTCAATCTAGGTTGTTGATTTGAGACGAATCTCGTCCCTCCAGTCGTCGAGAAATCCTGACTGATCAATTAGTACAGGTAGCATCTATCTAGGAAGGGTAATTAACCATCAGATCGAGTAATGATAACCACCAGCACAAGTTGCTTCAACTCCGTGAGTAGCAATGCATGTTTTTTCATGTTTGCACTTGGCCAGCTATAATTGTCCACACTCAATGAAAAGTAATTGCCAAAATTCATCTGCATTTAATGTGACATGTCAGGTTCGAAATTACCCTTGTGCACCTCATTTCAAATTTCAAATTCAACAGCATTGCAACAAGAGGCCAAGTCTCAGGTACATTAGGTGAAGCTACGGTGAGTGTAAAGTTTGGATCTCTCAATGATCAATGTGCGAGTTACATCAAAACGAAGGAGTTCGATCTAAGTGGCAAATCAAGCAACTCAGTCTTTGAAGCTTGTACAACCTCCAAATACTGGGAGTAGATGTTTGTGTGATTATGCCATAGAGCTTGTAGATCTCAAAAGCTAGCAGAGAGATAGTTTGATCCAGAATCAGCTCGACCTAGTTGAAGTTTGCAACAGATGAATCCAAACAGCTGTTCAACAATATCAAAGATAAGCTTCAATCTCAATTTTCAGAAGGGTAAATATCAACCCCCTTGGCAACGCAATCTCACTCACTCAACCATGAAGATCACGGGATTGCGAACAAGTTTGATTGCAATCCCAAACTTATCTATTTTTCTTTTATCAAACTTATAAAAACCCTCTCAAACGATGAGAGAGGGGTTAGCAAATTTGATTAGCAATGATATATGTTATTGTAAGCTTTGTAAGGCAAAAAGACAATAGTGGACGTAGGCTCAAGTTCTAACTTCCTAAATCACTTTAAAATTCATTTGTGTTCTTTATTTTACCATATTTTACATTGCATTGCTAATTTTAATTAAATCACATACTCATCCGTTCTGATTCCATAAAGTCAATTGGCTTTCTCAAGTTGATATGAATTTCGTATCAACAATATTGTCATATAATTTAAATGAATTGCTTATGCCTTTATTTTCGGTTGGATTGATAAACGTTTCATAATGTATGAATAAGGCTTCTATTATTATTTCTGACATAAATAGTATCAAATATTATTTACAATTCATTCAAATAACAAACCATAGGCCTTGAGGCCCTTGACACAAGTTCAACTCACCGAATTTCCATTAATTGATTAATGTCATTTCTCTTGTGATAGAAATTGAAATAAATTTAGACATATAGCTTTACTATTATTACAAATGCTATTAAACCTAAAAGTGTTTCGTACAGAACTTACTTCATATATTCTCAGATAGTTGTACACAGGATGCTTATGAAAATCCATGAATCATTTATTTGCTCTAATCAATTACTATGATTGGGGGGTGTGGGTCCGGATACCCTTTAAATCCCATGGAACCGAAAGATTGGTTCTTGGATTTGGAATCAGAACTGGAACCGTCAATTCTGATTCCTAAATATCTAAAACCAAAACTTGAAACATAGGTTTCGGTTCTGGGTATCCAGGAAAATTATGATACACCCTTATTGCACAAACATATCAGATAACCCTGTAAAAATTAAAAATACACCCCCAAATATACCTTTCTCCCTAGTCATTCTTCTGCAGGTCACATATCTCAGTGGCGTATTTTCCCCACGGCCTCTTCTGAACTCCTTTGTGATGTCCTCACGTGAAGACACCATTGAGAAAAACACAGAAACAAGAGAAAGTAACTGGCTTTTGAGAATTGAGAGTGTTAGTTTAAGTTATGTGTGCCAGTTGAGTTATGAAGAACAATTAAAGCAAAAAGAGAGATAAGGGGAGCTGAAGAAGGAAGTGTGTCTTGTGTGTTTGTTGTGTGCTTGTGTTTGTGTTGGCTCGTGTGATGATATTGGAATAGTATGATCCACACGATGGC
The DNA here is from genome assembly GCF_008641045.1 of Pistacia vera. NCBI lineage: Eukaryota > Viridiplantae > Streptophyta > Magnoliopsida > Sapindales > Anacardiaceae > Pistacia > Pistacia vera. The sequence goes on along the minus strand of NW_022195378.1, from coordinate 347,560 downwards.
CACACATAAAGTTTATGTGTACTTTTTACTAACATATCATCATTTGTATCATGAGAGACCACACGATGTAGGTCCACAGTTGAGTAAAGTGATGTCACATTGTAGCTTAAAGGTGTTATACATTGTAAATCTTCTTGTGAATTGAATATGATATATGCTACTTCAGTAAGAGATCCAAGTGCAATTCAAGAGGTCTATTATCAAGAGTGATGCTTGCATAGTTGATTCTTTAAAGTCTCATTGTGTTGTCGGGAACGTGCCAAGTCTAGAAATTCTATATAAAAGGTGTGAATTATAAACCATTTAATTAACTGCTAGATTAAAACCCCACTTGCGTTTTTTTTTCTATGCCCTATAATGTGTTTATGATGCTGATAATTTAGGAGCTAATCTTAAGTTTTATCACTTAAATATAGCTTTTCTAAGTAATATATTCGATAAACTCCAACCTTTTACGAATTTTTTTTTTAATAATTTAATTAGCTTCATTAATATTTTGGTCTCCACTTTTATTGCAATGCCCTATATATAACTAGCCAACGGTTAAAAAAAAATTATAATCGTTGGCTGCTAATTTTTTTTTATTTTTTTATAAATTTTATAAAATTTTATTTTAACCCTTGTAATTTATGTTTATTTAAATTTTATTGGAGATTTATGTAATTGTGCAGGGGACTAATATGAAAAAATCTAAAAAAATTTGGGACCGGTCCAGGCCCAGGCCTATAGGAGGAACAATCCAGAGCAATTAAATAACTTAGCTGGCAAGCATGATTGGTTTGGTATGGGTAGTAGGATCATAATAACATCAAGAACCAAACATTTGTTGACATCCCATGGAGTAGATGGAGTTTATGTGGCTGAGAATTAAATGATGATGAAGCCCTCCAATTCTTCATTTCAAAAGCCTTTAAGAAACTCGACCTTCAAAAAGTGTTAGGGAGCAATGCAAATGTGTTGTAAAGTATGCTAGGGTCTTCCATTAGCCTTAAAGTTTTGGGCCACTCTTTGTGTGAAAAAGAAGTTTGTATATGGGAAGATGTTTGGAAAGACTAAAAAAGGTCGTGACAAAATATACTGGACATACTTCAAATAAGTTTTGATGGCTAGAGATTCAGAGAAAAATATTTCTTGATATAGCATGTTTCTTTAAAGGAATGGGCTTAGGTTATGTGACTAAAATTCTTAAAAGTTGTCGTTTTTTTTTCCAGTTGCTGGAGTAGATATCTATTGATAATTCGCACATATTATTTTAGCTGATGGTAGATTGTAGATTCATGATTTGTTACAACAATGGGTCAACAAATTGTCAGAGAGGTGTCCCAGAGGCTGGAAAACACAGTAGATTGTGGATACAAGCAGCATTCATCATGTATTGACAAAAGGCACAGTAAGGAATTCAATTTTGTTATAATCATGTGCACTTTTTTAATCATCATTTGCTTTAACTAGTTAAATATCTTATGAGGTGTAGCTGCGCATTTTTAGCATATTAGCTAACCTCCCATATTACACATGCATGTGTAATTTTTTTTTAATTTTCTGTATTTGTTGACCAATTTATAGTCCGATTGAGATTTAAGTCTCTTGTTCCTCAAAAACACTTTTATTTCCATAATTTTCGTTTTGTTTCTAGTTAATTTTTTCCTCCTTACTTTAGTACTTCTATATACATGAGCATAGTGATAATGAGAATAGTATGATCTATATTAAAAAAAAAAATTGATAGTTAATTTTTTATATTATTTAAAAAAGAGTAAGGAAAAAAATCAATAAAATATATATTCATAGAGTCATGAATATACTTAAATTAAATCATAGAAAACCTATATATTCAATTTTAAAAATTATTTGAAAAGTTAAAAATAGTATACGTTTTACTTGTAAATTTAGAAAATGACTTCTTTTTTTTAAATAGAATTCAAAGTTCCTTTTTTTCCAACTTTTTCTTTTATAAAAAATCATTTTTACTAAATATCATGAAAATTTATGAAATTTACAAAATAAAATTTCGTTAATAAAAATTATTGTAAGCTGTTAAGTGAGTTTGAAATTGAAGAACTATTTTTATAAGATTGTGTTACTTGTAAGAATTTTGTGCAACCCAGTTAAGTTTTATGTTAAAATGTTAATGGCAGACCTATAACTAGAGGAAAACTTTAGTCTCTTATTTGTTCAAGGACTGCAAATTACACTGTATGTTAAAGTAGCTAGCACTCATATCTATATAGTTCAATTCATATGTTATTATTCTTAACTTGCTTTTTCTCTCTCTTGTTTTATTATTTTTTTTTTTTTTTTCTATTTAAAGGGAATTGAAATGTTGAAGGCATGATGCTCAACTTTTCTACAGAGAGATCCCTTGTGCTGCTAAAGCATTTTCGAAAATGATAAACTAAGATTACTCAAGCTTCGCAATGTTCAACATCCAGAAGGCCTTGACTACCTTTCCAACAATTTATGTTTACTTGATGGGAAGGATATCCTTTAAAATCCTTACCACCAAATTTGCAATTGGACAAAATTATTGAGTTAGAAAATGCATCAAAGTCTCATTGAACAAATGATGCAGGGAATCAAAGTAAGATTAATTCCATTCCACTTTCCTGTTTTCATTTTTATGGAATATTATTTATGCTATTTATTGTTTAATATATGAAAAATTAAGAAAAGCACATCTTCATCTAACTTCTTTTTTTTTTTTCTTTTACCAGACTTTCACAATTTGGAATCCATCAATTTTAGCGAGTGTAATACTTAATCAAGCACTAGATTTCAAATTGGCCCCAAATCTCAAGGATGTGAATCTTTCTAGTTGTAAAATGTTGCGTGAGGTTCACCCATCTTTGTTGGTTCACAAAAGATTACTTGTTGAATATGCTGGTTGTACAAGTCTTAAAACTCTTCCAGATTCATATGGAATCCCTAGAACGACTTTGTCTAAGTAATGCTTTAAATTGGAGAAGTTTCTAGAGCTTTTAGGAATTATGGATTGTCTACGTTTCCTTTCTTTAAACGGAACTGCATTAAATACTGCCAATGTCAATTGAACTTTTGAGTGGACTTGAAGCATTTATTTGGCAGACTGCAAAAATCTTCTGTGTCTTCCAGTCACTATAATGGTTTGAATCTCTTCAAACATTTTATCTTTCTGGATGCTCCAAACTTGGTAATTTGCCAGAGACTTTGTGGCCTGTTAAAAGCCTAGAAAGCCTTAGAGCAAATGGGACTGCAATAAGACGGTTAATGGCGTCCCTTTTTCTTATGAAGAATCTTATAGAGTTAGATTTTAGTGGATGCAAAGGACCACCATCAAAATCTTGGTTTTCAGTCTTCTTCAAGGCTTTAGATTGCCCACTTTGTCAGATTTTTGCAGATCTTTAAAAACATTGGTTCTGAGTGACTGCAATATGGAGGAAGAAGCGATTCCTAATGACTTTTCGGTCTATTTTCTTCATTACGAACGTTAGACCTAAGCAAAACATTTTGTTTCACTACCTGGAGCATCAATCATCTTTCGAGCTTGAGTTTTTCTTCAACGGTTGTAAGAGACTTCGATCTCTACCGGAACTTCCATCAAACATAGATATATTAACGTAAATGGTTGTGTTGCACTGGAAACAACATCAAAGCATTAAGGTTATGCAATTCCAAGCTGTTTACTTTTTTATGTATAACTGCTTGAATTGATTATCTAGCATCTTCATGCCTAGAGAATCCCTTAAGGTCAGTGTATTTCTCTTTCTCTCTCTTCATCTTTTGAGTTAAACATTATTCTATGACTTTTCTTTCTTTTTTTGAGTGCAGGCAACGTGTCATCGGACAAAGTTCATTGATGCTTTTAGAATGGTTTTCCTGGAAGTGAATTCCAGAGTGGTTCCAACATAAGGTGAGGCTCTTCAATTAAAATAGAAAGGCCTCCAGATTCTTATGATAAGATGGTGGGAGGTGCTGTCTGCTGTGTTTTCGATTTCCATAAGCATCAGAGTCAAGATGAGAATGAAGACATATTACATGTCGGATTTACTGCAAAGTGAACGATAAGAAATGTGAACCTACTGTGATTGGATTTGACGAGTATTGGGCAAGACTGTGTCAGAGCATCTTTGGCTAACCTATTTTCATGAAGAACTCTTTCAAGATTTTGTTGAGCTTTCATTTTATTCAAGTGATCCAGCATTGGCGGTGAAGAGGTGTGGGATCCATCCACTATACGTAAAAGAAATGAAAGAATTGAAGCCAAGCACCACAAATCCAATAGCTCTAGTTTTGGGAATTCAATGATTGGATGAAGTTTGTCGGATCAACGGTGGATATTGACTGTGATGGGTTAGAAGACGAACCAATCTCCAACATAATAACATCTCTCTAATTTAATGCTCTATGCCAGATTGATTAGACCAAATTGGAACTTGTATAAGTTGGAATGAAACTTCTTGAAACAGAAGATGATTTCGGTGACTTGAAGTTCCTTATGCCAATAGTAATATCATAAATTACTATCTTTTTAAGAAGGAACTAAGTATGACACGGTATTCCTCCAATGCAGGCAGCTATATACGGGGAATACTGGAATTTGTTAAAAGGTCAACCAGGAAAGAACTGTCGGCTGAATTTATGTAACTACAAATATTTGTTGCCTTGAGTTTGATGAAATGCTTGAAAGAGGGTTTGCGTTGAGAGGTGAGCCCTTGAGAGATGTTTGATAAATCCCAGAAGAAAAAAATTGTAATTGGTTCATTTAATGTGGTGGTGTTATTGCATATGAATATCTTATGAAATAAAAATCCACAGCCATTCCTATAATTGAATTTTTAGCTTGGGCTCAAATCGTAAAGGAAGTGAGACTCTTCTTGGTGTGTACAGTGATGGCAAAGCAAGGTTGTTGGTCTGCTCAAAGGTGGCCTAGTTCCAATTTCACAAGCGTTATGGAGTTTTTCTTTAGGTAAATTGCTTCAAAAATTAGTCTTGTGCTTATATTCTAAGGATTTCCAAATATTGCTAGTGATGGTGAAGAACTGTAATAGCTGGAATTGTAACCCCTGTTGTGTTTTTGGTTTCTGCAGTTCTGCCGGACTGTTGTGTGTTTGATGGTGCTGCCGGTTAGGACTGGTTGGGGTCCTTGCGGATAGGATTTTTTAGGATTTTCTGGCATTAAGGTCGTTTCTGCCGGTTCTACAAGATTTCTGCTGTGTTAAGTGTGGTGGTTGCTGGCTGTACGCTTGTTATGCTGGTGTTTTTTTGGCCACTGCAGCTCTGGGGGATTTCTGCAAATTCCGGTGTCCATGATTCTTGTTTTTGGTGGCTGGTCCTCGTGCACAGCTTTTGCTGCGATTTTTGTTTGTTCTCTCCAGACCTCGTTCCTTTGTACATGCTGGTCTTCTTTTGTTGAGCAATCCCAGAGGCCAGGTCCTTGTTTTGTTAGGATCATATATCCCTGCTTCTCTTTAGTGTTTTTGTGGTGTTTAATCCGCTTGGAGATTCATCCTCAAAAATCTGATGATTTCCCTCTTTGCTGTGTGCAATCCATCCACAAGAGAGTCCAAGAAAATTTCAACTTTCAAGACAGATCATTGTGAATACTTATTTGGATTTGGTTATCAACTCTCCACATCTTCTCTGGAGAAACAATTATTGGAAAAGCATTAAAAAGAATACCCTATCCATTTAAATCCAAATACGTTATTTGGATTTGGTTATCAACTCTCCACTCTAGATTGGATCTAGCGTTACATATTAAGAATATATCATTTATTATTTCAACTAGGGTATAATTAGTAAGTCACTGAATTTTACGATTAGATTTGTCATTCCATTAAAAGTATAATTGGTAAATCACTTAATTTTATGGATTAGATTTGTCTTTTAAATAAATCTACTATAAGGGAAGTTTGATTATTGAGTTAACTATAACAATGTTTTAAAACTCGGAACGGTCGGACCAATTAGACAGGTCGAATCGAGAACTAGGCCCTTCTTCGGTCTGGGCACACCTCAAACTCGGTTTTAGCATTTAACCTGAATTGACTCAGGGTTGAACCGGCAGAATAGTGGCGAACCGTTGGTTCAACAAAACCGGTGGCAAAACGGGGTCACTAAAAATGAAAATCCCCACAAATTTCCAAGTCTACATCTTCAAAGTTCAATCTTCATTCTATGCTTCGTTGACTGAAATTTTCAATCGACCAACTCTGAGGGTATCCGCTCTGTTCGCCATCCGCTGCCGACCGCACTACACTTAGCCTCCACCTGCTGATATTATTGTTAAGGTTTGTGTTTCATTCTTGAGCAAAAATTGAGTGTGATTGAAATTATTCCTTATATATATAAGGAATAATTTCAACCGTAATTTTTATTCGTGTATTCGCAATATACTATTTTGTTTATATGATTGCTATATCAGGAATAAATTTGTTGCAAATGAACAGCAACAAATTTATTCATGATAGTATAAGGAATAATTATTCCTCTTTCTTAATATATATATCAAGGTTGTCTCATGAACATTTGTGACCCTATGCAACAGTTACTTTAAGGGCTTTCTAATAATATAAGCATATATTAAAAAAAATTACAAATTTATTTTTCTTGCCTTTTGTGATGTAAAATCACTAGGAGAGGTGGACGACGACTGACGGGCTAACGGGGTCAGGTTGGTGGGGGGTTTTGGAGAGCAGATGTTGGAGAAGCGATGGTTGGTGAAATGGGTGATTTCCAATGCCAGGATTGACCGGAAAATGTTAGAAAAGTTGTAGCCCAAAAGGTATCAATGGCTGACAATTGGCGGAGTAAACGGATGAGGTATGATAGGGGTTTCGGTAAAGGGCTGAGGGGAGGAAGATGGTGGTGTCGGGGAAGGGCAACAATGTCGGGTACATGCCAAAAAGGCCGGAAATGGCTGTTGCGTGCGGTAGAGTTGGGTTGCGAGATTCATCAAAAATTGGTCAAATTGAGGGTTATCAAGGCTAGAAAAACACTTGAGAAATGATAAAGTGATGATTCCGATTGATTTTGGTGAGAAAATCGACCAAAATCAACTCTAAACGCCCGACGACAAAAGAAGGATGGACATGATTTATGTGAATGTTGAATTTTGGGATTGAATTAGGGGTGACTAATTTGAGATATATAAATTACCATTTTAGCCTTTCATTGTTAAAAGAAATTCATTGTGTTAATTTAGGGGTGTAAATTAGAATATATGAAACTAGAGGTACTAACTTGCTATTTCATCAAACTTTGGGTGGGAATATATGTAAAAAGTTTATAATAAATTTGAGCCTTTTTTGCTAAGAAATTATATACTATTTTCATTTTTGTAATATATTAAAAAAATTATAAAAAATTTGGGTCCTTTTACCCTATTTTTGAGGGCCCTAGGCAGGTGTCTCACTTACCTACCTCTTGAGCCGACCTTATATATATATATATATACTATTTTTGTTTACAAAATGAGCTACATTAAGAAAGAGGTTTCTGATTTCTGGAGTGGATTGCAGTTGTGGTGGCTAGCATTTCCTGCCTAGACTATAGGGGTGGGTTTGCTAGCTTTCAAACCTGTATGGACTGATGGAATTTATTAAGGGTGTGTTTGATGGATTTAAAACCTGCAGGGACGGACAGAGTTCCTCAGGGGTGTGTCACTACATTTCAAACCTATCGGATAGGATGAAGTTATCGGTCCGACCCGCCGGTCGGACTCGTTGAACCGTCCTGCCCAAATTATTTTCTGCATTCTTTTGATTATTCTATTAAATCGCCATTGAAACCATGGCTTCTCTTCCCCAAGAACTCATCGTCAACATCATCTCAAAGTTATCAATCAAGTCTTTGCACCGATTTAGATGTGTATCCAAATCATTCATGACTTTAGTTAACAACTTCATCAGCCTGCACCAAAGACAAGAACTCATTCTTTCCACTCCTAATTTTACCTCTTCACACTACCGACCTCGAAGCAGCTTCTGATAATGGCAAACTCCTTGTTCAACAGCATGATTTTCCATGTTTGGAGGAACACCGTCGCTTAAATACATATGGTTCCTGTAATAGCTTAGTGTGCTTAGAGATTGAACCTCACATAGGCGATCAAATGCTAAACTCTCTAAGTTGTGTAGCTGCTTCGTTTGTTATATTTAATCCCTTAATAAAACAGTCCAAGAATATACCTTAACTTGAACGCACTCTAATCTGTACTATATCTAGATTTGGTTATGTTAAGTCCATTGACGATTACAAGTTTGCGAGATTCTCTAATTTGACATCAACGATATATATCTTCTCTTTGAGAAAAAAAAATAATAATTGGAAAATTATCAAAAACGTGCATCGTTTTCAATCAACGAGTTCTGGTCAAGAGATCTATCCAAATGGACCTTCATTGTTGTGTTTGATTTGGAAGAAGAGAAGTTCAAATCCTTTACGGTTCCTGAATTTTTCAATTTTAGGTTCTCTTATTTGCTTGGAGTTCTAGGAGACTGCCTTGTGTTGTATGGATCAAAACCCTTGTTTAGAAATGAATTTTGAATCATGAAGAAATATGGGGTTGAAGAATCTTGGTCTACAATTTCGACAACTGTTCCAGTCACTTGTGGAATAGAAGTTCAAATCCTTTGCGGTTCCTGAATTTAAAATCCTAAAATCCTCTGTTTTTGTATTATTTGTAATGGTAGTAGAGCCTCCAAGAGTCTAGAACTGTAAACGAGCCGAGCCGAGTGATAAGTTGCATAAATTTAGTGTTTTTAGATTTGTTTTTATAGCCTTCTAGTTAATTTCTCATTTGTTTTCTGTGTTTTGATGTTAGTTTTTGTTAAGTTTGAAATATAAATAGTCAGCTATTGATTTGAAGAATTTTTGTAATTTTCAAGCAGTAATTGAGTAGATTGGAGCATTGGAATTCAAAGCTTGAAGAAATTGAGATTGACTGATAAGTTTGAAGGCCATGGCCTTGCCTTGGTGGTTTACCACGGTCGTGTTGGTGGAATGAAGATAAAATAACGATGACAGGAAACACCATGGCCTAGGCTGTGGTGACGTACATTTAGACACGGCCTGGGCCGTGTCGGGCACTTTTAGGGTTTTTATTAGTTTTTCTTTCTTTTTTCGTTGAGGACTCTTTTGGGTATTTAAGGATGATTAAGATTACTCCTGAGGAGGGCCAAATTTTACCTATTCTTGGAGAGAGATTATTGTGTAACAAAAGAGAAAGGAGAATCAAGAACAAAATTCATCAAAGAGTTTGTTTTTACTTTTTCAATATGATTTATTTCTTGGATTCTACTCTTGTTTCTTTTATTATGAACTAATTTTCTCAGGCTAAGACTATGGTTAGTCTATTTATGGATCTGTGATCAATCTTTTACTCTTTGGTCAGTGAATTATTTTTCTAATGATGAGTTTATATTATGTGCTTAATGCTATTAGGAACTTGATCAATTTCTGATAGAATTGTTTTGTGTGATTGAGACCGAGAGGAGATATCACATGAGTGCTCTAGTAATATAGGCCATGGATTAATTGGATATAGAGATATATGAATTGATACATGCAATAGTCATAAGTAGGATTAACTTGTGTTGAAAGCTAGAAGATTTCACAAAGCTTAATGCTCGTCTATTTCATTAAATCTATATAGAGATATCTAGGTTGTGAAATAGAAGTAGAATTAATATTGCTTGAGAAAGAATATTGGTTAACCTAGGAAATCCCGTTGTCACATTAATTAAATAAATTCATTGACCATAGTAAATTGAGGGGTGCAGAGAAGTTATAGATGAGCCTGAAGTCTTAGCCGTTTTCTCTCATTGAATTCTTAATTTTAGTTTTACTGCAATTCGTTTCTAATATTTCAAATTTTAATATTTTTAGTTTTAAAGATCGCCATTCTAAGTTTTGATTATCTAGATAAAGTTAAGACTAATTAATATTTCAGTACTTGTTTACGCAATCCCTTGGGTACGATAACCTGTATTTTATTATACTATATTACTTGAGACTAGTGCACTTGCTAGTAGTTGTTGCAAATGACACAACACCGAGCCAAGCTTTTGACTTATCGAGCTCGGCTCGTTTACTACAGTGTCGAGCTGGAGTTTGAACTCGAGCCTGGCGAGCCTCAGAATTGAGACTTGAACTCGAGCTCGGTCGACTTCAGCTCGAGTTCAAGTCGAGCTAGCCGGCTCAAACTCGAGCTCGCGAGCCCAATATCGAGCTCGAGCTCGAGCTGGTTAAGGTTCACGAGCCCGATATCGAGCTCGAGCTCGAGCTCACCCACCCAAAAAAAAAAAAATAATGAACAGAGAATCATATCAAGTAAAAACCCACCCAAAATCCTTTAAACGCAAAAGCAAAATCCCACTTTGCAAACTTCAAGCTCCTTCTCTACCTTCCTTAAAAGCAGCAAATTAAACACAATGGCAGTACATAAAAACACCAAAGTCCAAATGGGTATGCTTCAAAAAGAACAAAAGAGACAAACTTTGAAGCATCTCAACCAATCTCACCATACATTCATTACAACCACAGAAACCCCATTCAGTAACTCCTACCAAGCACTTTCATTTCTGGTGACTTCTGAGTAAAGATTGGATTTTTTCCATTAAAGATTAGGATTTAAAAATAAAAAAAGAATAAAAATTTGCTAAAAAAGCAGTAAAGAAAGGTAAAATCAGAAGAAAATATGGGTGACATTTGCAGAGATATTGAGAGAGAAATTAGGGTGAAATAAGAAATGGGGTCCCTAGAGAATGGAGTACAGTAATTAAGTTTAAGTGGGTTGTCAGGAGTCCTGAAATTGATTTGGTGTATTAACTGTATTCGTGTTATACAAATTTGCGCTTTGGGGGGAAATTATCATTTTTTTTAACTTTTTTCACTGGAAAATATCAGTTTAATACTTCATGGTTTAAAAAATCACCAAAGCACCCTGCATAAGTGCACAGTGTTTATGCGACCTAGACCAGGCTTGCGTAAACACGAGCCGAGCTTCACTGTGTTCGAACTCAACTCGGTTAACAAACCAAGTTCGAGCTGAGTCGACTCGATAATAACCGAGTCGAGCTCCAAACGAGCTCTAACCGAGTCGAGCCGAGCCGGCTCGCGAGCCAGCTTGGCTCGTTTACAGTCCTACCAAGACTAATGCCATAATGGAGAAATCTTCTTATATTTCTAGTCAACCAAACAGTAATCTCAATCGTTCTAATCAACCAAACAACAAACACTAATTTTTCTTGCCAACCAAACAGATCAACTCTCAGTGAAAATGACTCCGGAGAAGTTTCAGTTCAGGTAAATCTAGAATTTACAATATGGAAACGAATTCTCCAGTTGCTGATGAATTGGCTATTAGCTTGAATTACGGAGTCATGTTTGGATATATATCAAAATGCATAGCTACTTGTGAAATTTGGAATACCTTTGATTGTTGAGAAATCAAAGGCACAAACCGACTTGATAATCCAAAAAGGTCATGTTGTCCAAAAGTTTAGTGTCAAATTAATATCATAAGAATAAGTCACATATAGTACGATACCTTAGTTTATATATAAGAGTTTATATACAAAATTTGTATTATTGTAGGTACCATTATTTAATTTAAATATAAAGATGATTTTATCATAATTTTAATCTTTAAAACATTCCTAAGAGACCAAGTAAGATTGAACTCCATTAGTGATAAGAATATATAGAAATAGAAGCTTTCAAAATGTAGTTCTATGACTGATTCTGCATATTTTTCTTGGGTTGAGGCTGCGTTTGATTGGCTGGTTTGCTGTTTGCACTGGGTTTGTTTTTTGGTTTCTGCAGTTCTGCTGGACTGTTGTGTGTTTGATGATGCTGCCGGGTTAGGACTGGTTGGGGAGTAGGATTTTTTTAGATTTTCTGGCAGCAAGGTCGTTTCTGCCGGTTCTGCAAATTTTTGCTGTGTTGAGTGTGGTGGTTGCTGGCTGGTACGCATGTTATGCTGGTGTTCTTTGGCCATTGCAGCTCTGCGGGATTTCTGCAAATTCCGGTGTCCATGATTCTTGTTTTTGTGGCTGGTCGTCGTGCACAGCTTTTGCTGCGATTTTTTGTTGTTCTCTCTAGACCTGCTTTCCTTTTTATATGCTGGTCTTCTTTTTGTTGAGCAATCCCAGAGGCTAGGTTGTTGTTTTATTAGGATTGTATATCCTGCTTCTCTTTGGTGTTTTTGTGGTGTTTAATACGCGAATAATACTACACATACATTATTCCCATACAATATTTCTTATACAACATTATGTGGCAAGATATGATTGAGTGAAAGTTTAATTTTAACTTTAAATTAGTCAATCATATCTTGCCACATAATGTTGTATGAGAAATGTTGTATGAAAATTATGTATGTGTAGTATTACTCTTAATACGCTGGGTTTGTCCAACGAATTTGACGTTTAAGGGGAACCCCTTTGTCTTTATTCTTTCGTTTATTTATAAAATTACCTTTACCCAAAAAAGAAAAAAAAAATGTAGTCTTCTTTGTTAGAATTTGTATCACGTTTAACTTCTTTTTAGGGTGCGTTTGGTTAGGGGTCTGGGAAGATTACTCTTGTAATCTATCTTTTATTACAAACATTACATTGTTTGGTTGTTAAATAATAAAAAATTATGATAATCTTTCATTGTCAATGGTTGTTATTATTGGTAATCTTTCATTGTCAATAGTTCATACCAATTTTTTCCTTAATTAAAAAATATTTTGGATGCAAATGCCCTCATATGAAAAAAGTTTATTTCAATTCAATTCAATATGACTGACATCGCTCTCTTAGAAAAATTAATTAATTTAAGATTATTTAATAAGTAAATTTTATAACCTATGAATGCTAGTTTACTGATGGAAGTTTGCAAACTACATAAGCTTTCCTATTTAACATCTATTTCTTCATCATAGTCTGTCTCATGATTGTCAAATCGCGTATCACATCGTGTATCGACAATTTAGGCTCCATTTGGTTCACATGTTAGGAAAACTATTCTAATTTTCCCAAAAAAGATAACACAAAATTTGTGTTTGTTTCACCTATTTTCAAAATAGTTTTCTAAATTATTTAATTTTCTTTAATCCCCCTAAATTTGTTAATTTAACTAAACAACCCCCAAAGAAAATTTTAAACATTGACAAAAACACCCGAGCAACCCAAATTTACCAGATTCCAGCCACCACTGCTAGAAGCTAGCCGAAATCTGATGTAATGGCGCACTACTGGCTGAATCTGACCGGTAGTGTGCTGATCTAGCCTTTTCCATGGATCTGGCTGGAAAAGGCTAGATCTACGGCCAAGATATGGTCATCGTTGACCATCAACGACGGCCGTATCTTTGGTGACGACCAAATGCGGCCAGATCTTCACTTCAATGGCCAGATCTAGCCGCAGATCTAGCTGGAAAATGTCATATCGGTACACGACCGGCAAGATCAAGCAGGTCATACGCCGATACAGCAACTTTGGCTACCCCCCAATTCTACATAGGGGGTATTTATGTTAATTTTCAAAGTTCTACATCATAATACCCACCCAATTTAACTTTTTTCAAAAGATTATTCTAAAAACTACCTAATAATGAACCAAACGAAGCCCTAATTTTTTGAATCGTGTATCGCGTATCGTATCATATCGTAGGATACGTCTTTTTCAAAAAAATTAATAAAATGATAAGAAATTTCTAAAAATTAATATCATTCTCAAGATTATTAAAGAATTTTGTGGTATTATTGGCTTTAAATTATGATATTACATAATCAAAATTAATCACAAAATTAAGAATCTATATAATTTTCTCTCAACCATTCATATCATTTCCAAGGTCAATGTCAATATTTATATCTCCATTTGCATTATTATTATCATGCAAAATGAGTAACACGTGTTCCCCTTCACTTTCTCATGCAAAATGAGTAAATTTGGATAAGTTTTAGTGAACCGGGTTGGGTGACCCGGTTCCGACCTGAAATTTTTTTTGGGCATTTGGCCCAAATTAATAAAGTTGTATTGATTTGTATCGATATTTTTAAGGATACGTATCGTATCGTAAGATACATATCAACGTATCAAAAGGTTTACAATACACTATCTGATACGTATCATTGGTAACATGTATCGAATCATATTGCATGATATATATCGGGTATCGTAGAATACTAATAACCATCTCTATCTGTTCTTATTTTCTTTGCTAGCCATGGCGATTCTTTTACAAGAAATCATATTCTAATGATGAAAGCTTTGTTGCAATGGAGCTCCAAGTCTTTAACTGTACATGATGCTTTCTTTTTCCTGAATCCCTTCTCTTGAAGAGTCCTTCAAAGAAATAATAAAGTTTTTGAATCCGTTCCTTTCCAAGATTCGAACTCTGAGCATCATGGTTTCGGTTATGCTCGATCTATTGACAACTGCAAATTAGTGACATTACATATCTTTGTTGATTATATCTTCATTTGATTTGGTGGAGGCCTTTTCTTTGTTGCATCAAATTTATCATTCAATCTTCACAACCAAGAATTTGCTCTCATTAATTAAAACCTCGGTATAAGATTTGACGCAGGCTTTGATTATTTTTATTATCTATTTATCTATATAATCCTGAAGTACTTGTTATTTGAACATCACATAAGATTTTATAATTGCTGCAAGTGTCTGCATTCTATTGGTTTAGGTTATTTTGTATTATTAATAACAAATATTTATATAACCACATATATCCAATGTTTTGTGGATATGTTTAATTAAATAAATAGAAACATTTCACATTCACATTAAATGTTTTATTATTATTAGATCAAGAGAAACTCTTCACATTCATATTAAAAGTTTTATGATTATATGTTTTATAATAAAAAAAATTATTATAAAAAGTTAGATTACTATACATATATAATCATATAATAATAACTTAAAAATAAAAGCCATGGTATATAATAATAGTATTTAATGTGAATAAACCCTTAAATAATTAATCCATTATTTGCTACCCATTATTTTCCTTAAGAAAGACCATATGAATAATATATTTAAATTACAATATAATATTTCTGGGAAATTACTAAACTCGCCTTCATTCATATCCAATCTCTTCTACAAGCCCTTTAACATACATAAACTATTCGTTACATCCTTGTGCAATGTGCAGCTATAAGAAACCATTTGAGACCTCTTTTCACATTTCAATAAATGATTTTTAATAATTTAATAATTTTTTTTATATTTTTTAGTTGTGTCTTTGTACAAAAATACCCCAAAACTTTAAACCCACAAATAAAATGGAGAAAGAAGAAATCTTCCATAATTTGCTTAACAAAGGAGGATATTTTTCATTTAATTGCTAATCAAATAGGTACGGTTTCATTGAACTTTTTCTAAGAGATTTAATTGCTAATCAAACAATAATATCCTCCTTTGGCAATGAAAACGTATTAATAATTAATTTTATATCAAACAACATTTTGTAAATAAGTTTCTGAGAAAAAATTCGTATGAAAAAAGTTGTGAGTATAGTATTACTCCTGTCAAAATTGTCCAGGAACACTTTTCACCATTTAATTGCTAATCAAATAGATAAGGGACATTATTGTCATTTAACAACCAAAATTATTTTCCTTAATTTTTAATTTATTTTTTCTTTAGTTTTTAATTTTTAATCAAGCATTGTTTACAAATAAATACTAGTATTGATAAGTTTACATATTGGATTGGTGTCCCAAAGGATACGTTTAGCATTTGAACGTTAAATAATAGTCAGGGACATCACAGTTCTTTGATATCAAGGCATTATCGTCATTTCACATAAAAGATAATTTGAAAACAATAAATAAAGAAGTGATGGCGGAGACAAACATAGCGGGAAACATAGAGGGGCAGCAATGAATTTCTTTTTTACAGAAGAAGAAGAAGACAAACAACTTTCGGTGCCGACAATAAAATAAAACAAAAAACTAATTTTGAAAATAAGTGCATAATTAAATTATAATAAAAATGTAACAGTTTCCAGTTATATATATATTCCAGTTAAATCGTTATTTAAATTAGTAAAATTTCATAAACATAAGAAAAAAATGTGTTTAATACTTTTAGGTAAAATTTTTGAGGAATTTCAATGAACAAATTACAAAATAAGGAATTAAGTTTAAATTACAAAATGGGTTGCTGTCCCAATGAATATGTTTATCATTTGAGTATTAATTCAATAGTCAGGGACATTATGGGGTGCGTTTGGTTCAGTATTTATATCTATATTCCCAATCCTATTCCCCAAATATTGTCTAGCACATTATTGTAGAAATATTACTATATTTTTTTATTACTTTTAGACCTCTTAAGCTTATTAATTTCATTAAATACCCCCAGAAAAAAAGTTTAAAAATTAACAACACCCTCATCAACCCATACTTGCCAGATTACGGCAACCACCATCGGTGGTAGCCGGAATCTGTACAACGGCCTACCTGTCGACCAAAAATGGCAGGCAGTTCACCGATCTGGTCTTTTCCGGCCAGATCCACCACGGATCTAGTCGAAAAAAAGCTAGATTTGGCCGTCAGCGACGACCAAAGAAATGGTCATCGTTGACCGAAAACGATGGTCATATCTTTGGCAGTCGCTGACGGCCAAAGCTAGATTTCTTTTGACATTTTTCGGCCATCGACGGCAACATTTGGCCGTAGATCTGGCCGGAAAAGGCCATAGCGATGCGTTACGACACATATCCGACTGGTCTGTGTCGTAAGGAAATTTTTTGGCCAGATTCTGACGATGGTGGCCGGAATCTGGTACTGCAGGTGGTGGAGGTGTTTTTGTCATTTTATATATTAGGGTGTTTAATTAAATTAGCAAACCTATGGGCTTTTTCATAAATTTTTAAATCTTACCTCGTAATACTCCACTATCCAACTATCCAATATTATTTCTAAAATCTTATCCAAATAATGAACCAAACACACCCATGATCATTTGATATTGAGGCACTATGGGCATTTTACATAGAAGATATTTTGAAAGCCAATGTCCTCTCAAAGCATTTTGAGGCCTAAGGCATTAAATCAAGGCTTATATATATATATATATATATTTTTTTTTTTTTTGAAAACCAGCTATGCGTGTCAGTCCACACTGTTGGTCCTAGCCAATTTGTTGAAATCTGATAGAGTCAGATTTCGACTCGTTCTTTAGCTAAAAAAGGCAGTCAAAAAGTTTTTGGCTCACACCGATCTTGATAAGACTAGCTGTGATTTTAACACTCTATCACTGACTAACGGTTGACCACCCTGGCTATATCTAGGGCTACAAATAAACCAAATAGTTCGTGAACAACTCGATACTCGTTCGATAACCGTTAGACATTGTTCGTGAATAAACTGTTCGTGAACAGTTCGATGTTCGTTCGATAATATGTTCAATCAAGTTCGAACATGGGCTGTTCGTTCGATTATGTTCGCGAATATTATACGTTCGACTGATCCATCCGTTCGCAAATAATCTGTTCGATTGTTCGTTCGTTTATATTCGAAAAACATGGTATGCATTATTATAATTTTTATATATATTCTTTTCTATATTATATTTGGTTTAGTTTGGATGAATTTTTTTTAATAGTAATCAATAATAAAATATTATGATACTTTTGTTTTTCTTATATATATAATATGTTTGGATTTTTTTTTCCAAATGTCATCAATAATTAAATATATAAGTATATAGCATTTTAATTAAAAAGTAATAAATTATTATAATACATAGCATGACAAATTTAATAACATAATAGATTATATAATCAAGTGATATATAATATAGTAAATCTAATAACATAATTGCTTCATATTTTTCCAAATGTAATCAATAATTAAATATTATAAAATAGCATTTTAATTAATAAATAATAAATATAATATGGTAAATTGATGAACATAATATATTGTATAATCAAGTGATGTATAGCATAAAAAATTTAATAATAAAATAGTTTAGTTAAATATAATATGGTAAATTGATTAACATACATATTGTATAATTAAGTGATATATAGCATGACAAATTTAATAATATAATAGTTTAATGAAATATAATATGACAAATTTATGAACATAGCATATTGTATAATCAAGTGATATATAACATGACAAATTTAATAGTATAATAACTTAATTAAACCTAAATTAATCACACATTTGTATTAATCTTATATTACAATAAACCCTCGTATCACTATTAATTTATAAGTGTTGATACAAAATATATATGTAGACAGTTATTCGAACAAGTTGGTATATATTTTTTATTCGAACAGGTATTTACAAGTTATCGAACGAACACGAACTAACATTTTGTTAATCGAACGAACACGAACAGTCATCTTGTGTTCATTCGAGTTTGAACATGAAATCGAACAATAGAACATGCTTATCGAACGAGTTTCGAACGAGGCTGTTTGTTCGTGTTCGATTCGATTGCAAGCCTAGCCATATCCAATGTTTTAAATTTTAGCCATATCCAATGTTTTAAATTTTTTGAATGATTAAGTAAATAATAATTTATTCAACAAAAGGTTATATCACATACTTAAATATTTATTAAATACTTAACAAAATAAAATTATTTTAAAAAATAAAGTGTCTATTTTGGTCATTATATGTTCACCAACAATTTCAAAATTTAATTTACCAAACATATAATCATTTCGAAAACCATATTCATTATAAAAAATTTCTAGGATTTAACACCATTTTATAAGTACTAAATGTGATACTATTCCAAATATGACTCATAGTAAACCATTAAAATTTTTATTTTAATTCATAATACAATTTATAATTGTGTTCATAATTGTATTTCTCTTTAATTAAATTTATTTTTCTAAAAAGATACCATCCTACGTAGAAATATCTTAGCAAAACACATATCCCAACACAATACTAATTTGGCTCCAATTAGGCTTCACAATCTGAATAGAAAAGGTAGAAGGAAGAAGAAAAATACGTTATAGAGTAATGCTAGGTATATACACAAGCTCATTATACAAACTATTTCCTATAAACTACGAAACCTTGGATATTTGACATATCATTTACTATAATTTGTTTAATTTATCCATAATTTAAAGTCATCAAATCATATTAAAATACGTCCATTTGTATAAATGATTTTGTATGAGAAGCTTGTAAATACAATATTATTCTAATTTTTGCTCAAATTAGAAGTGGTGTGGATTGAGGATTTATGTGTAGCACCTCGGTCATTTCAAAGTCAATCAAATTTTCAAGGGACATTATGGTCATTTCATGTACAAGATATTTGGGAAACAGTAAATGAAAATATGATAGAAATAACTCCTAATGAAGCTGTAAAGATCATCTGGTGGATGTCGAGAACACCTTTCACCATTCAATTGCTAATCAAATAGATAGGGATATTATGGTCATTTAATAGCTAAAATTATCTTCCTTTAACTTTTTTAAACTTTTAATTTATTTTTCCTTTTTAATTTTTTAGTTTGTTAATGTTCCTTAAAACATGATTATACTCTTCTTTTAGTTTTTTAACATTTTTAAATTCAGATTTTAAGAACCAAATTAACTTAAAAAAAAAAAAAGAGAGAGAGAAAAGAAAAAATTAAGGACATTTAAATCATTTTATATATTTTTTTTTTAAAGTTAAAGAATAAATAACCGTTAGATGTCTTTAGTTGAACAATTTGTAACTTTTGTACTCTCACTAGAAAAGTTTTAAAACATTATGGTAATTTTTCATACAAGATGGACACTTAATTATCTTACGTCATCTTACATTTAATCAATCAATAATGCTATGTTTACTCACGAACTTACTAATCATCTTACTTACCGGTATAAATATAAAGTATAGTATGGGTACCATAAAGATAATACAGGTACTATATGTAATTTTAATAAATGTGAGTAAGACGATTAGTAAGTTCATGAGTAAGCATAGCATTATTGTACAATCAACATTGCAAAATAGTCAAGGGACATTAAGGTCATTTGAGATCAAATAGTAAAAGGAAATTATGTTCATTTTACATACAATATATTTGGAAAACGTGAATGAAGAGGTGATGGAACTGGCTGTGATTAGCGCCGGAACCCGACGTAATTAGCGTGAACAGGATGTTGAACAGGAAACGTACATGTGGCTCAAGATCTAATAGGCCGCGTAAGTTTCCGCGGTCACATTCGACTGGGCATTCTCTATCTCTAGTGCAACCAGGCGAAGACACCGAGCGGTTTACTTTAAGACTACCAATTGATGTGAGGAAACAGATAATGAACCGGGAGCTGAATCGCGCTTATAGCTTGGTAAGTTTCCCACGGGATAGTAGTTCGAGGAAAGGGTATCGAACCGAAGCTGGTAAAGGTATTAGTAGAGGGAGAAGCAGCCGGTGGATCGACCAGATGGACCGGTCCTTTAAATCAGACCGGTGGTTGTTTAGCATGGCGCCACCCTTTTTCTCAAGAGCATCTTCAGTGAAGTCAACAAAAGTAGCTGCGAATGATGGCAATGGAAGTACGGGTGGACCGGAGGCTTCATCGGCTCAACCGAGTCGGCCACCGGTTGAATGGTCTCTTCTTTTTTTTTTTTTTTTCTTTTTTATAGTTCTACGACCAATTTTATGTAGATTATTGTCGATATTTTTTTTTCTTTTAATATTTTTTAATTTGTAATTTGATCTGTAGGACTAGTGTATGTAAAATGAAATCACGAGAGACCAATTAGATTTGAAAAAAAATGGACTGAAAAATTAATTATAAAATCATCCCTTAGTGATTATAAATTTTACCCCAATAGTTTATGGTTAGCGAATTTTAAATTTTAGGGTTAAAGTCATCTATTCAAAGTGATAAGTTTAGACTGTCGTAAAACATAAGAGTATAAAAAGTTCCCCACTATATATAATTAATAGTAATAAATTTTTTAAAAATTGACGGAAGATATCAGATTTATTAGGAAAAACTCTTTTGAAATTTGAATTCATTGAGAGTTTTGATAATTAGCTACATACAAAAATCAACAAAAAAGCCAGAACAATTACAGGGCTATTCCTTTATGAATTAGTATTATTTTTTGTGAAAAGAAGTCAAATTATAATATTTTTGCAGAGTACGAAAAACCCTTAGTTTGAAAATAAGATTCTAAAAATGATACAATTTATTCGGAAACATTGTGAGGATGTTGTGAGCATAGTTTTAAAACCCGGATCGGACGATCGGTCTGAGAAGGAACCGGTCCCTAATCCAATCCATTGAATGACTAAAATTTGTTTTAACCATTGGACCAGATTGACCCAAGGTTGAATCGATTTGAATTACTCTAATTTGAATTTACTTGACTTTTATCTGTTGGCCACTAAAAATAATAATTGATTATCAGTATACCATTTAAAATGTGTACTGAGAAATTGCATGATTGAAATTTTTTATTTTGTGAGTTGTGCTATTCCTACAAAATAAATATACAAACTAATGTATACAAATTAATGTGACACTATTATTTAATTGATACATCATTCATCTAATTTATAGAACATTTAATAAGTTGACTTTTTATATACATTCATCCATTTATTTTATGACACATCAATTTGTATTAACGAGTTTGTATAAATAGTATTACTCGATTATTATTATTATTATTTAATAAGACTATAAACAAAATAATCAAGATTGATAATTTATCAAGCAATTTGATATGAATTAGATTATGATTAATGCATAAGTTTGTCTTCATTTCTTTTATTTAATTAATCATAGGCCATGTTTACTTCTAAGAATTGGAAAGGAAATGGCATTAAGATTCCTAATTCCGTTGTTTACTTATTGGAATACAGTAAAGAATCAGTCTATAAGAATCTCACACATAATTAATTCCATAAAAACATAAGTAAATGGTTCCTCCCTGATTCTTGAGATAAGGAATCCTATAGATTTACTCTTTTTTTTTTTTTAATCTATTTTGAATTTAAATTTTTTATTTTTTAAAAATATTTTTATTCCAATGTTTAAATATTTTTATTCCAATGTTTATAATTTAGTGATTATTAAAATAGGATTTCATGGAGTTGACTATATTTGACCTGTCACTGACCACCATTGACTAGTGCTGAATGGGCATTGAAACTATTGATCTACCATTGATAGTTATTGATCGTTGTTGACCAACTGTTGATTATGTTAACCGACCGTTGACTGCGTTGATCAGTTATTGACTATAGGCATAAAATGTTATTAACTATGTTTAAAGTAAAAAAAATTAAAAATATAGTAATAATTTTTTTTTTTTTATATAATTAGTTTTTTATTATTGTTTAGATAACCATTTTTTATTTAAACATATAATAATAATTTTTAACTTATATGGAACATTTTAATGGTGGGGGTACTTTTGCCCATAGACCACATATTTGATTAAATTCCCCCAATATTTTTAAGTAAACAATGGAATCATAATTTATTTCATTCTTGATTCATTATTCGAATATGTATCTATTACCTTTTAAATACACTTCCAATAAGTAAACATGGCCTTAAAGTATATCTTCATGTTTTCCTAGAAATTGAAAACCGGGAATTGATTCCACGAGATGCATAGGCGTGACCATATGGCCTACAACATTTTTATGATTTTGTTTAACTCTGAAATCATGGGGGGAGACTCCACTAATCTTGCTTAATTAAAGTTATAATTAAAATTATTGAAGAAGAGAAAAATAGACAATTACATTTATTTTTTATGAATTTAAAAGAGAATCCAGTAACAATCATTCTTCATATTATATTGTTGTCATAAATGAATTTAATCCATACATTTTTATGAATTTAATCCACTAACTAAAGTAATAATCATTCTTCATATTATATTGTTTTTATTAATGAAT
Organism: Pistacia vera; assembly: GCF_008641045.1. NCBI lineage: Eukaryota > Viridiplantae > Streptophyta > Magnoliopsida > Sapindales > Anacardiaceae > Pistacia > Pistacia vera. Next base: position 324,661 of record NW_022195378.1, on the reverse strand, counting down.
ATTAAGGTTCTACTTTATTAATAATTTGAATAATTTAATTAGGTGTATTATTAAGGCAACTAGTTTGATATATTTCTAAGAAATTTCCTTGTTCTTTACCAAAAATTAATGAGTTGAATTTAGTCATTTATATGGTGGTATGATATTTCCATGAAATTTCTCTACCATTCCTCATTCAGGAATCATATGTTTCAAGTAGCATGGGTTTGTCTTTAATCAATTTCTCAAAAATTGTTTTCTTTACATATAGCTGAATTCGTTTAAACTACTAAGTGTTTTTTCAGGTGCCTTCTGCCCACCATAAGAGATCGGATATTATGATATGCTTGCTCCAAATTGAACATTTATAAGAACTAATTTGGTAATAATTCAAAATATATTAAAGATTAATATACCTAGAAACCAAAAGTGCGGTTAAAAAAATCTTAAGATACAAGGGAAGAAGACTCTTGTTAGTTTTATTACCTTTGTTTGCAATCATATACTTTATTATGAATTAGCTCATAACATGCAGGAGTTGATGACTTTTTATTTAAATCCAATGACGTGTTTTGTCAATTGAAAAAGAGGAAGGACTTAATTGTTATTTCATAAAGTAATTTCGAATTCTAGCGTATCACTCTTAAATATTTCCAAATTCTAATCCTCTACCATCATTATTGTCTCGCAATCAACGCTTCTTTTGGTAGGTCTATTTTTATAAGGACCTTGCTACACTTACCGATTAAATTACCGATTTTGATATACCGACCTACTGCCCAATTTATCCAAATCTCAAAATTTAACTCAATTCACCAAAAGTCAGTATGTCAAATCGGTTGTTCAATCGGTAGCTTTAGCATTATTGTTTTTATAAAGTCGCAATCAACGCAAAACAGGGGCAATGTCTTTTGATAAGAAATTCCTTGGTCTTTCTAATGAAATTAGCTTGAAATTTTAAAATTAATACTTGGAAAAACAATGCATAAGAAGTCATCATTAGAGAAATTAATTCATTGCAAGACCAAAAGCAAGAAAAAAATTTATATATTAAAAAAAGGGCATTGAAAACTGAAAATAATTCAAAATTAAGTATAAAAATTAAAAAGAGAAATTGAAAATAATTAAAAATTAAAGCTTTTATTAAGTGATCAGTTTGATTTAATATAATGAGTATGTTTCATTATGATTCTTTCAAATATTTTTATTTGAAAATATAATGTCTAAGTGATTGTAAAACTGATAAAAAAATTTCTGAAAATAGAGAAAAGACCATGACTGGGGATATTTGATCAAGCATTTATATATGTCTCAAATTGATTGAGAATTCATTCCAGATTTAGTTTAATTACGAGTTGCTAAGCAATAATATATTTATTAAATTCTAACATCCAACGATCAACATGGCTTATTAATCGTGGACGGTGGATGCATAATGACTACTCTTAACATATAAATTATTTTCGTCTTTGCTGTGATAGTAGCCTTTTTATATAATATTGTCTCTAGATATGATAAAAATTTATTTATTTTTTATTTCTGATTAATGTTTGTTTGTATTGCTACATGTACCTTGCAAGACTTGACTCATATATAGCGGTGGTAGATAAACTCCATGCATGTGATCCACAACCACATAAGCTAAAAGATATTGCTTCTTGGAAGAAGTTATTTTGTAAGTCAAAAACAATTGGTGCTTTAATCCAATACTTGATTGGAGAAAGGAGATTTCCAGGAAATTGAAGAAATGAAATTGCATGTGACAACGGGACTCGTTTGGTGTTGCGTCAAGACTCAAGAGTAGTGTAGTGGGACGACCTCGGGATTCAGATGTTAGACTAAAAAATGTTAGACTTTTTACAATATGGTCCTACACTTCTCACATAATTATATTTTGGTCCTTGTTGATGTGGACTGATACGGTCATACGGTTGTGTGTCTTGAGCAGTTGTCTTTGATGGAAAGACAACTGCATATAAGAAAGAGACTTTACAGGTCCCCATTGATGCAGTTTTTATTTTTAGTTTCAAAACCATCACTCCAAAATTGCAGTCAGTGGAAGATCTTGTAATTTATAAAGGAGCAAGAAGAACAAACAACACGTGCTATGGCCGGAGGTTTGTCATTTACTTCCGCATATATTCCATGGAGATTTTATATTGAAATTGATTGTATTATCAATGAATATTGGAATATGAATGTGTTTTTCATTTGGTATCAGAGCTTCAATTTGAATCTCTGCATAGCATGAAGTTGTTTGTTGCAAATCTGAAAAAATATTGCATAAAATTAGGATTTTTTCCATTAAAACCCGTACTGTAAATCAAGTATAACTTTTATTATAAATAGAATCTGTTTTCGATTTTGATGTCATTGGAATCCTTGTTGAAAAAGCTTTCCAACGGTATATTATTTGTCAAAAACGGAGTTCTGGATGCAAAGTTATGCTAGTTTAAAGTTTTGGTTAGAAATTATTGTTTGGGTGTTTTCGGAAGCCATTTATGACATCGATTTAGGACGAAATTGTCATTTGGGATGTCACTGATATATGTTATATGTCCACATTCAAGTTTCCCATCGAAAACGCCGAAAAAATGGCCGGAAACGGGCTGTTGAAAATCTGAAAAAAAAAATTGGGTAAAAGTTGCAGAAAACGGGTCAAGAAGAACTGACCCAATAGGATAAACGGGTCAAACCGACCCGGCCAAATTCAAAAGTCAAAATGGGTCAAACAACCCGGTCAACCCGGCCCAAAACCCGTTAATCAACCCGACCCGGTCAATGGTCCAGACCGGTCAACAACCGGTCCAATTGGACAAACCGGGTCAACCGACTCGGTCAAACGGGTCGACCCGACCCTGGTCAAGACCCGACGCGTGAAGAGCTTGTGCTTGCGTCAGGCGCGTGAGGGTGTGTGTTTGGGCGCGTGTAAGCGCGTGCAGGTGCGTGAAAGGACCGTGGAGGTGCGTGACGGCGCATGAGAGTGTGTACTGCCTTCTGGCGGCGCGTGGGGGCACGTCCTTTAGTCACGGTGGCGCGTGGAAGTCGGTGACAGCTTGTATGATGGTTTTTTTTTTTTTGTATGTTATATATTACTTTGTTATGCATAAATAATGTATTATTCTTGTATTGATTTGTGTTATATTATACAATTCATGTTATAAATTATTTGATGTTTTATGATCGTATATATTTTTGATTAATTTAGAGTAACCGCAACATCTAAATTATGATAATATATGCATTAAGAAATATTAGTTATGATCATATTAAGGTTAATAACATCATTTTGTAGTTAATCATATTAGTATAATCATTTTACCCACAGAGAATGTTATATTTTTATGATTAATTAGGGATGAAATAGAAATTATTCTTATTTCTTAATTAGCCCACAGGTATTATGAAATATTAATAATTTCTAGTTTCATCATTAAATGATAATGAATCATAATATGTAATGTCTTTACCCACAGGGAGATTTTATGATATGTCGATTCATTTATAATTTATTATTTGTTTTACATTGGTGAACTTATAATTGTTATTGATGGTTTGTGCCTCATAATTTATTTAGTAAGCATGTCTATTGAATTACCTACAGTTGATAAAACTTTGATGATGGTTGAGAATAAAGTTACTAATTAAAATAGTGATAACTACAAATCCTGGAGAGAGGCTGTCCTCCTTCATTTAGGGTGCATAGATCTTGACTATGCTCTTCGTAAGGAAGAGCCACCAACACCTACAGATACTAGCTTTCAAGCTAAGATTGATTTGTATGAACGGTGGGAGCGATCCGGCAAATTTGTATACATCCGTGGGCAAGTGGAAAGAGGCAGCTACAGCAAGAGGCTTGATAAATGATGAACAATTAGTAAAAGAAGCTGGTTGGAGCCAGGTTGAGATGGATGGCTGTGTCCATGTATTTGTTGCTGGAGATCAATCCCATCACCAGTCGGTTGAAATCTACCAGACCTTAGAGGATCTAAATGTTATAATATTAGAGGCAGGGTATGCTGCGAAAACAGACACAGACTTGTCATAACTTTGAGGTATGAACATTAGTAACACAGATTTGTTTATTTTGAAAATGATGTTGAAAATTATAATCAGTAAATAGAAACCATCCTATGTTTCTTGGTAATAGTGTACTGATTTTGAGCTTGTACACGGTAGTCTCCAGCTTTTCTGTTTGCTGGAGTTTTAATTCTTTTTGATGGTTTCTGTTTACAGAAATACTATGCTTACTCACGAGTTTTACTAACCGTCTTACTACCTTTGTTAAAATTACGTATAGTACCTGTACTATGCGTATGGTACCCATACTATACATTATATTTACAAAGGATAGTAAAATGGTGAGTAAGCATAGCATTACTCTTCTGTTTATGTAATTGTGTTCTTAATTGAAATTCGAGTTGATAACCTGTCAAAAGGTACCATGTCAATTTATTTATGCGATGTATATTATCAGGCTTATTTATCAAGAGACTTTACAGATTCAGTTCTAAAAGTTAAAAACTAAAAATGAAACTGAATCAACAGCTACTAACGACCAAACTCTCATAGAACAATGAAAGAATGAAAAAACCAATTTGGCTTTGCACATTGTGTTAGACTTTTTGCAATATGGTCCTATACTTTTCATATAATTACATTTTGGTCCTTGCTTATGTGGACTGATGTGGTCATACGGTTGTGTCTCTTGAGCAGTTGTCTTTAATGCATATAAGAAGGAGACTTTACAGGTCCCCATGTGACGCAGTTTTTATTTTAGTTTCAAAACCATCACTCTAAGATTGCAGTCAGTGGAAGATCCTGTAATTTTTGAAAGAGCAAGAAGATCAAACAACAATTGCTATGGCTGGAGGTTTGTCATTTACTTCCGCATATATTCCATGGAAATTTTATATTGAAATTGATTGTATTATCACTTTTCTATGAATATTGGAATATGAATGTATTTTACATTTGGTATCAGAGCATAATTTGAATCTCTGCCTAGCATGAAGTTGTTTGTTGCAAATTTGAAAAATATTGCATGAAATTTGGATTTTTTCCATTAAAACTCGCACTGTAAATCAAGCATAACTTTTATTATAAATAGAATTTGTTTTCGAGTTTGTGTCATTGGAATCCTTGTTGAAAAAGCTTTCAAACGGTATATTATTTGTCAAAAACGGAGTTCTGGATGCAAAGTTATGCTAGTTTAAAGTTTTGGTTAGAAATTATTGTTTGGGTGTTTTCGGAAGCCATTTCCGGCACCGATTTAGGACGAAATTGTCATTTGGGATGTCACCGATATAGGTTATATGTCCACATTTAAGTTTCCCCTTTAAAATGCCGGAAAAATGGCCGGAAACGGGCTGTTGAAAATCTAAAAAAAAAAATAAAAAAAAACTGGGTAAAAAGTTGCAGAAACGGGTCAAGAAGAACTGGCCCAATAGGATAAACGAGTCAATCTGACCCGGTCAAAGTCAACAGTCAAAACGGGTCACCCGACCCGATCAAACAAACCTTAAACTCGTTAGGTCAACTCGACCCGGTCAACATGGTCAACGGTCCAGACCTGTCAATGAACCAATCAACGGTCCAGACCGGTCAACGAACCGGTCCAATGGGCCAAACCGGGTCAACCTGACCAGGTCAAATGGGTCAAACTACCCTGTATTCGGAGCCGGTGCGTGGTGGCGCGTGAGGGAGCTTGTGCTTGCGTCAAGCGCGTGGGAATGTGTACGTAGGCGCGTACGAGCGCGTGAAGGCGCGTGACGGTGCGTGGTGGTTCCGTGTGGGCACGTGAAGGCACGTGGGAGTGTGTGCTGCCTTCTGGCGGCGCGTGAAAGCGCGTGGGGCACGTCCTTTAGTCACGGTGGCACGTGGAAGTCGGTGACAGCTTGTATGACGGTTTTTTATGTTATATATTACTTTGTTATGCATAAATAACGTATTATTCTTGTATTGATTTGTGTTATATTATATAATTCATGTTATAAATTATTTGATGTTTTATGATCGTATATATTTGATTAATTTAGAGTAGCTGCAGCATCTAAATTATGATAATATATGCATTAAGTAATATTATTTATGATCATATTAAGGTTAATAACATCGTTTTGTAATTAATCATATTAATATAATCATTTTACCCACAGGGAATGTTATATTTTCATGATTAATTAGGGATGAAATAGAAATTATTCTTATTTCTTAATTAGCCCACAGGTATTATGAAATATCTGTCTCTTCGAGTTTTATTATTAAAGGATAATGAATCATAATATGTAATGTCTTTACCCACAGGGAGATTTTATGATATGTCGATTCATTTATGATTTATTATTTGTTTTACATTGGTAAACTTATAATTGTTATTGATGGTTTGTGCCTCATAATTTATTTAGCAAGCATGTCTATTGATATACCTACAGTTGATCAAACTTTGATGATGGTTGAGGATAAGGTTCCTAGTTTAAATGGTGATAACTACAAATCTTGGAGAGAGGCTGTCCTTTTTCATTTAGGGTGCATTGATCTTGACTATGCTATTCGTAAGGAAGAGCCACCTACACCTACAGATACTAGTTCTCAAGCTGAGATTACTTTGTATGAACGGTGGGAGCGATCTAACCGTTTAAGCATGATGTTTATCAAATCTTACATTACGACTAGTATCCGTGGGTCGATACCGGAGTGTGAAAATGTCAAGGATCTTATGGAGGCAATTCATGCACAGTTTGAAACATCAGACAAGGCATTAGGAAGCATCCTAATGAGTAGATTGACATCCATGAAGTTCACTGGCATTAAAGAAGTCCGTGAGCATATTATGAAAATGCGGGACATCGCTGCTCAGTTAAGATCCCTTCAGATGGTGATTAATAATGATTTCCTGATGCATTATATCTTGAACTCTCTCTCGTCTCATTATACTCCTTTCAAGATATCTTATAACACACAGAAGGATAAATGGTCAATCAATGAGCTTTTGATCATGTGTGTTCAAGAGGAGGAGAGACTGCTTCAGGAAGTGAATGAAACTCCACATCTGGTGACAGGGAATGTCAAGTACACTTCAAACAAGAATAAGAAGTGGAAAGGAAAATGCAAGCTGCATGAGGTTATGAGCAAAGGTAATAAGGACAATATCAAGTGTTTCTTCTGTAAAAAGACGGGACACATGAAGAAGGATTGTCCTAAGAGGAAGGCCTGACTTGACAAGAAAGGTAACCTCTCATCTCTTGTGTGTTATGAATCTAATATGATTTGTGTTTCACATAATGATTGGTGGATTGATTCTGGTTCTACAATCCATGTTTCTAATACTATACAGGGTTTTCTGGATCAAAGGAAGCCATTGGGAAGTGAATGCTGCATCTATTCAGGAANTTTTAATAAAACGGGGTTTGGAGTTTTGTGTTTCTTTAATTTTAAGGATTTAGGGACTTTTTAATTTAAATTGTTTACTTTTTTTAATAAAATCAGAAATTCGGTTTTTTGTATTTCTATGGACCAAAACCGAACCGATTTTCTGGATTATCAAAAAATCAGTTTGGTTCCTAATTCGGTTCAATTTCTACATTTTTTTAAACACCCCTGCATTTAGGTGTTGGGGATACGCCTCGTCTAGAACTCACCGAAGTTAACAATCTCCACTGGAATAAGCACGGAGTAAGCACCAAAATCAATGAGCAAGTCATCGTCTACTGAACGAGAGTGGTAGAAATGTGAACTTTTTCTCCAATTCTGGAAGTAGGTTGACTATAAGGGTTTGCACAAAATAGCGGGTAAGTAAAAGTTTTAGGGAAAAAATGGTGGGAATAGTTAATGAAAAATGGGTGGGAAAAGTTTAAGGAAAATGTTTTTTTTTTTGTTTTTTGGTTTTTATATACTTAATCCTTGACAGTTTTTAACTATCAAGGATTGAGACTACAACAGTCAAGAAAAAAGTTCAAAAAATTTATTTATAACCAAATCATTGATAGTTAATAACTATCAAGAATCATCCAAAACGGTCAAAGATTATTTCAAATTCTTGATAGATCAAAAACTGTCAAGAATTACAATTCTTGACAGTTTTTTAGAACGGTCAAGAAAATCTGTCAACTCATTATGTCAACAAAATGGGTTTTTCTAGTAGTGTTAAACGTACTGTCACGAGTGAAAACTCTTCTTTTCTATGGCATAGGAGATTAGGATACATCTCCATTGATAGGATTAAAAGGTTGGTAAATGTTGGAGTTCTTGAAACTCTTAACTTTGTTGATTTTGATACTTGTATAGACTAAATTAAGGGAAGCAGACTAACAAATTCAAGAAAGGTGTTAGGAAGAGTTCTGAACTTTTAGAGATCATACACACAGATATTTGTTGCCCTGACATGAGCTCTAGTGGTTAGAAATATTTCATCACTTTTATTGATGATCACTCATGATATATGTATCTCTAGTTGCTTCATTGCAAGGATGAAGCATTGAATGCTTTCAAAATATATAAAGCAGAAGTAGAGAAACAATATGGAAAACAAATTAAGATTGTGAGATCTGATAGAGGTGGTGAATATTATGATAGATACACTGGTATAGGACAAGCACTTGGTCCATTTGCTAAATTTCTTCAAGAGCAAGGTAGTGTGGCTCAACACATCTTGCCTGGCACACCATCTCAGAATGGTGTAGCAGAACGGAGAAATAGAACATTAATGGATATGGTACGGAGTATGCTGAGTAACTCCAAATTTCCTCATTCTTTGTGGATCGAGGCTCTTAAAACTGCAGTGTATATATTAAATCGAGTTCCAACTAAGGTGGTTCCCAAAACGCCATTTGAGTTATGGAAAGGTTGGAAACCAAGTTTAAGTGATTTACGCATTTGGGGCTGTCCAGTTGAAGTTAGAATTTATAATCCACAAGAAAGGAAGTTAGATCCTATGACTATTAGTGCATATTTTATTGGATATGCTGAAAAAACCAAGGGATATAGGTTTTATTGTTCAAACCATTCCAATAGAATTGTTGAATCAAGAAATGCCAAATTTCTTGAGAATGATGTGGTAAGTGGGAGTGATCAACTTAGAGACTCAGTCTTTGAGAAAATTGATGCTTCAGATAAAGCTCCTACATCAAGTAAAAGATTGGTTATTCATCCAAACAGGGTGAAAAATGAGGAACCAATCATTCAAAGTCCACGTTCTGAGATTGTTTTAGAAGATCATTCTGAACAACCTCCACCATAGGAGGAACAACCAATTGTGCAACAGTCTCAACAAGAGACTGTTGATACAACATTAAGGAGATCTACTAGAACAAAGAAATCAGCAATTCCTATTGATTATGTATTGATGTTTCGGATAATGCTCCTACATCAAGTAAAAGATTGGTTGTTCATCCAATCAGGGTGAAAAATGAGGAACCAATCATTCAAAGTCCATGTTCTGAGATTGTTTTAGAAGTTCATTCTGAACAACCTCCATCATAGGAGGAACAACCAGTTGTGCAACAGTCTCAACAAGAGACTGTTGATACAACATTAAAGAGATCTACTAGAACAAAGAAATCAGCAATTCCTACTGATTATGTAGTGTATATGCAAGAGTCTAACTATGACATAGGTGTTGAGGATGACCCAGACACGTTTTCACAAGCTATGGACAGTAGTAAATCTAAGTTGTGGTATAATGCCATGATTGACGAGATGAATTCTATGGCGGATAATAGAGTTTGGGACCTTGTTGAGTTGCCTACTGGAAAGAAACCTATTGGTTGTAAATGGGTATTTAAAACCAAAAGAGATTTATTAGGCAACATTGAGAGATACAAGGCTAAGCTTGTTGCCAACGGGTTCATGCAAAAGGAAGGGATAGATTATAAAGAAACATTTTCTCCCGTTTCTAAAAAGAATTCCTTCCACATAATCATGGCATTAGTTGTACATTTCAATTTATATTTACATCAAATGGATGTGAAAACAGCTTTCCTCAATAGAGATTTGGAGGGAGAGGTTTATATGAAACAACTTGATGGGTTCATTTCAAGTGATGGTGAGCATTTGGTTTGCAAGCTTAAGAATTCTATTTATGGACTTAAACAAGCCTCCCGATAGTGGTATTTAAGATTTCACATTGTTATCTCATCTTTTGGTTTTGTAGAGAATGTCATGGATCAGTGTATATACCATAAGGCAGTGGGAGCAAAATCATCTTTCTTGTGTTATATGTAGATGATATTCCACTTGCAACCAATGATTTGGGTTTGCTGCATGAGGTGAAACAATTTCTCTCTCAACATTTTAATATGAAGGATATGGGTGAGGCGTCTTATGCCATTGGCATTAAGATTCATAGGGATAAGCCCCAACATGTTTTGGGACTATCTCAACAAGCCTATATTAATAAAATTTTTGAGAGATTTAGGATGAAGGATTGTTCACCCAGTGTTGCACCCATTGTTAAGTGTGACAGGTTCAATATGAACCAATGTCCTACACTTGAGATTGAAAAGGAACAAACGAAAACCATTCCTTATGCTTCAGCTGTTGGAAGCCTAATGTATGCTCAGGTTTGTTGTTGTGTCATTTGAAAAAACTATTAGCCAGTGCACTAGTCTTAAGTAATATAGTGTAACAAAGTATAGGTTATTGTACCCAAGGGATTGCGTAAACAAGTGCTAAAATGTTAATTAGTCTTAACTTTATCTAGATAATCAAAACTTAGAATGGTGATCTTTAAAACTAAAAATATTAAAAGCTAAAATATTAGAAACGAACAATTGCAAGAAAATTAAACTTAAGAATTCAATGAGAGAAAACGGCTAAGACTTTAGGCTCATCTATAACTTTTCTGCACCCCTCAATTTACTATGGTTAATGAATTTATCTAATTAATGTGACAACGGGATTTCCTAGGTTAACCAATATTCTTTCTCAAGCAATATTAATTCTACTTCTATCTCACAACCTAGATATCTCTATGTAGATTTGATGAAATAGACGAGCATTAAGCTTTATGAAATCCTCTAGCTTTTGGCACAAGTTAATCTTGCCTATGACTATTTCATGTATCAATTCATATATCTCTATATCCAATTAATCCATGGCCTGTATTGCTAGAGCATTCATGTAATATCTGCTTTTGGTCTCAATCACATAAAACAATTCTATCAGAAATTGATCAGGTTTCTAATGGCATTAAGCACATAATATAAGCTCATCATTAGAAATATAATTCAATGACCATAGAACAAAAGATTGATCACATATCCATAAGTAGACTAACCCTAGTCTTAGCCTGAGAAAATTAGTTCATAATAAAAGAAATAAGAGCAGAATTCAAGAAATAAATCATATTGAAAGAGTAAAGACAAACTCTGTGATGAATTTCGTTCTTGATTCTCCTTTTTCTTTTGTTACAGAATAATCTCTCTCCAAAAATAGGCAAAATTCGGCCCCCAAAAAAGTAATCTCAATAACACTTAAATACCCAAAAGAGTCCTAAACAAACAAGAAAATAAAAACTAAAAAAAACCCTAAAAGTGTCTGACACGGCCCTGGCCGTGTCCAAATGTACATCACCATGGCCTAGGCCATGGTGCTTTCTATCCTCATTCCACCACCATGGCCGTGGTGAACCACCAAGGCATGGCCATGGCCGTGGTGAACCACCAAGGCATGGCCATGGCCTTCAAAATTGTCAGCTCATCTCAATTTCTTCAAGCTTTTGAATCCCAGTTTCATTTTAAGGCTCCAATCTACTCAATTAAAGCCTGAAAATCACAAAAATTCTCCAAATCAATAGCTGACCACTCACATCATAAACTTAACAAAAACTAATCATCCAAACAAAGAAAACAAATGAGAAATTAACTAGAAGGCTATAAAAACAAACCTAAAAACACTAAATTTATGCAACTTATCAACTCCCCAAACTTAATCCTTTGCTTGTCCCCAAGTCCCTAAGTAAAGAGAATATTAGAGAAACAAACTCAGCAATCAACATGGATTTGCGGCAATTCCAAGATCAAGGAAAGAAAAGCAACATGCTTTAAATGAAATTCATGCATCCAAACATACAACCCAGCTAGTTGTGCAATCATGCCTTACCAAGACTTTATACTTAGCCCCTTGATTATTATTTTTTTTCTTTTGCTTTATTATTATTATTATTATTTTTTTTTTTTTATGAGTTTCATTAGATTGTCACATTACCTTTTTACGTGAATGCACCCATTGGTGATTGTTGCCCCCGGTTACTCAGCAATGTCACAACACCTAAAGTGTTTTGCATACTCATAATTCTAGCCATGGTTTGACGCAAAAGTAAACATGGGTCTCATGAATACTCATGGTTACTAAGCAACTCAAAACAGTAGAGTAGTTTATTCAAACATAAGAAACTATAAATGCAGTATTTTTTTTTTTTTTTTTTTTTTTTGCAAGGGAGTGAAGACAAGTCTTAGCTAGTACACAACAAAGTCAAGTAATAAACTAGAAATTGCACAACCATCAAGACTCGCATACTCTTTAGCATTCCTAAGGATATAAGCATGTTCAAATCCTTTCAATGATTACAAAATTCATCACACACACACACACACACACACACACACACACAAAAATTAGGGACTCCACAAAGTTTTGCTTGGGATTGTATTAAAAGCACAAACACACAAAAACAAAAACAAAATAAAAACCAAAAACACACAAATAAAATAAACACTTCTTAAAAACAAACACACCAACCCAAAGAAACAGACCATCAACAATGCAACACAAACCAAACTGCCCACTTCCCCAAACTTAGAGAATGCAATGTCTTCAATGCATAAAAAAAAACCAAAAAACTAAAAACAAAAAACTAAAAATGAGAGATAGAAACTTTCCTGAATTGAGAGGACAAACCGACTAGGAATGAGCAGGTGATCATTGACATCGGTGACGCTAGTCTCTAGTTTTTTTTTTTTTTTTTTTTTAAATTTAGGGACATGGCTGTGTAAAATGACACAAGGTAGCTTGCGTTCTACTCTACTCAAAGTTGTATTCTTCTTTGATCACTTAAGCTTCCCCCAAACTCATTCCTTGTTTTGGCGATAACAAAACAAAAACGACAACAAAATTACAATGCATCAAAGAAAAAATAATAATAATTAAAGAATGAAAAAAATAAAGACAAATAAAAATAAAATAAAATAAAGTTCTAATTTAAAGTCATTAGCTTGACTTTCTACGCTTGCTTATTCTGGTTCATTTAGTGCCATGAAATCTTATCTTTTTTCCATCATCCATCTTCATAATGCTTGAGACATTGTCCAATCACCTTGAATGTGTATTTCAACTCGTGGGAAATCTCAATGGCGCTAGAAGGAAACACTTTGGTGATCGTGAAAGGTCCTTACTATCTGGACCTTAACTTACCTAGAAAAAGTCTAAGTCTAGAATTATAGAGCAACACCATTTCCCCTTTGATGAAATCTCTTTTCGTGATATGCTTGTCATGCCATTTTTTTGTTCTCTCTTTGTAGATCTTCGCATTCTCATAAGCCTGATTCCAAAATTCATCCATCTCATTCAATTGCAGTAACCTATTTTCACCTACAGCTTGCATGTCAAATTTAAGAAATTTTATAGCCCAATATGCCCAATGCTCAAGTTCAATAGGGAGATGGCATGCTTTTCCAAAAATTAGTCTATATGGGGACATTCCAATGGGGGTTTTAAAAGCTATTCTATATGTCCACAATGCATCATCTAATTGCAAAGACCAATCTTTTCTAGAGGTAACGGTCTTTCTAAAATTCGTTTCAATTTTCTATTAGATATATCTACTTAACCACTAGTTTGTTGGTGATAAGGAGTGGCAACCTTATGTGTGATCCCATATTTGTTCAAAAGATTATCAAACTGTTTATTGCAAAAATGTGTCCCACCATCACTAATAATTGCCCTAGGGGTGCCAAATCTAGTAAAGATATGTTTCTTTAAAAATTTAACAACCACCCTAGCATCATTTGTTCTAAATGCCTCAGCTTCCACCCATTTAGAAACATAGTCGACTGCAACAAGGATGTATTTATTGGAAAATGAATTAGGAAAAGGTCCCATAAAGTCTATCCCCCAAACATCAAATAATTCACATTCAATAATATTGTTCAAGGGCATCTCATGTTTCCTAGCTATATTCCTTATTCTTTGGCACCTATCACAAGACGCTACATAAGCATAAGTATCCTTAAACAACGTAGGCTAGTGCAAACCTGCTTGGAGTACCTTTGCAGCTATCTTGGTTAGCCCAAAGGGGCCACCTACCTCTCTGTCATGGCAGTGATGTAAAATGGATGTCATCTCCTCCTCAGGCACGCATCGTTGAATACTCTGATCTATACAAACTTTGAACAAATATGGTTCTTCCCATAAATAATGCTTAACATTAGACAAAAATTTCTTTCGTTGGTGAAAAGTTAGATTTAAAGAAAGAACACCCGTGACAATATAATTTGCATACTGTGCATACCATGGAATAGACACATTTAAAATGGCAAATAATTGTTCATCAGGAAACTCCTCTCTTATTGGTATTTCATCTCCTTTTTCAGGATTTGTGTCATCTATCCTAGATAGATGGTTAACATCCACATTCTCTACACCTTTCTTATCCCTAATTTCTAGGTCAAATTCTTGTAACAACAAAATCCATCTAATTAACCTAGGTTTGGCATCTTTCTTAGCAAGTAAATATCTCAAGGTTGAATGGTCAACGTAGACAATTACTTTACTCAAAACAAGGCATGAATGAAATTTGTCAAATGCAAATACTACCGCTAGAAGTTTCTTTTTAGTGGTTGCATAATTCTGTTGAGTCACATTTAAGGTCTGACTAGCATAGTATATAGTTTGGAATACCTTGTCTTTTCTCTGACCAAGGACGGCACCAATAGCTACATCAGTAGCATCACACATCAGTTCAAATGGAAAACTCCAATCAGGTGTCACCATAATTGGTGTTGTGACAAGCTTATCCTTCAGAGTGAGGAAGACCCGCAAACATTAAGCATTAAAATCAAAAGGAGTATCTTTAATTAATAAATTAGATAGAGGCTTTGAAATTTTAGAAAAATCTTTAATAAATCGTCTGTAAAATCCTGCGTGTCCAAGGAAACTCCTCACGGCCTTCACTGATGTAAGTGGGGGTAATTTTTCTATCACTTCCACCTTTGCTCTATCCACTTCAATCCCCTTTTGGGAGATTTTATGACCCAAAAATATTCCTTCTTGCACCATAAAATGACACTTCTTCTAATTTAAAACTAGGTTAGTGTCTTCACATCTCAGCAAAACTAAAGCCAAATTATTCAAATATGCATTTAAAGAGGAACCAAAAACTGAAAAATCATCCATAAAAATTTCCAAAAATTCATCTGCCATATCATGAAAAATAGACATCATGCATCTTTGAAAAATGGCAGGTGCATTGCATAAACCAAAAGGCATCCTCCTAAATACAAATGTTCCATAAGGACAAGTGAGAGTGGTTTTCTCCTGATCCTCTAGAGCTATAGCTATTTGTTTATACCTAGAATACCCATCCAGGAAATAATAAAACTCATGCCCAGTAAGTGTCTCTAACATCTTATCAACAAAGGGTAAAGGGAAGTGGTCTTTCTTGGTGGCATTATTTAATTTTCTATAATCTATGCACACTTTCCAACCAGTGACTGTCCTAGTAGGTATCAATTCATTATTTTCATTTTTCACCACAGTTATATCTCCTTTTTTCGGTACTCTTTGAACATGACTCACCCATGAACTATCTGAGATAGGATAGATAATACATGTGTCGAGTAGTTTAATCACCCCTTTCTTTACCACTTCTTGCATGCTCAGGTTGAGTCTCCTTTGAGGCTGAACTGTCGGCTTGTAGCTGTCTTCCATGAGAATTTTGTGCATGCAAATCGAAGGACTTATTCCCTTTATGTTAGCTATTGTCTAGCCAAATGCTCCTTTATGCTCCTTCAACACCCTTAATAATTTCTCTTCTATCAAACTTGTCAAAGAAGATGAAATAATAACAAGTAAAGAAGAAGACTCATCAAGAAATACATATTTTAAATGAGTAGGTATAGGTTTCAGTTCAAGATTTGGTGGCTCTTCAATTGAGGGCTTTGTTCGAGACAATATTGGCTTTTCCAATGTTTCAAATTTTTGTCACATGACCCTTTTATAAGGTGGATTGGCCTCCAAACTTGCTACAATCTCAATTAAGTGCTTATTCTCCTCTCATCTTCTTTTGAATCAACCAAGCAAGCTTCCAATGGATCTCCATACCTGTTATCTTGAAAATACTCATGAACCAAAGGATCAAAAGCATCGATTCTAAAACATGTGTTATCTTTAAAAGGGTGTTTCATAGTTTTAAAAACATCAAATGTTACTTTTTCATCACCTACCCTAAGAATTAATTCACCTCTTTGCACATCAATCAATGCCTTACTTGTGGCTAAAAATGGTCGTCCTAGAATGAGAGGTATCTCAACATCTTCTTCCATATCCAACACAAGAAAATCTACAAGAAAAATAAACTTATCTACCTTGAAAAGCACGTCCTCCACAATACCTCTTGGATATTTAATTGATTTGTCAGCCAGCTATAGAGATACTGTGGTGGCCATTGGTTCTCCAATTCCCAATTTCCTGAAATCAGATAAAGACATTAGATTAATGCTAGCACCTAAATCATATAAAGCTTTGGAAAATGAAAGTGAACCAATAATGCAAGGTATTGTAAAACTCCCTGGATCTTTTAATTTTGGTGGCAGTATATTTTGCAAAATTGCTAAACATTCTTCAGTGAGTTTTACTATTTCTTGCTCTCCCAGTTTTCTTTGTTGGAATGGATCTCCTTCAAGAACTTTGCATAGCTAGGCATCTGAAGAAGAGCACAAGCAAATGAAATATTAATATGCAATTTCTTAAAAATATCTAAAAATTTTGCCAATTGTTGATCAACTTTATGCTTCTTCAATGCAAGAGGGAAATGAGGTTGAATCTCTATCTTCTTAGGTTCAAACAACTTTTAAGCAATGTTGTCTGGTTACACTTTAGGTGCTTCCTTTTTCTCTTGCTCTTTATGCCCAATTTCCTTGCCACTTTTTAGTGTAATTGCCTTCATATGCTCATTGGGATTCTTCTCTGTGTCACTAGGCAAAGTTCCTTGAGCTCTCCCTGATATCAAATTTGCCAACTGCCCCATCTGAGTCTCTAAATTTCGGATCAAAGCTTGTAATACTCACATTCAGAAATATGGTAGGGCTTATTTTGTAGTCATAGTGAATATATTTAACTAGTTTTATAGAGGAATTCCATAAAAGTTTCAATAGGGGCAAAATGGTCATTTCACATGGAATCACGTGTTCAAGTGAAAAGTGAGTATGATAAATATAATGTATTAAGTGTGCTAGCCATGAGAATAAAGTGGTAAAAAGTTTATGGAAAATACATGTGATGTGATGCCGAGATAAATACGTGTTTGTAAAGTAATAGGAAGAAATTAAAGAATAAGGGTAAAATGGTCTTTTCACTCATAATTAGAGTTTATGATGGGCAGTGAAAATGACCAAGAAGATGTATTAAATCCATTGAAAGTGAAGGTATATCGGTAAATGCACGTATGGCATAATTGAAATTATCATAAAAGTGCAAGGGCAAAATGGGATATATTAGTTATAAGGCTTCAATTTGGCAAAACCCTAGCCATTCTCATCCCTTGAGCACGCCACCTTCTTCCCCCATTTCCCTTCCATTTCTTCAAAGTCTTCCAAGGGAATTCATGCCTAAGTGAACATATGTTCATTTTATGGCTTTCTAAGGTAAGAATTTTAGCAAAATTTTGTGATTTGTGTTTTATAAGTATGAGTTCTCATGAATTTATGTGTTTTAGCATGAATCAATGGAGAAAGTGAGCAAAGGAAGCAAAGAAAAGGATTCTTGCAAGAAAAAGGTAAGTGAATCAAACTTAAGCCTTGTTTTGAGCCATAATTGTAATTATTGATTATTGTATGGTTGTATATGATGAGAATTGTTGGCCATTTAAATGCTTGAATGACGTGTAAAAGTTCAGCCATAAAGAGTAGTTCATTTGTATGTGATGATTTGGCGAATTATAGATGAAATATGGAAGAAGTATTGATGGAATGATGATTTCGGTCAAATTAGGAGTTGAGTTTTTGGTGAGTTTTGTTCCAATTTTGAGGTATTTGGAGAGATGTGGAAGTGTGGCTAACCAAGTACTTGTATGTGCATGTAAATTGTTTGATGAAAATTCAAAAAGAAATGCATGCATAAATTTGTTGAATATCGTTGAAGATATTGTTTGAGAAAGGAAGCAATTGATGTTAAAAGGTTGTATTAAACTTGACCAAGTATAAGTTTAAGTGTTTAAAGTGCATTTTGTTATGCCAAAATTTAGAATAACACTTGGTTATGTTAGTTTAATGAAATGAATGGCCTTTAGTGCATGGTTCAAGTTGCTTGAACTTTTAGCATTAGTTTGAATGACATATTGTATTTAGTCATTGAATTATGAGTTTTGAAACCTATGACTTTAGAAAAGCGATGGCAAGAATTGCATATTAAATTGTTACACTAGTATAGTATTGATGATAGTAAAAGATGGGCGATTACATTATAAGATTACAATATGCCACAATAAGTTGTCAAGC
Source organism: Pistacia vera (assembly GCF_008641045.1). NCBI lineage: Eukaryota > Viridiplantae > Streptophyta > Magnoliopsida > Sapindales > Anacardiaceae > Pistacia > Pistacia vera. The sequence goes on along the minus strand of NW_022195378.1, from coordinate 305,972 downwards.
TTGTACGCTTAAATTTAGAAAGATCATCCAAATAATGGCTTGGCCAAATGAGTATATTGTTGTTTCTTGTTTTGAGATTAGTTACAAACAATATGTAATAAGTGATTTTATTCCATAAAGAATAGAAAAGCTTTCCGAAGTATAAATATCAAAAGAAACATCAAAGAAATAGAAGTTTGGTTTATGTATTAAATACATGACCATTTTAGAAATCGATTAGTATGAGTATAGTTTTCATGCCTTATTATATATTACAAGCTATAGAATTGTGCTAGAAGATCTTGAGAATATTTTGTATTGGCAAAAAGTTTAGTTAAGAATGTTAGAAAGAAATTAGAATTTAGCCAAAGTATATATGTTGTGCCATATGTTAGATTGTATTTACAATTATTAATATGGCAATATAGATTAATATATAGAATGTAGCCAAAAGAAAAGAAGAAAGAAGGGCATGTATAACAATTAAAGTTGATGGTCATGTTAAGAGAATGCAAATTTATGGCATTAAAATTTGTATTTAGAAAGTTGTACAAGGCATGTTTGTAACATTAGAAAATATTAGAGAGTAAATTAATGACATGGTTATGTGATATATATATAAATTTGAGAAAATCTAGTAGCATAATTGGGCAAGTTAGTAGACTTAATACCTAAGTAGTGGAATGGATTTTTATAGAAGAAATTAGATTGCCCAAAATGTAGAATTCATTCCCTAGTTGAATTGTGCCATTTTAATATCTCACTAATAGAATTATAGAAGAGTAGAATTCATGAGGGATAATGTAACTGTGTACATGTACATTTTACATAGCATGATAGAATTGAAGAATTACAGAATTATGTAGAAATTATAGAATCACATATATACACACGATGCATAGAATTCATAAATAAAGAATAAAATAGAAAATGTTTAAGTTAAGCATGTTATTAGAATAGAACTTTGGGCTTTCCAGAAAAGTATAGAAATAAAAGCCTTACAATTAATAGAATACATGCCAGAGTTAGACACGTATTTTGGGATCATGCATAGACAACATATAAAAACATGACATAGCATAGCATGTATTTCAGAAATTTTAAGATTATTGGAAAATGTCTAGTTAGTTATTTTTCAGATTTACAGAGCATGTTTTCAGAGGGCTATTGCGATGGGGAACATGTGAGCATTTGTTGCGTTAGTTAGTGGCGACAGAGATGCAGAAGTTTCCCACATGCACACCGCCATCAATGAGCAGCCTCAGAATAAAAAGCAGAATTGTACTGTCCGCTAGAAGTGCATGTGGATGAGAACTGTACCCAGAAAGAATTTCAGAATACGCTCACACGGCCATTACACAAGAAACCCATACCAATCTTACATTTACAAGTGATTCGTAACATTTTTCAAATTTTTTAGATCTTTCTAATCAAGAGGAGATGGCTAATCTAACTCTCAAAGAGATGGTTGCACCAACCCTTGACCAACAACCTTTATGTATTCGGTACAATGATACGGCAGGGGAAACTTTTGAGCTTAAATTTGGGATGATTCATCTTTTGCCTACTTTCTAAGGTTCGGCGAGGGAGATCCAAACAAACACCTTAAAGAGTTCCATGTGGTATGTTCGAGTATGAAACCAAGTGGAATGATGGAGGAACAAGTGAAGCGAAGGGCGTTCCCATTCTCTTTAGACGATAACGCTAAGGAGTGACTTTATTATCTACCATTCAGAACCATAACTATTTGGAATGAGATGAAAAGGCTTTTCTTGGAGAAGTATTTTCTAGTGTGTAGAACCACACTCTTTAGGAAAGAAATATGTGGTACTAGGCAATCTAATGGGGAGAACTTGTATGAATATTTGGAAAGGTTAAGAAATTGTGTGCTAGTTGTCCTCACCATCAAATAAGTGAACAACTAATACTACAATATTTCGATGAAGGATTGATGCCAATGGAGAGGAGTATGATAGATGCTGACAATTGGAGGAGCATTAGTTGATAAAACCAATTGCAACCATGCTGCCAATTCTCACATTTAGTGCTCGATCTAAATAACCACAAATGAAGGTAAAAAGTGGAGTAGCCAACAATATTGCAAAAATTAAATAACCTAACTACACTTGTGCAACAAATGCACTTGGACAAGTGAAGACACCCGAAATTTGCTCAAATGGGGGCATCCTACCGATATTGTCCTACCCTTCAAGAACCTAATATGGAACAAGCATATGCTGTGGGAGGATACAAAGTAGCAAAGGCAAAGGTATGATCCATTCTTTAATACCTACAACTTGGGATAGAGAGATCATCCTAATCTTAGCTATGGAGGAAATCAACAAGCTGCTGCCTATACCAATCCACCCAATTTTCCTTATCCAGGGCTCAACAACCATATCAAGCAAGACCCCAAAATACTCCCAACCTCAAGGTAAATCTTGGAGGTTATAGTGGATTCATTAGCCACTCCACCCTTCAATTCCAACAAGAAACAAAAATGTTAATCAAGAATTTGGAAGCCAACTTAGTCAATTAGTTACTACCATTGGAAGACTAGAGGCGTAGGGTTTGGAAAAATTCCTTCCGAACCCATGGTTAACCTAAGGAGAATGCTAGTGCCATTACTTTGAGAAATGAAAAACTTGAGGAAATTCACAAGAAGTTGATTGATGAGAAAGATATGGAGGATGAGGTGATTGAAGGTGGAACAAAGCAGTCCAAAGTGCAAAAAAATTCGCCAACTAATTCTATCGACACAAAGGGCCACCTAAGGTACATTCTGAAGTTCCTACCAATACTTATGAACCTCCTTTGCCTTTCCTAGCAGTTTGCAACTCAAAGAAGGAGGAACATGAGCAAGAAATTTTGGAAACTTTTAGAAAAGTACACGTTAATATACCTTTATTGGACACAATAAAGCAATTGTTGTGTTATGCGAAATTTCTTAAAGAATTGTAGACCAACATGAGGAAACTCAAAGGTAACGAGGTGGTGAGGGTAGGAGAGAATGTTTTAGTGGTTTTGCAAAGGAAACTTCCACCGAAGTGCAAAGATCCAGGTAGTTTCACAACACCATGCATCATAGGCAACACAAGGTTTGAAAAGGCAATGTTAAACTAGGTGCTTCAATTAATGTAATGCCTTATTCGATTTATCTCGATTAAGTCTTGGTACTTGTAAAGAGTCGACGTAGTTATTCAACTCTCCGATCGATCTAATGCCTATCTAAAGGGAGTTTTGGTAGATGTTTTGGTGCACGTAAATGAACTTTTTTTCCTAGTGGATTTCTACATGCTTGACATGAAAGATGAAACAACGTGAAAGCCATGCCATTGCTTTTGGGGAAACCATTCATGAAAATAGCTCTTATGAAAATAGATGTGCATAATGGGACGTTGACAATGGAGTTTGACGGGGAAGTCATTCAATTAGACATCTTTGACATAATGGGTATCCAAATGATGACATGTTTGTTGTTCTGTTGATATACTTGAATCTTTAGCGCATCAAATGTTTAAGCTTAAGAGTAAAGATCCATTGGAAGCCTAGTTAGTAAATACGGGTACGGCAAAAAAAGGGTACGGGAATTTTACGGGTATAATACGGCAAACAGTAAAAAATACGTTTATAAAAATTCGGCCATAAAATTCAGATATGGAAAAATATGGTACGGTATATACGGGTTTAATACGGTGCATTGTCAATAATACGTTTTGAAAAATACGGCAATATCAATCTTAGTTTTAACCTTTTATGGACTATCTGGTTAAAATCAATATAACATTTCAAATATAAAGTATTCAATTAACCAATAACACAAATACACAATATATAAATATAACTGATATTCAAATTATAGTCCAAACTCAACACAAATTTAGCCAAGATTCAACTATAGTCTCAAATCAAACACAGTTATAACAAAACCAATTATTTACAAAATTACAAATACACACGGCAGTCAATTTACAAAAATTACAAATGTACCAGGTAAAGTAAAACTACATATTTTATTAAATTTCTCTCTCCTTTCTCTCTCTTCATTTTCTCGTTTTTTTCAAAACTTCTTCTCTCTTTCTTCTTTCAAAACTTTCTTCTTTCTTCTCTTTCTTTCAAAACTTTTCTTCTCTTTCTTCTGTAAGTTTCATATCTTCTTTCTCTTTGATTTCTCCAACTTCTCTTCAATTCCTTCTTACCTTCGTCTCTTTGTATAAACTTATGTCTATTTTGTTCTCTTCCCTTCTTTCTCTCCCTTCTTCTGTCTTATGGAAATTTGTTGTTAGAGTCGGTTGTGGGAGTTGATAGCTTGTTTGCTGGAGTTGATGTTGTGTGTTGATTGTGGGAGTTGATTGCTTGTGGAAATTTGGGAGTTTGTCGACTGTTTGGGTTTCCGATTTGAGCGAAGAGGGAGGTTTTGCAATCTGTTTTAATTTTTAAAAAAACTCACTAAAACGACGTCGTTTTAGGGGTGAGATTTTTTTGTTTTTTTTTCAATAGTTCGCGAATTATACGGGATTCTTTATTATACGCGAATTATACGACAGATTTTACAAAAATACATATACGCGTTTTATACGCGAATTATACACTGTCCGTATATTCGCGTATAATACGCGTTTTTACTAACTAGGTTGAAGTGGCGATATGAATGGATTGTCAACTGAGGCTAAAGTTTAACGAATATATAGATTTGGAGAAGAGTTAAACAAACTATAACGATGTTGGATGAGCTTCCAAAGAAAAATCCAAGGTGCGAACTCGTACATTGGTTTGGGTGTCTAACTAACGCAAGAGTACCTGGGCGTGGTTTCACACTGGCATGCTAGGTTGACTGTTTGCTCACTCATCGAGCAGTTTCCTGACACTCTTCTTTCTCAGCCCTTGTCTATTCTTTGGCATCTGCTCGGTTGTTTGGTCTTGAACCTCACGTCTTTGCATTCCACTAGTTTTGGCCGCTAATGGTGGTGGCCGCGAGACGACTAAAGTTCCACTAGCAGTTTTAAAGCTCCCACTTTGCATTCTAGCGACAAATCCTGTTGGTTTGAGACTAGTTTCCTTGTCGAACTTCCTTTATGCCTGCCACCTCTTCTTGCAAGCCTTGGAATGCACAGTGAGTGACCTCAGCATGTCCATCATCTGGTAGTCCCCAAGTTGGACACGTTCTTGCCCATACTGAGTCACTAGTGGAACAATGTGGGTGAGTCGACCTAGCCCTCTGATCGACCTCTAGTGGCTAGGCTCATTCTTTTGGTGTGATAACGCCACTTTTGGACCTGGTAAGTGCCATGACTATTGAGTGTGATTGACGAATAAGATGACAAGGAGGAGGCTTTACGAAAACTCGCAACAACCAGAGATACCCAATCGACCTTGGCGATTGGTAATAGTGTGTGCATGCTATGAATACCGCTTGGAATAGATTAGAAAAAAGATGATAAGAACAGAGGAGATTTTTAAATGGTTCGGCAAGTTGAAACCAAGTCTACGTCCACTATTTGATTGCTTTGTTTTTGCCTTATATTTAGACTGAGTAAAAGCGAGGATAAACTCTCTCTAAGTGGGTTCCTTGTTTTGTGTGAATAATCGATCTCCTCCAAAACGGAGGTCGTTTCTCCTTTTATACATCGTTTGACAATGGTTCAGAGTGGTTGTTATGAGGTGGATCTGAGTTAGGCCACCCATGCTTAAGACCGATAATCTTGCTGACAAAGTCATCTGCTATGGGAGCAACACGTGGAGTGAGCTTAACTGTAGATCCCGACCTGTTAAAGTGACAGTGGCACAATCTAATTATCGGAAAGACTGCACAACAAGAGGTAATTTTACTCTTACACAATTAGGGTTAAATCATTAATAAAGCTTAACAACGTTAGGGTTTTGGGATGTGATGTTAATTCTTCAATAAATGAGGATATTAAATAAAAAATTACATAATTGCCTAAAAAGTTTGGGATTTAGAAATCGTAAGGGATAATTGAGTTTTGTTGACTAAAGAGAAATTTTTTTAACACCCTTATGAGATTCATAGCATTAAACTCATCCCTTAGTCAAAGTATTAAAAACACCCATACCATTAGTAATATAGTAAAATGGTTTCTATTCAATTCTACAACGTACAAACTTATTATATTTTTTTTTCTCACTATTTTTATAGATCATTAAAACACGGAATGTTTCCACATATATTATCATTGTATTATATTCATCATCTTGGGAAAAAAAAAATATTATACCAAAACATCGTTATTTGTTTATTTATCTTAATTATAATTATTTCAAGGTGGTTATAGTTTCCAAACTATTGTTATCTCATAATTTAATTTCAAAATATCTAACTTCAAAAATTTCTTTCAAATAAACTTATCTTTACATATTTTATTAATTCATTTTAATAAATTCATTTTTAATTTGAACATTTTTTTTATCAAAGTTTGTTTAGTATTTATAAATGTGTAACCTTGAAAAGTAAATTGTAAGTTCAATGTTGAATTTGTAAATTTGGACGATAAGTATGGTTTAAAATTGTTTTTAACTTGGTAAGCGCTGAGAAAGGGGTAAAACAGACATTTGGGTTTAAAATAAGAAACCCTTATTTGTATATCACCAACCATAGGGGTGTTTTTAATGTTTTTTAAACACAACGTGGATGAATTAGTACTAAGCAATCTCAGAAGGTGTAATAGAATAAACGCTGCACTAAGATGTTAAAACCCGAATTATGTGGGAGAGTGTTTTCTTCTCTCTAATGAGACGGCATCGGCGTCTCTCTCAAACAAAATCCTAGAGGGCAACAAGAACCTTTACACAAATTACATCCATGATCCTTGTCTTGTTCTCTTAGCATTTTTCTTCCGAACGCACTCTAAGACCTCTTCTCTTCTTTTTACAGGGACTGTTCTCTCTCACAAACCTTGTTAAGCTCGCCTGAGTCTACTCTGAGTTCGAGTCAGTCCCACTCAACCACGACATATGCGACCATTTCTGTAATACTCCAGATTTGCGGAGAAACCGGAAATGAGTCCTTTGAGAAATGTTAACCACCCTAAGAAGAATTCCATATATAGGACTGTGCTAAAAATGAGAGTGGTTCGGCAAGTGAGTTTGAGAACTTAAAAGTGTAATTTATATATGGGGAGTTGGTGAGAGACGAAGAGTATCCAATTTATGACCGGGTTCGTGCCTTATGTAGCACGAAGTCATTCGATTGCCAAAGCAAGGACGCACAAGATTCTGCATTTCAAATGGCGATGGAAGCCTCATGCGTGTGTTCTTCCTAGGTATATCTTCTTCAATCTTTCACTATGTGATCCACATTTGGAGCTTGATTAGACTATAAATCATAGGTCTTTTTACAGTTTGTTAGTTTATTGTCATGCTAGCCCATCAAAGTATAATTGCAATAAATGTCAATAAACAGAATCACAAAATTTGTGTCTATATTTTAATGAAAGAGGGGAATGTAAATTCAGGACAAACAAAAACTATCGCAAGAATTATAATAATAGAGTTACTCAAATTCATAAGTTACTGCTGACATTTATGATTCAATGATGAGGTTATCCTTGAGAGCGTAGGGTTGTAATGTCCTAGTTTGGGAAACAGATTTTTTGACTGAAGGTTTTTCTGGGGAATTGATTTCTATTTGCTTAGTAGTTTCTGTAGGACTATAGAGAAAAGAAGCTCGGGAAGATGAGTGTGTGGCTTATGGTTTAACACATATTTTTGGCAAGTACAAGTAAGCACTTGCGGATTTAAGTTGCATATTGCATTCAAGTTCTATATTAGTTGATGTTTGTTCTTAGATAATTAGTGATCAAGGTCAGATTCATATTCTCTGTTGTGGTGACAATTGAAATCAATAAACTTGGTGAAGTTTGTTTTGGAGGGCAGACGAGAAGGCATTTTATGGCCTAAAACATCATATTTTGCAATATTATCAATAGAGAGCTGACTGCTTGTCATTAGTGAATGGAAGACCTACTAAGTTGAGTTGAGATTGCACATATTGGTCGCAAGTTTCTTGCTGGTGGATTATTCAATTGTGTAGTGTTATTCTTTAGGTAAAATTAACCTTATTTGAAGCATCTGATGTGCAAATATATTGGAGATAGAATCAGTTAACTAGTGGGTTTGAAGAGCAAGCATTAAATCACAATTCATGTTGAAGGAGAAAGCAATTGTGAACTCATGATGAGAGCAAGAAGCTATTTATACAAATCTTGCAAGACATCTAGATTGAAGATGCTTGGAGTAGTCTTGGGTCACAAATGACGATGGAACCATATTATTGCTAGGTCTATTGGCCAGTATACGTTCTTCACCATATGCCCATATCATTAATTAGAGGATAAACAGCTTCTTTATCTCTACTTGAGAAATCTCTTTCTGAGGAAAGTAGTTAATGTTCCATCACTACATATATTTCTTGTAATAAAAGAAATCAAAGCTTTGTTCCTCTACAAATCTTGTATCTTTCAATTCAACAACTAATGCCATCTCTTATCATATATGCAAAGAAGAGGAAAAAAAAAAAGAAAAGAACAAAGGTGAGGGGAAACTTTAAAAATGCTTTTATAATAAATGTGTTATAATTAATTGTGTTTAATCAAATTATGGTTATAGAAATTCCTTAATTAAATTACAGTTTGTGCTTGGTCTATTATTATATGGGTTGAAATTTTAATTATTCTCAAAAGACCTAAGTTTTGAGTTATTTTAATGTTGGCTAAGGTTAATGATATTATATGAATCATTTTTTTTTTTCTTTTTTTTCTTTTTTCTTTTCCTGGAATAGCATAATATTTAATTCATTATGCTTAAATTGGGTGATGTGTAGCTAATACATGTTTTCAAAACTTTGTCAATTATTATTAAGACTTGTGTGCTCATGCTACGAATGATTATAAATAAGTTTTAATTAATTGGATTTTGGTTGGAATAATGGATTAAGAATTTGTGTAGAGTGACATGTTGAGCGGCATTGGCTTCTGTTGATATGACTTGAAACTTTTGCAAGCTTGGTGAATGAGCTCTCTAAAATGATTTGACTATTTTGTACACCACCTGTAAATTACCCAATGAGTTCTAGCTTTCAAAGTTTTTACATTATGGTACTTTGGAATATTTTATTACATGAAAGTTGCATGTTGGTCTTTAATACTTTTGAGAAGTTACATAGTTAAGAAAAGGAAATGCCTTTATTTAATGCTCGAGTTATTTGACATGTAGAGAGACATTTTATAGAATATAATAATATATTAGAAATATATTTTTGTTTTAAGAAAAATTTATATGTACTTACTGTAAAGAAAAACTATACTTTTTGTTAACACACTACTAGTGGATTCCAAACCACCAGACGAAGTACCCTTTCCCAGTGTTCAGTATACAGATTTGGTTTGGCTATGCTTCAGTGATCAGTTTTCTGTCAAATATGACGAGCTACATTTATTGCTCTGCTTGAATTGAGTTTTTCGCCTGGTATGATCAATATTGATTGCTCTGCTTGAGTGATGAGTTTTTTTTGTTAGCTATGACTAGCTATAACTATTGCTCTACTTTACAACAAAGATTTTGTCAGGTATGACTAGCCTATCCCCACTTTGCCTACGTGAGATAGTCAGCCAGGTTTAACCAATATATCCCTTGGGTCCTAGTTTAGTGTGGTTTTCCATATATAGATTAGCTTTATTATGAAAGTTGAACAATGATAGATTATACTAGTTAGTATTTCAGAAAAAAGATATTTAGTTTAGTAGATTTATGATTTGTGTGAACTAGTACTTCAGTGAATGAGCGAGACTAGTAGTCTAAAACTTTACAAAAAATATAGCATTTTACTGTTTTATGAATAAGGTTATACTTCGAAAAAGCAATATGATGGAACCCTCTTCCACAACTGAACCAAGCAACAATTCCAAAGCAAACCAAATAGCAAAAACCAGCAAAATAGTAGAAGGCATAGCCGAAACCCAAAAAGATGATAAGTATATTGATATGTACGAGAATTGTATCAGACAAGAACAATCAAAAATGAAAATTAACACAACCACAAGAACAGTAAAAGGATAACAAAAATGGACATAGACATGTTGGACTTCGAGGGCCAGCTCCTCCCTAATTGCTGACTTCAAGGGGTAGCTCCTCCCAAACTTCCCTATATTCTTCTCTACCCTAATCTGCTCTTTCCCTCTCTTTTTATCGTCCAGCTCTCTCTCTTTCTCCCTAACTGAATTCCTTTGTTGTCCCAACCCCCAATCGCCATCTATCCTAGCCTAAACCCATAGAAGTTTCCTGCCAGCATCCCCTCAATCCACTACTTGTTATCTTATTTCACTTTTCCTACACCCTCATTATCCAGGTCCCATCATTACCCTCCCCAAGTAGTGGATTGAGGGTGTAGGAAAAGTGAAATAAGATAACAAGTAGTGGATTGAGGGGATGTTGGTAGGAAACTTCCATGGGTTTAGGCTAGGACAGGTGGCGATTTGGGGTTGGGACAACAAAGGAATTCAGTTAGGGAGAAAGAGAGAGAGCTGGAGGATAAAAAGAGAGGGAGAGAGCAGATTAGGGTAGAGAAGAATATAGGGAAGTTTGGGAGGAGCTAACCCTTGAAGTTAGCAATTAGGGAGGAGCTGGCCCTCAAAGTCCAGCATGTCTATGTCCATTTTTGTTATCCTTTTACTATTCTTATGGTTGTGTTAATTTTCATTTTTGGTTGTTCTTGTCGGATACAATTCTCGTATATGTGAAATCAGAAGAATTTTCTTCATATTGATTGTGAACAAAATACAACAATATATACACATTCAACAGTCCATATAAGGAAATGAAATAATCTAAACTAGGAAAGGGAATGATCTAATTTCCTATTTTAAAGATCCTATTCCTAACACATTTGATTTGTACAACTCAACACTCCCCCTCAAGCTAGGGCATATGAATCATATGCACCAAGCTTGTTACAAATAAAGTCAATAAGAGGACCCCTAAGTGATTTAGTGAGGATATCTGCTAGTTGATCATTTGAGCTGACATGACTAGTGGTAATACAACCAAATAAGATTTTCTCTCTGATAAAATGGCAGTCAATTTCTATATGCTTAGTCCTCTCATGAAACACCAAGTTGGAGATAATATGGAGAGCAGCTTGATTATCACAAAGTAACTTTATCTTTACTACTTCTGTAAACTTCAATTCTTGATTAGTTGCTTCAACCAAATAAGCTCAGAAGTTGCTCGAGCCATTGCACGGTATTCTGTCTCTGCACTCGATCTGGCAACGACATCTTGCTTCTTACTTTTCCAAGATACAAGGTTTCCTCCCACAAGAATACAAAGACCTGAAGTGGAACGTCTATCAAATGGAGAACTTGCCCAATCAACATCAGAATATCCGACAATCTGTGTATGGCCCCTGTTTTCATATAACAGACCTTGATTGGTGTACCCTTGATATATCTTAAAATCCGAATTACTGCATCCCAATGACCATCACAAGGAGACTGTAGAAACTGACTAACAACACTGATGGAGAAGAAAATTAGGTCGTGTAATGGTGAGATAGTTAAGTTTACCAAGCAGTCTTCGGTATTTCCCAGCATCTGCAAGAGGCTCCCTCTGTACAGGTGAGAGCTTTGAATTAGGATTCATAGGAGAGTTTATCGGTCTACAGTTTGACATCCTGTTTCTTCCAAAATATCCAATGCATATTTCCTCTGAGAAATAACAATACCTGAGCTAAATTGAGCCACTTCGATACCAAGGAAGTATCTAAGTAATCCCAAATATTTGGTCTGAAAGTGGTGGAACAAGTGTCTTCAACTATTTAATGCCATCCTGATCACTTCCCGTAATAACAATATCATTGACATAGACAACCAGATATATGCATTGCCTTGATGAGTTACGTTTATAGAAAATAGAGTGATCAGACTCACACCAAATCATCCCAAACTCTTGAATGACATTACTGAATCGTTCAAACCAGGCACGAGGGGACTGTTTTAAACCATACAAAGAGCGACGAAGTTTACATACCAAGGCAGACTCCTCCTGAGCAACAAAGCTAAGTGGTTGCTCCATATAGATTTCTTCTTGAAGCTCACCATGAAGAAAGACATTCTTAACGTCTAATTGGTACAGAGGCCAGTGGCGGAGAGCAGCCATAGATAAAAACAAGCGGACAGAAGACATCTTAGTCTGAGTATACCTTTTTGCAATCAACCGTGCCTTTAGTTGATTAACTTGACCATCTGGGCCAACCTTGACAGTATAAATCCAACGATTATCATTCACGAGCATTATCATTCCGAAACACACGAATAACAGCATTAAATTATGTCTTAATTTCAGCACAAAAGGATTCAAATATAGAAAATAATTCGGAACGACTTTTCATTAAAAATAACCAAGCGCAACGAGAATAATCGTCAATAAATGTAACAAAATACTGAAACCCTAAAATGGACGAGACTCGACAAGGACTCCAGACATCGGAATGAACTAACTCAAAAGGGGACATAGCCTGTTTATTGACACGCTTTGGAAATGTACTACGAGAATGTTTTCCAAGTTGACAGGACTCACAATTTAAAGACGTAAAGTAGATAGACCTGGAACCATCTTCTGAAGCTTTGTTAAACTAGGATAACCCAAACGATTATGAATGAGAAGAGGAGAATCGGAGACAGTGTAGGCAATGGAGGCAGAAGGTAACTTGAGATGATAGAGGTCCTGTGACTCATGTCCTGCGCCAATCATTCATCCCGTGCTGCGGTCCTGTATAACAACAGAATCATTAGTAAAAGTGATAGAACAATTTAAAGGGCAGGTGAGTTTATTGATAGATAGAAGGTTAAAAGGGCAATGGGGAATATACAAGACAAAATCTAAAGTCATGGAGGAAAGTGGTTGTGCATGACTTACTACCTTAACAACTGCTTTGGTCCCATTGGCTAAGGTAACAGGAGACAAAGAGGTAGTATTAATAAGATGAGAGAGCAAACGGGGGTTATCAGAGATATGATCTGATGCACTAGAATCAAGAACCCAAGACCCTTGAGGAGACGACTGAGTGAGGCATGCAACTGATTTTCCCAACTGAGCAATGGAACCAGCAGATGAAGAAGACTGCTTATTTGCCTGGAACTGGGGATATTCGTCATAATTAGCGCCTGTAAGAGTCAAGGATGGCTGACTTGGTTCTTCAGAAGATTCAGAATGATGATCAGGATAAGCGACATTGGCAACCCGAGAAGGACGCACATGTAATTTGTAGCATTTTTCCCGGATATGCCCCCACCTATGACAATAACTACACTTGGGTCGACCTCCCCTGCCACTACGATCCTCCTATTCTCCTTTAACAAAAGTTTAAGACTGAGAGGCCAGGACAGAAGAATCAACTGGGGAAGATCCAACCACAACACCAGGGGAGGAGACTCAAAGTAATCGATCAAAAACTTCATCAAGAGAAGGCATAATAGCACTTGCCAGAATCTGATCTCGTACTGGAGTGAGAGCAAGACTGATAGCGGCAAGAGTAAGAACCATAAAGAATTTGTCTCGTTGTGCCAGATCTTCTGCTTCAGACTTGCCAACAGGTAATAACAAATTAAATTCTGCCTTGAGAGAGACCATCCTGCCAAGAAAATCAGACATGCCCATATCTTATTGTATGAGATTAACCAAATTGGACACAACAAAATAGAGTCTCTGGATATCATTAGTATAAAGCAATTTAGCCTGTCGCCATACCTCAAAACAGGTTCGATATATTTTATAAGTAGAATGAAGGTGAGGGTCAATAGACTACCATAATAAACCACATACCAAAGCATCTGTCTTTATCCAGGTAGTCTTATCATCCATGACATCTTCAGCCTTAGTAGTCAAGTGATCCACCAGACCATGTCCCATACACCACAGTTCAACAAAGGCAGCCCATGAGGAATAATTGGAGATGCCTATTAATTTTTCAGTTGTGATCGGAGGAAAAGACAAAAAAGAAACAGAATTTGATTTGGTTTTGGATCCTTCAGGGAGCATGATTGTCTTGTGGGAGAGATTGAACTCATCTAGGCTGAAAAACAAAACTAATTTTGGGCAGATCGGAAAAAGAAGATATTCCGGCAGTAGTGGGCTATTTCCGGCGCCGGTGATTACAATGCATCGTTGGACGGTGATGGGTGTGCTTGCCGGTGGTGTTTGAGTGCACAGGTGCCAGCGGTGACACCTCACGTTTGCGGAGAAGGTGATCAGAGAAGAAGCTGTTGGAAAGAAGACCGGTGCGTGGAGGCGCGTGCGGTAGTGAGTAGCGATGAAATTTTCAGTTTTGCCGACGAGGAGAAGACGAACAGGCTGGTGTGGTTAGAAGAGTGATTCAACACCAGAAGGAGATAGCCTGAACTTCGCAGGGAAATATCGCCAGAAAAAGAAAAGAAAATTTTTGTAGGGTTTCTAATTTCTTAGCTCTGATACCATGTGAAATCAGAAGAATTTTCTTCATATTGATTGTGAACAAAATACAACAATATATACACATTCAGCAGTCCATATAAGGAAATGAAATAATCTAAATTAGGAAAGGGAATGATCTAATTTCCTATTCTAAAGATCATATTCCTAAAACATTTAATTTGTACACCTCAACAGTATATATCAATATACTTATCATCTTTCTGGGTTTTGGCTGTGCCTTCTACTGTTTTGCTGGCTTTTGCTATTTGGCTTGCTGTGCAATTGTTGCTTGGTTCAGTTGTAGAAGAGGGTTCCATCACAATACAAGTTTATATAGCATTTAACGTTATATAATTATTTATATAAAGTTTTCAGTTATGGATCAGTACTTGTGTTTCAAGGTAAACGAAAAGCATATGATTCAGTTCTATAGTTTTAGAGTAATATCTTATTTAAAAAATTATATCCACTTATTGGGCTTTAGCTTTCACCCTTTCATCTTGCACTTTGCAAGTTTTTGCGGGGTTTTGTGCATGTAAGATTTTGAGTTATTGAAATTGGCCTACGTGATGTTTATTATAGAAAAGTTGTCTTTGGGCATGATGGACATAGTTATACATATTAAATTCATCTTCAACTACATCAATTGACAAAGAATAGTCAAAGTAGTCAGCATTTCACGAGGTCGTCCTAGATTTCGAGCAGGGAATCAAGATGAGTCCTGTCGTCATGGATAGATAAGTTCAGTATGTTTAATTGTTTGAGATTCGAAAGTTTTAGAATTGGAAGTTTTGCTAACGTCGTCGGCTCAAGTTGTGTTGGTAGGCATGGTGGATTCAGGGTGTTATAGTTTTAGCCTTTATAAGTAGTAGGGCCTTAAGTTATAATTTCAAAATAATTTCAAAATAGATATAAAAGAAATAAGGATGTTTTTGATGTTTTCCTTAGCTGGTTATGATGATTTTCAAAGCCAAGGAAGCTTATCAAAAGTTTTTCCTTAAAAATAATATGGAAGTCTAATCTCAATCTCTCTCTTCTAGTTCTTTTTCCCTTTGATTATACTTTTTTCCTATTTTATGATTTTTTCTCTTTATTACCTTTCTAGTTCTTCTGCCCCTTCTCTGTTTTCATCCCTTCCTATTTATTATAATGCATCAAGTGGTGCCAAAGTTGTTCTAATTCCTAATGCTTCCCAAACACAATAGATTTTCTTCCTTGAAATGCATCTGCGTCACTGAATCAGTGGTCAAACTCTCTCACCTCACAGTATATACCTGCAAACTTAGAGCACCTGAACTCATTCCCGAAGGCCCTGGTTGCCTTTAATGTTGAATGACTTCTATTCGTCATTGTTGATCCAGAGGGTCTGCTAGGTGTTTTCACTAGATCCTTCCAAAATCATCCATAGAGCTATAATTTTCGGCACTACCTTCGAATATGATAAGTACCAATTGATGACCTTGGTCAACCTGAAGATCTTTTCGCTGTCTTTTTCGAACAGTTCCTTTACATCAGTTGTTACGGTGTGTTTTAAGGTTAGACACCTTTTCAAGCTCATTAACAACTGCCCCTTGTGAATGTTTCTATTAAATTAATTAGTGTGCATTGATCCTTTGTCTGGGCTCCTCTTCTTCCAATGAGCTTAAAAGGGTATCTGATCTCAAAACACACCATAAGGGGCAGTTGTCAATGAGCTTGAAAGGGTGGCTGACCTGAAAACACACCATAATAACTGCTGTAAAGGAAGTGTTCGATCAAGAGAGCAGAAAAATTCCTTTTTATATTATTTTATTTTTTATTCTCTTTAATTTTGTTAATTTTTTTAATATTTTTCACTTGAGGGTTCGTCTCACATTTCAACCTTGACATTGGATATTTAGAAGAAACTGATGCAGTTTTAATCTCAGAAGTTTAATCTACGTTGCTTTTAGTAAATTTAATAAAATTACCTTTTGACATCATGCTTTATCTACTTTTTATGTTTGTTCCTCACTTTCTTTTTAAACATTCCATTAGTACAGTGAAGTAGTGAACCTCTTGAAAATAAGTAACTTATTTATCCTTCTTAGATATGCTCTTGTATCTGTTCTTATTTTATGGCAGCAAACTCATTTTATCAGATCAGCCATTGTAGATTTCAAATACAAATCAAAATTGTGATGAATATTATATTTTTAATTGTGTTTTTGTGATGATTTCTGTACAGAATTTATATTATAATTATGTATATTTAATTCTAGATTATGAATATAAATAGAATTTTCTGTACAAATAGAAAAATGAGCACATGAACTATGTTTCATTTGTTGGTATCAAGATGGCATTAGGCGTAACATATATCATGCATATTATTTATTGTAAAAATGAGATTCGGTGTGAATCTGCAGCAGGATTCTTGAATTAGTTTGCTTTTTGGGATGTTTTAGAGAGTTTGGCTTGGTGGGCTTGAATCAGGGCCTTGCCAAGGGAAATGGACTTGTCACTCTTTGGCCCTTTTTGGTAGAAATTTAAGATCCACTCAGGTGCACCTGATGACATATTGTGTCATCATTTTCTTTTCCTCTCTAGTGGCCAATATAAACACATCCCATACTATTGGTCATACAATTATGAATAAGTCTATCCTTACAAAGACTTATACAAAGAAGCCTACAAAGTGAAGAAAAAAACACAAAAAAAAAAAACGGAAAAAGAGAAAGAGAGAGAGAGAGAAATTATGAAGATCAAGGATGGGGATTGTCTTTGTATGCTTCCTTTGTATTTGTCTTTGTAAGACTAACACTTCTTTACACTTATTCCCTATCATTTCATTGGTTAAAACATATCACCATGGCCTTCAATTGGTGGAGGCCCACCTCTTTATTTATAGTTAACTATAGAACTGTCTGGCTAAAATTCGCTATCATCTTGAAGATTAAGATTTTTTTTTATCAACTTTCTCTGCCTAAAAATGATATGTTCATTCATTCTTTACTTTTCCTTCTTTGCCAAGAAATGATTTTTTCCTTACCTTATTATGTCTTATGCAAATATACTGATGTAATTTCTGCCTCATTATTAGAAGTTTTCTAAAATTTCTCGGTTCCTCTCTGCAGCTTAAAACTGTATATACAAGCGCTTAGACTAAATCTCAATTCAAGATTTCAAACCTGATTAATTGATCACCAAGAGCTGTATACCTTATTGATAACCTAAGGCATCTTGGTGCTGAAGCACATTTCTTTGGTATATAGATTCTCAAGATGGTCAGTGAACTTCAGCCTCTGCATATGATGGCTGTTTTCATTCTTCTTTGGGGTGTATTATTGAATTATTGGAATGCCAATCTAGAATTTGCAGCATCTCATTAACATGAAGGCCTTATGTTTCACTCCACTTTTAGATACATTATCCAAGTTGATTTTCCTGAATGCTCAATGCTTTCTTTTTTTGTACTGGTTTTTTTGTTGGTTTTTGGTTTAAAATTTTTTGGAGTTATTAAGAGTTCACTATTTTCTTCATTTACCTTTCATTGGTAGGTTTAATGCGACTGACTTTTTGGAGAGACTAAGAGGTAAAAGGCTAATGCTTGTCGGAGATTCCATGAATCGAAATCAGTTTGAGTCACTATTATGCCTCCTCCATGAAGGCCTGGCTGATAAGAGCAGAATGTATGAGATTCATGGCTACAAAATAACAAAGGGAAGGGGATACTATGTATTCAAATTTCTGGTAATTCAAACTTTAAACTTATAAGCTCTTATTTATTTTTGTTTTTTAAATTTGTGTTCAATCAAAACACTTGGTCTTGAATTTACTTCCTTAATGAAATGTCTTCTCTTTTTTAAAGCATTGCATTTGGGTGTGATTATGATTAGAATTGTAGTGGGCAGATTGTTACTTAGATCTTTGGACTTTTTAAACAAAGCAAAAGTGGTGTGACCAGAGTTNCATGATCAAAAAAAGTAATCAGGTACATGTCATCCCTTCTATACTTTTAACTCCTATTTGTCGAACTCCAAGTGCAATTTTTGGATTAGATCATGCTCGTACTATTTAAGACTTTTACAGTTTTTATCATAAATTTATTTATGTCAGTTAATTAAGAAAAACACATATTCCTAATTTATCCCAAGATCATATGAATATGTCATTATTGCAATCACATTTCATAAACAAACTGTAATAAAAGGATCACAGCATAAATATCTCATTTTTTTCAACGGAAGTTGAATCACAAGTACAAACCACCATCTTCCTTAATTACTGTAAAATTGTGAAAAAAAGAAAGAAATCAGAGTTAAGAGAGTAAGAGAGTTTTTCTTGAATAAAAACTTTCTTATATATATGCGGCAAGGCAATTGCTATGTAATTGGGTGGGTTCCATCATGGGTGTCCCACCCAAATCTGATATCTCCCATTCACATATAATGGGACTATTTCCCTCTATGCTTTTTCAAGATTCATACTTTAGTAAATATAACGTGTGACCGTGCATGAATCGAAAGCATATTAGTCATATATCTGTTAGGAATATATAACTTCTTGAATTGTGAAACTTGGGTTATATATTGTATGCAATACCTTAGATTACTTATCAAATTTTCCTCTAACGATCTCATATATAATAAACATCTACTGTATTCATAAGTAGGTTTTGTCTTTACATAAAAAACAAAACATAATTGGTTAATCAATGAATACACATGATTGTAGTGTGATAATCCAAAAAATTGTAATCTTTCTCTTTTCTCGATTCTTGCAACTTTCATTTAATTTGCTTTTTCAGCTATGTCCCAACATGTTGAATTTATCTTAATCTTTTGGCAACATTCTAAAACAGCAATCATTAAACAAAGTTTTCAAGAAACAGAATAGAGTAATAAGGGTATTCTATGAGATTTTATTCTTATAATCTCAAGGTCTCACACAATGCTAAAGTTGAGATTTTGACTTTCATTACCCTTTTGCTCAATATTTTTGCACATGTGGTATGAATCACATGCTACGACATTTCCTCCTTTCCCATGGAGTGCATGTGTTTTGTTTTTTATTTTTTTTTTTCTTATAAATGCCATACAGATTTTAGTTCAGACATACCTAATATGTAACTTGAGTTCACTCTACATACTTTTAATTCATCATAACTCTAATCTAGCAATTAGACAGATAAAGTAATAAATTTTGATGATTTATCACTTATGGTCATACTTCATTATGACATTATTCTTATTCTATTTTAGGCGACGTTAAATATTTTAAGCTTGGCTCTCTATTATCACTTAGATAATAAGCTTAAAATCGTCTCATCTCCATTCCTACAAAGTAATGGAGGTGATTGACTGTGTGAGAAGACTAATCTTTTAACTGTCCAACATACTTTTCAAAATACATGTATATATATATATATATATATATATATATATACTCTCCTTCATGTATGTTCCATAATAAACGAAATTGAACATTGATAATATTGTTATTTAATATTGATAAGATAAACGTGAACATTTTGGGAAATCTTAAAGTATGAGTACATTCAACATCTACGTAAGCCTAGAGATCTAACATGTCTATTAAATGTATCTCTTGGTATAGGCTTTGTAAATGGATCCGTAACTATGTCATGCATAGATATGTACTTCATGCTCACCTCTTTTTGTGCCACCAAATCTCGCACAAAATTGTATTTCGTATCTATGCGTTTTGTTTTACCATGATATTTGGTATCCTTAGTGTATGCTATTGTTGCTTGACTATCACAGTTTACTCTCACTAGTTCAATAGTAACATTAATTATTCCTAGATGATTCATGAACCGTCTCAACTAAACGGCTGCTTGCACTGTAGCTGAAAATGCTACAAACTCAGCCTCCCTTGTAGAAAGGGCTATATATTATTGTTGTTAGGATAGGTGCACTAAAGCCAATAATATTAGGACATTTGTAATAATATTATTGAATATCAATAAATGCATAATTTATATATCATAGCATTCATTTATATATTCGTATATATATTGATATATGTACTTAGAAAGGTTGAACCATGACGAGGGATTTAAGTGTTTTAAATCTTAATTGTGAAGACCCTTTGATCACATATAGTGGCCATTCTAGAACTGTCCGTAGCCCCAGTATTAATCTAACCAAGGACATAGATTATACCGTAAGGCTATCATAGTGTTGAACGACCCTACCAAAAGGTAGTGACAGTTCTCACATGTCAAGATTGTTAGGTGACAACCTGGTGTGACACATGAGTGCTTGCTAATGATAAGTTCACTGGATCAACCCACCGAAGGATTCCACACAAGATGGTAACACCAATGTTTGTGGAATATATCATTCAATGGATGGTGGTGCATGTGATCACCGACTTGAGATCACCAGAGCGCTGTGTGTAATTATTAGTGTAATTTGACACTAGCCTAACGTAATGCTATTTGGGGTTATCAATACGGTAGTCGTTGGTTACATCGAGAAGTACACTATGGCTATGGTGAATCAACAAAGGATTTATCACTCCTGCTTACATGAGAAATTATCTAACTAAGATATTCGGTAAGGAACCACGACCGCAAAATCTATGGCCATAGTGGAATCGAGTTGCTACTCGAATCCAATTTATATGGTCGTTGATTCAACACCCAAATAAAAATATTAAGGTACATTCATTGAAATTGACCCTACTTCTATACTTCAAACCTTGATGGAATAAATGATGATGAAAAGATTGGAAGTGCATTGTTAGAGTAGATGCCCTAGAGCCAATCAATTATTGTAGAATTGACTCTTTGTAATAATGTTCATTAATCAATAAAAGGTATTTTATTCTATATCGCGTAAATAATTATTATTGCAATATGTATTGATATATGTCCTTAGAATGATAGAACCGTGGCGAGGGTATCAAGTGTTTCAAATCTTGATAGTGAGAACCCTATGAGCATATATGGTGGCCATTCTAGAAACGTCTGTAGCCCCAGTATTATTCTGAAGTAAGGGCACAGATAATACGGTAAGGCTATCATAGTGTTGAACGACCCTGTCGAAAGGCAGTGACTGATCTCACTTGTCAAGGTTGTTTGGTGACAACCTGGTGCAACACATGGGTGTTTGTTGTAGGCGATTACACCACAGCAAGTTCACTGGACTGACCCACCAGAGGATTCCATATGGATGGTAACCCCAGTGTCTATGGAACAAATCCTCTAACGAATGGTGGTGCATGTGATCCTTAGACTTGAGATCACCGGAGCGCCTTGTGCACCGATTGGTGTAGTTTGACACTAGCCTAACGCAGTTCTTTTCAGAGCTGTCAATACGGTGGTGATTGGCTGCATCAAGGAGTGTATCAAGACTATGGTGGATTGACAGAGGATTTATCACTCCCGGGTACGGGAGAAAGTTATCTCACGGCGCAATTCAGTATATGGCAATGACACTAAAACTGTGGCCACAGTGGGATTGAGTTGTTGCTCTATCCAGTTTATAATACGGGTCATTGGTCCAGAAACTGAATAAATAATATCGAGAGTAACCGAAGGTTGACACTATTTCTATGCCTTCGTCTCGTCGAGATAACGTATGATGAAAGGATCGAATTGCACGGTAACCATATCGTTGACAGGTAGCTACTTTGCTGAATCCGAATCTATCGGGTGGCCATGATGCCTTGCTAGGGGCCAATCTTGGTCTGTGTATTAGTGAGACGATTAATTGGTGTTAATCGCAATACTATACACTGCCGATATGATGAGGAGCCTAAGGGTCACACACATAGAAGACAATTTAAGATGCAAGAAGAAAGAAGGGCGTTTTCGTCTTTTAAGGCGAAAGGGTATTTTGGTAATTTTACAGTGCAATTAAATTTGCTGAGGTCGTAGCCTTTATTTAATTTGTTAGAAAAATTAAATAAGTGAAATTACGTTTAAATGTGTGTTCGCACATATTTAAATATATTATCATTATTGTTAAATGTTAATATATATTAATTGATTTTAATTGAGATAATGATGGAAAAATAAAAAATATCAAATTGGAGTGTTTGGCAACATGAGGCGTTTGGGTTGGAGCCCAAGCCTATTCCATATGGGATTAGGGCAACTTAATTAACTATAAAAAGAAAAGTGTGTGTTAATTGTTTTTTAATTAATTGATTTCTCTTGAAGTTAAAACACACACAGCAGCCACTCCAAAACACTCCCACGGCAGAAACAATTTTTGCTTAGAAATCAATTTCAATTGATTTGCTTTCTTCTTAATCTTGAAGCCAAAGAGGATCTAGCAAATCCCTCTTTGGTTCTTTTGAGATTGTCTTCGTGTGGACTACGCAGGTTCGATCCTACACTTGGATCGGTAGCAAAACATTCATTGACAAATTTGGAGGAGCCTCCGACGTGCGTTTGTTTTCTTTAAACTCATATTTATTTTTCTGCAGATTTTATTTAATATGAATTGTAAAATTTTACCCTTGATCTTGGCTCATGTAAACGATCCTTGAATTATATTTTTTTGGTTCCGCTGCGTATATGGGACCGTTTACTAATAGGCATGGTAACCATATTGTTGAAAAGTAGCTACTTCGCTGAATCTTTATTTGTTGGGTAATCATGATGCCTTGCTAAAGGCCAATGTTGATTAGTGTACGGAACATTAATTAGTTGATGCTTAATTATAAATTTGGTCACTACCACCATAATAAAGAGCCTATTGGTCACACACATTAAAGGCAATTTTATTGAGAATGAAAATGAAGGGTAATTTCTTCTTTTGGACGAAAAAGGTATTTTGGTAATTTTGCTGTGCGATTAAATTTGCTGAAGGTCGTTGCTAACATTCAATATTTATATTGAAGTTAATTTAGCAAAGTGTAATTATATTAATATTAATATAAAACATTAATATTAATATGGATTTAATTGGGAAGTATCCCATTCCAAAATAAGGAATAAAAATATTCTTATTCTTAATGGGGAATATTTTATTCCTCACTATATAAGAAAATGAATGGGAAAATTAAATAATAATAAGTTCATTATTTTCTCCCAAGCAAAAACCCTAGCCACCTATTAGCTTTTGAGAGAAAATTTCTTTCTCTCAATTGCGTGTTCTCTCTTCTTGCACCCAAGGATTCTAGCAAACTTCCTTGCGTGTGGATTAGCCTCCTAGCCTTTGTGTGGACTTCTCAGGAGCGATTCTATCTTAAATTGACTAGCGAAAAGCAAATCAAATAAACCCGAAGGAGCCTCCAAATGCAAATAATAACAACCAATCTTGTATGGGTTGTTTTATTTTATAAACGGATTGCATATATTAGGGGTGGGATAAAAAATCTGAAAACTGAACTGAACCGAAACCAAACCAAAAATTAGGTTTTTTTACAAACCGGTTTGGTTTTCGGTTTGGGGATTTCAAAAAACGGAAAACCGGTTCGGTTTTCGGTTTGAAAACAAATTCAAACCGGTTAACCGAAAACTGGTTTTTAAACCGGTTTAACCCTAAATATAAAAGAAATTTTTTTTTATCCTCAGTCATTGACCCTCACGCAGACGCAGTCATGCACTCAGCCACTCACGCTTTCGTCTTTCTCTCGTTCTCTGCCTCCATTCTCCAAAGTCCAAATCTGAAAATTTTAAAACTTCCAAAGACCAAAGTTCCAGACTCAAGTTCGCTAGCAGTTCCAGTCTTCCACACCGTGACTCCATCCACAGTCCACTCCATCCACAGTTTGTCAGTTTCCCACCGTGAGCTACTGAGCAGAGCAGCTGACTCAATCCACTGTCCAGTCACCGTGAGCTACTCCATCCACACCGTGAGCTTCGTTCGTTGTTCGCCAGCACCTAGCACTCCAGTAGACTCCACCGTGAGGCGTGAGCAGACCCACCGTGAGGCTTCAGTAGACCCACCGTGAGCTACTCCATCCACACCGTGAGCTACGTTCATCGTTCGCTAGCACCCAGCACTCCAGCAGACTCCATCGTGAGGCGTGAGTAGACCCACCGTGAGGCTTCAGCAGACCCACCGTGAGGAGTGAGCAGACCCACCGTGAGGCTTGAGCAGACCCACCATGAGGCGTGAGCAGATCGAAGGTTTTGTGTTTCTGGTCTCAGTTTTGGTGTATTAATTCTGGTGTTTTGAGGTTTTAGTAAATGATTTTGAGATTGGTATTTTGTTAAAGCATTTTTGGAGATGTGGATGTGCTATTACTTGCATATNCTAGCACTCCAGTAGACTCCACCGTGAGGCGTGAGCAGACCCACCGTGAGGCTTCAGTAGACCCACCGTGAGCTACTCCATCCACACCGTGAGCTACGTTCATCGTTCGCAAGCACCCAGCACTCCAGCAGACTCCATCGTGAGGCGTGAGTAGACCCACCGTGAGGCTTCAGCAGACCCACCGTGAGGAGTGAGCAGACCCACCGTGAGGCTTGAGCAGACCCACCATGAGGCGTGAGCAGATCGAAGGTTTTGTGTTTCTGGTCTCAGTTTTGGTGTATTAATTCTGGTGTTTTGAGGTTTTAGTAAATGATTTTGAGATTGGTATTTTGTTAAAGCATTTTTGGAGATGTGGATGTGCTATTACTTGCATATAGTTGAAAAGATATTGACTGTTGAAACAAAACATGTACAATCTTGTATATATTTGCAATATGTCATCAATGAGTGAATGTTTTGTGTATTGAATTTTCCTGCTTTCTAGCTTCATTGCACTTGAAAATTTCAGAAGGAATAAACATAAAGGTAGTGTTGCCTTGTCCCTCCAACAATAATCTTTTCTGCTTTGTTCAAAGAGTACTGAGTATTGACCAACACAGAAGCATGGACTAGATAGCTGATAATCATATTTTACACTATGATTTTGCATTGAATTTTGATAGGATTTAGGATACTTTTCATTCAATTTGGGCCATAATCGCTACCTAATTCTATTAATTTGTCTTTGCAAGCCTAAACAATGATTTTGAGCATAAATGATAGTTTTGAGCGTAAATTGTGTAACTTGAGCTTGGAAACTCAGAATGACCTGAATTAAGAAGCTTTGGAAATCTAAGAAGAAGAGCTACAACTTTCATGTTTTGGGTTTTTTCTAATTCTGACTGGACAATGGTGAAAACTTGGCTTGAAATTGTGAAAAGTACGCTGGGAACTGAAGAAAAACGTCTTTGGATGTGCTTCCGTATTTCTGCCATAACTTGAGCTTTAGACCTCTGATTGTGCTTATTCTTGAACTACCAGAAAGATAATTTAAAGGGCTACAATTCATATGTTTAACACTTTTCCAGATTCAGACTCTATCATGCTAAAATTTGGTCTGAAAGTATTCACCGCGTCTAAGACAAAGCTTCGCCGCGGCGAAACCTGCGTCAGATTTAAAAATAAAACAATGCGTTTTGGCTTGCTAGGGCTTGATCCTTAAGTGAGAGAGGTATAAATTAGAGCGAAAAGGAAGAGAAAATAGTCTTGGTTCGTCATTTGGGAGGCAGCTCATGGAAGAAGAAGATTATTGAAGATTTGAGCTTCAAATTAGAGAAGATTTCTCCATCTTTTGCTTGTTTTTCAATGATGAATCTTGATTCAGTTTGTTTCTGTTATTTTATTTTGTTTTTGACTATGAACTGAGTTGTTTAGCTAGGGTTTGATGTAATCTTGATACAATGATTCAAATTTATATGAATTGATTTACTTTGAGTTTTAATTTCATGATTGAGTGTTTGCTCTTCGCTTAATGATTTTTGGATGCCTTGATCACCATTCAAATGTGTGTTGTTCACAATGAGACTGAGAATTGATTTGTGATTGTGCCCTTGAGATAAATATCATAGATAAGTGAAACGCTAGAGATAGGTTAGCGATCTACGAAAATCTAGATAGAATTCCATAAGCTAAACACTTTGAACTATTAATCTTCATTTTGTTGGGTGGAAGTTAATAGGGATAGTAGGGAAATGTAGCCTGAGAAGGTATGTTTTACAACTTAGGGAATTCGAATTTACAAGGAATTAGAACTCGGCTATAGATTCTAGATTTGGGTTAGCGTATCTAGGTGATCACACCCTAGCATTTTTTTTAAGCATTGTTAATTAGTTAAGTTGTTGGGTTTTGCTTTAATTTCATATTCATTCATTTATATTTTTGTTAATTTGTATTTAGTTGTTAATTTTCCCATCATCCAATTTATTGTTTCTTCTCAATTCGACTTAAACTAGGAATCGTACTTAGTACACTATCCTCGTGGGAACGATACTCTACTCATCATTATATTACTGTGGCGATTAGTATACTTGCTACATATTGCATGTTGTAGGAACACACATATAGCTAGATGATCTCTTTTGAGCCAGGCTCATGTTTGAATTGCATTTGGATTTACATTAAGTTAAAGATTATAGATCTAATTGAAGTGGTTAATGACTTGATATTGGACAAGGACAATTACTGATAATGACATTTGGATTGAAATATATTTTTGTCAAGTTGGAAATGGTTATGTCGTATTCCACTTATCTCTTTTCGTGTAAAACAACAAATCATTTTTTACATGCACACTTTTGGTTTCTTTATGGTATGCCCCCTTGCAAGCATGAGATCAAAGAAAAAAAAAATCATTCAATATGTTGCATTATAGTCTCTAGAGGGCAAAGTTAAAGTTTAATGAATAAAGGGGCTGAAAAATAAAAACAAAAAAAAAATCTTTAATGTTTAATAACCTCTAAAGTCATGATGTGTACGTTAATATTTGATAAAATACTCTAGCTTATTCACCCTTAGATTTTATAAATCTTTAGCATATATGCAAATATAATTTGGGCACAACATGATTAACATACCCTAAATTTCTTAAGATTATGAATTTGTTTACATACCCTAAATTTTCTCTTTTATTTTTAGTTACTGTCAAATAAAAAGAATATGATTTATATGGATGTCTTATTTACTTACTGCATATTTACTTAATGAATTGTAGATGTCATTGGCCGCGGACAATACGGTGAGACACCGACAATGTATACACTCTAATTCCACTCCAACTCCAAATTCCATGGCACCACCAGCTCCTTTAGCCCCCAAACGTACAAGGGCAACAATTTCTAGGAAGAATAGTTCTCAGTGTGGGATCACTTTGTTAAGAGTGATTGTGAGCATAAGGATGATTTGACTGCGACGTGTAGTTATTGTGGAGTGTTCTAGCATGTCCGACTAGAGTGGTACGAGTTGTCTACGTAACCACTTAAATAGATGCAAAAAGTACCTCCAAATGTGGCAGACAGAGACAGAAGACCCTAATTTTTCAACAAGGAAGTGGATTACTTGATCTCTCAAGCGGCATTGCTCCCTCCACACATCTTCATTGTGTCATGGAAATATGATCCAGATCTGATTAGAGAAGCTATAGCAAAAATGAACATTGTTGATGAGCTACCTTTTAGTTTTGTGAGCGTGGGGTTCCGTACTTTATGAAGTGACACAACCTAGGTTTCAAGTACCTTTCGGAGAACTGTGACTAAAGATTGCTTCAAATATATATTGCAGAGTGCCAAAAGTTGAAGAAGTTTTTCAGTAAGTTTTCGCACCGAGTTTGTCTGACGACTGATACATGGACAAGCATTCAGAACCTTAATTATATGTGCCTTACTGCGCATTTCATTGATGTCATTGGCAACTACAGAAAGAATTTTAAATTTCTGTCCAATCACTAGTCATAAAGGTATAATGATTGGCAAGGCAGTTAGAGTATTTGCTTGATTGGTATTTATAAGTTATTCACAATCACAGTATAATGCTAGTTCGAATGATGTTGGGGTAAGCTATTTGAAGACTAGACTAGCAAGTTGGAAGGGAAGTGTATTGGACGGTGATTTTCTACACATGAGATGTTGTGCACATATTTTGAGTTTAATTGTGAAAGGAGGTTAAAGGATATGGATGACTCCATATTTAGAATACGCTCAGCAGTGAAGTATGTAAGGTCTTCTCCAGCAGGGTTACAGAGATTTAAGGCGTGTGTGGAAAAGAAAAAATTGCAAGAAAAAGTCATTTGGTTCTTGATGTAGAAACCCGGTGGAACTCTACATACTTGAGGTTGGAAGTGGCATTAAATTTTAAAAGCTTTTGAGTTGTTGGCATTGGAAGATAGCAAGTATGCAGATGAACTTACTAGTGGTATGTCATGAGGTTTGCCTACGAGTACTGATTAGAGTATGCTCATTATTTTGTTACCTTTCTTGCAAGTATTTTACGATGCTACTCTACGTGTCTCTGGGTCTCTTTATGTACTGGTATGCATATATGCGAGTTTTTCGACGTTGGGTTGAAGTTTCAACATGGTTAAAAGTCCTGATCTGGCTTATAGAAATATGGCTACAGGATGAAAGTGAAATTTGATAACGTATTGGTCAAATGTTGATATATCAACATTATGTTATTCACTGCAGAGGTACTGGATCCTAGGCACAAATTGGATTAGTGGGACTGAGTTGGTGATGAGGCCTATGATGTTGTTGTAGCTGACAAGTTGATGAAAAGAGTGAAGGAAGCTTTGTTGTCTTTATTGAGCAATATAGTTTGCTAAAGTGGATGACAATGAGTGGTCGAGAGAATCTCAAGTCCTAATTAACGTTGATGTGCATAATGTAAATGTTGCTAATGAGACTTCATAAGGTTATGTAGAAGGAGAAAAAGGTGGCAAAGAAAGTTGTTTAGCATAGAACGGATTTGGATAAGTATTTAGCGGATGATTGTGAGGATGACGACGGCAACACTTTTGATATCTTGAATTGGTGGAAGACGAATTCAACAAAATATGTTGTACTCTCTATGAGTCACGAGATGTGCTGGCTATGCCTGTTTCAACGGTTGCATCTGATCGGCTTTTGTAACAGGGGGTCATGTATTATCCATTTCGTAGCTCCCTTACTACAAGACGGTAGAGACTCTTACTGTACACAGGATTGGATTAGGAATACGATTGGTCCATTGACCATTGAGGAAAGCTTGGGGAATATCTCGACTTGAGTCAGGTGACTTTTTTTGTTAACTTTCAATTATAATTATATTTTTCTTCATTATTATGATTCTAGCTAACTTGTTTGTCCACTTTGTGTAGAGGTATCTCTTCGAGAGCGGAAAGTGTATAACCCATCTTGATGATTGAAGGTTTCCAAATTTCCAATATATGAGGTATATTATCATTAAAGTTATCACAACATATGTTTTGTTTTAATTTTTTGGAGAGTTACTAACTATAAGCTTATTAATGAGTTTTGACTATTGAGTAATTGAATTATACATTGTTGCTATTTTAGTTTTTTATCTTTAAATTTTATTTTTTGATGGTGAGATTTTGTGTTTCTTTGTTTCCAGTTGCTTTAAGGTAGTTTTTGGGTTTATTAGAATAAATTGTTGGGTTTTCTTATTTATTTTGGTTTTGTTTTGTGAGTACTTGAGTGTTAAGTGTATTTGGTGGGTGCATAGAAAGCGTTTGTTTGGTTTTTTGTTTTTTATGTTTGGTGATGGAGTGCATATTTGCGTTTGTTTGGTATCTTAGTAGTATTGAAGTGCAAATGTTGATATGTGGATAAAATGGATGAGTGTAAGCCGTAAGGGGGCTATGAGTGTTATGATTTTGGACTTGGTGGAAGCATTTTGGATGGTTAAATGTTCATATGTTTTATTTCATTATTTCATTTATATATTGTTAATTGCAGATAATGATCTTCTTCTTCGTGTGCCATTAACAAATCCGGGGAGTGCGGAATCAAGAAACTTCACTAACACCAACATTGTGGGATGAAGATGATTTATGTTATATTAAGTTTTTTTACTTTGTAATTTTATGTTATGTATTTGAGTTTATTAATGAATATTGACTATTCAATGATGTGTAATTGAATTCTTTATGTTTTTATTTCAAATTCTGGATTCAGTATCTGCAAATAAGTAATTTAATATGTTAATGTATTTTTCATACAAAGAATACAACAATAATACAAAATAAAAGAGAAACATAGTATGAAATTATATATAATAATAATAAATATTTGAATTTAGGGGCTTGAATAAAACATTGAAGAATTTTAAGGATTAAAGGGTAATTTGAAAACCGGTTAACCGGTAACCGAACCGAAAATTCGGTTCGGTTTACATTCGATTTTTAACCGAAACCAGTCCGGTTTTCGGTTTGGATTTTCTCCAAACCGAATGGTTAACCGGTTTATCCTACCCCTAGCATATATCAATCTTGATCATGGGATTAACGGGTTAATTGAATAAAAAAATTGGCTTATATTCCGCATATTATTCAACCATAACCCTACAATTGTTTCTTACTGCTCCAAGATACGACCCCGCCATTCAGTAAGAATACATATCTAGAAGTAGATTTCCTTTTATCTAAATCTCCTATTAGAGTAGGTGCCCTAGAGCCAATCAATTATTGTAAAATTAACTCTGTAATAAATGTTTATTTATCAATAAAAGGCATATTCTACTATATCACGTAAATCATATTATATGTATTGATATATGTCTTTAGGATGGTAGAACCGTGACGAGGGTATCAAGTGTTTCAAATCTTGATAGTGAGAACCCTATGATCACATATGGTGGTCATTCTAGAAACATTCGTAGCCCCAGTATTATTCTGACCAAGGACACAAATAATACGGTAAGGCTATCATAGTGTTGAATGACCCTGTCAAAAGGTAGTGACTGATCTCACTTGTCCAGGTTGTTTGCCGACAACCTGGTGCAACGCATAGGTGCTTGCTAGAGGCAAGTTCATTAGATAGACCCACCAGAGGATTCTATATGGATGGTAACCCCAGTGTCTATGGAATAAATCCTCTACGGATAGTGGTTCATGTGATCCTTAGACTTGAGATCACCGGAGCACCTTGTGCACCAATTGGTGTAGTTTGACACTAGCCCAACGTAGTTCTATTTAGAGCTATCAATACGGTAGTGATTGGCTACATTGAGAAGTGTATCGAGACTATGATGGATCGACAAAGGATTCATCACTCCTGGGTACGAGAGAAGTTATTTCACTGGGTAATTCAGTAAATGACAATGACACTAAATCTGTGGCCATAGTGGGATTGAGTTGATGCTCAATCCAATTAAATATTCATGTCATTGGTCCAGTAACTGAATACAAACATGTCGAGGATATCTTATGTTAACACTATTTATGTACCTCAGTAACAATTGATAAAAGGATTTGATTGCATGGTAACCATACCATTGACAGGCTGCGGTTTCGCTGAATCTGAATCTATCGGGTGGCCATGATGCCTTGCTAGGGGCCAATCTTGGTCTGTGTGTAGTGAGGCGATTAATTGGTGTTAATCACGATACTACGCACTGTCGATATGAAAAGGAGCCTACGAGTCACACACTTAGAAGATAATTTAAGAATCAATTTGAGAGAAGGGTATTTCGTCTTTCAGGACGAAAGGGTATTTTGGTAATCTCACAGTGCAATTAAATTTGCTGAGATTGTTGCCTGTATTTAGTTTTAATATTAAAATTAAATTAGTGAGATTATATTTAAATATATCTATGTATATATTTAAATGAATTATTATTATTAATTGAATGTTAATATATTATTAGATATTAATTGATTTTAATTATAATAAAATTAATTAATTAAAATACCATAAAGGGTGTGTTTGGTTGCAAGGGTGAACTGGAGTTGGAGCCCATGGCTATTCCTAAGTGGAATAGGGTTTTAATTGTTGCACTTTATAAGTGCAACTTAAAATTAAAACATATGAGTATTATTTATTCAATTAAAACCCTAGCCACCCTATCTCTCTCTCTCAAGAAGAAAACTTTTCTTATTCTTCTTCCTTGATTCTTGAAGCCCTTGATTGTTCTAGCAAAATAATCAAGGGTTCTGCAGATTATCTTCATGTGGATTTCCACGAGTGCGATCCTACTTTGGATCGATTGGCGAAAAATCACGTGAACAGTACCGTGAACTGTGTTTCTGTCCGAAATCAGAGATATTCGAAGAAGCCTCCAAACGTACGTAAGTATTCTAATCCTTGAATGCATTTACTTTATACATATTTTGTTTATAAACATGTAAACGATATAATCTATACTCGGATCTAGGCAAAGAAAGGTAATTGATTTACTGATTAAATTTTTGTTTTCTGTTGTGTATGGTAGATCAATTACTTACGGTGGTATCAAAGCCTCAGGTATTAGATTATATTATTTAATTGATGTTTGATAACATGTATATTTGTTTTATAACATGTTATTGCATGATTTGAAGTGTTTTTTAAATCTGGAAAAATTCTGTATGTTGAATGTCTTAATTAATCTATTGATTAAATAATGTGTTGATTGAATGTGTATTGGTTGGTTGGTATCCTGGTCGAATGTTTAGCATTCGATTTGATTTGGATATGTCATTATGTGAAAAATTGCAAAAGACGTTACTGTGCCTGATTCACTGTTTTCCGGTGTAAGCCGCAGCGAAATAACACTTCGCCGCGGCGAAATTCCGGAAAATTAGATCTAGTCGCAGCGAAATAAAACTTCGCCGTGGCGAGATACAAAAAGTGATCTAGCCGTGGCGAAATAAACAAAAAAGTAGATCTAGCTGCGGCGAAATAAAACTTCGCCGCGGCATAAAACTCTCTAGAATGATTTATGTTTTCTGGAAGTTCACGATCGCCGAGGCAAAATAAAACTTCGCTGCAGCGACCATGTGTGCATGAACTTCGCCGGGGCAAAGAATTTCTTTGCCGCAGTAAGAAACCTACTATTCCGTTTTTGTTTTCCGTTTTTCATACTGGGGCTAAATTGCAATTTTTTGAACCTTTAAAGCCAATATTCATTCTGCACGTTTAAGATGGTAACTTGATAATTCAACCCACCCAATTCAAAAATTGATTGTTTTTGAATGTATGCAATGTTCTTGTTTGATAATTGCATGGTGCTCGGTACAAGAACCTTAGACCTATTGTTTTTGGGTTTGTTTGTAATTTTTATAAACAAATAGGACCTGTGTGTCATGCCTCTCTCTCTTAAATCTCCCTGTATTTCTTCTCCTCATCTCACTCCTCTCGTANAATTGAAACAGTGTTTTTGATCGAAATCAGAGATATTCGAAGGAGCCTCCAAACGTACGTAAGTATTCTAATCCTTGAATGGATTTACTTTATACAGATTTTTGTTTATAAACATGTAAACGGTATAATCTATACTCGGATTTAGGCAAAGAAAGGTAATTGATTTACCGATTGATTTTTGTTTTCCGCTTTGTATGGTAGATCAATTACTTATAGTGGTATCAGAGCCTCGGGTATTAGATTATATTGTTTAATTGATGTTTGATAACATGTATATTTGTTTGATAACATATTATTGCATGATTTGAAGTGTTTTTAAATTTGGAAAAATGATGTATGTTGAATGTCTTAAGTAATCAATTGATTAAATAATGTGTTGATTGAATGTGTATTGGTTGGTTGGTATCCTGGTCGAATGTTTAAGCATTCGATTTGATTTGGATTCGTGTCATTATGTGAAAAATTGCAAAAGACGTTACTGTGCGTGATTCACTGTTTTGCGGCGTTAGCTGTTGCGAAATAACACTTCGCCGCGGTGAGATGCAAAAAGTGAATCTGGCTACGGCGAAATAAACCTTCGCTGTGGCGAAATTTCGGAAAAGTAGATCTAGTCGCAGCGAAATAAAACTTCGCTGCGGCATAAAACTCTCTAGAATGATTTGTGTTCACAGTCACCGTGGCAAAATAAAACTTCACCGCAATGACCATGTGTGGATGAACTTCGCCGGGGCAAAGAATTTCTTCGCCGCGACAAGAAACCTATTGTTCCGTTTTTGCTCTCTGTTTTTTGCATAGGGGCTAAATTGCAATTTTTTGAACCTTTAAAGCCAATATTCATTCTGCACGTTTAAGGTGGTAACTTGATAATTCAGCCCACCCAATTCAAAAATTGATTGTTTTTGAATGTATGCAATGTTCTTGTTTGATAATTGCATGGTGCCCGGTACATGAGCCTTAGAACTATTGTTTATTGTTTGTTGGGTTTGTTAGTAATTTTTTATAAACAAATAGGACATGTGTGTCATGCCTCTCTCTTTTAAATCTCTACGTATTTCTTCTCCTCATCTCACTCCCCTCATATGTAACGCGAGGTTTCTATTTTATTGATGTAAATTAGAATAGGTTTTTTATTATAAAATTATTTGTAATGATCGTGAAGAAGAAACGAAGGAGCTATGAAGAGGAATAACTTGAAGATCCAAGATTTATTTTTAAACCCTAGGTTGACCAACAGATTCCTCTAGGCTCGAGGAAATCGGTTTTAGTGGGCCATGTATCGACACGTTTAATTTTTTGTTTAGAATGCATGCTAAGGTTGAATGTTTAATAACATGCCAAACAATGTCATTCTAACAAAGATAATAATTTGGTGAGACATTAAATAAAAACCCTCAAATAAGATATATTAAGTCATGTATGCCTTCCATCACCATGGTTTTAATCAAACCACTGTTTGTCAAAACCATGTTCGCCACAGCGAAGGGTACACTTCTACTAATGGGAGGTTAAAATTCATTGGAGTTTTCCTTAATGATGATAGGTCAACTTAAAATGATAGTTTTGCTTGTTCGCCATAGCGAAGGTTGATAAACACATCATAGGCATAGAAGTACACATGTTGAGTGTACGTGGTGACATGTAGTGTCCACTCTACTGATACTGGGGATCACACTTGAGGATGATAGCTAGGTCGTTGGATTGTGTGATTGGCTTGTTAGCTTACTTCACATTTGAGGTTTGTAGTGGGAGCTATCAACTGGTAAGTTTGTTGGCCTACCTAGTCAACCCATTTTGGCTTGTTCGCCACAACGAAGGTTTGAAACGGACCAGATGGGATCTCAGTCCACTAGGAAAGCCAACGGGCTTTCCTGAGTTAATAGTGAGAGCTATTGGCTTGAGGAAAATAGTGGGAGTGTTTTTTAATAAAAGACCGTTTTAAGAAATAATAAACATTATATTGACTTTACTTTTTTGAATTGTAGATCCACTTAAAAATGAGCATTATGAACCTGTGACCGATAATCGAGAAAGAAAACAGGTTGGATGGATCCAATTTCTCGGACTGGTATCGTAATCTTCGAATTATACTTAAGTTCGAAAAAAAATTGTATATCCTTGATAAGCCATACATGGTTGACCCTGATCCTGATGCCACTTAGGAAGTAAATGATACTTATCAAAAGTTCCTTGATGATGTTGATGGCGTTCAATGCTTGATGTTAGCATCGATGACACTAGTGCTGCAAAAACAGCATGATAATATGGACGCTGTTGCCATTATTCTACACCTCAAGGAGCTTTACGAAGGGAATGCTCGACATTAGAGTACAAGGTGTTAAAAGCACTGTTTGGAAGTCGCCTGACCGAGGGAGCCCAAGTTGGCCCTCATGTGCTCAAAATGATCGAGCACATGGAGAGGCTTGAGACTTTGGGGTTTGAGTTGGATGCAGAATTACAAGTGGATTTAATTCTGCAATTCTTGCCTAACTCTTATGCACCGTTCATAATGAACTTCAATATGAACGATATGGTGAAAACCTTGTTGGAGATTTTGAACATGCTAAGGACTGCAGAGCAAGACTTGAAGAAGTCCAAGCCTGTTTTACTAGTAGCTGCCAATAAAGGAAAGGGTAAGGGCAAGGGAAATGCCAAGGCCAATCCCAAGCCTAAGCCTAAAGGACAGGATGGTCTCACGCTTGTGGGTGGCATTGGGAAAGGTAGGAAGATAGTCTGCTTCTATTGTGGCAAGCCTAGCCATTGGAGGAAGCATTACAAGGCTTTCCTCATAAACATGAAGAAGTCAGATGCTTCGACTTCAGGTATGTTTATGATTGAGATTAACTTCTCTCCTTCAACATCTTGGGTCATTGACACAGGATGTGGTACTCATATTTGTACTGATGTGCAGGGTCTAAGGCAGAGTAGATTGCTCGCCAAGGGAGAAGTGGACTTACGAGTTGGAAATGGAGCACATGTGGCTGCATTAGCTGTAGGGACTTATTGTTTATCTTTGCCTTTGGGCTTATTATTAGAACTCAAAGACTGTTATTTTGTACCTGCGATTTCTAGAAACGTTATTTCAATATTCGCTTTGGATAATATAGGATATCGTTTGAGATTTCTTATGGATTGTTGTCCTTTAGTTTGAATGATGTTCTATTTGGAATTGCAAGGTTATATAACAGATTATAGGTTCTTGATTTGAACAATAAGGATATTCTCAACGTTGAAACTAAGAAAGCTAAACATAGCGAACAAAACCATACATACCTATGGCATTAACGATCGAGTCATGTTAATCAGACC
This sequence comes from Pistacia vera, assembly GCF_008641045.1. NCBI lineage: Eukaryota > Viridiplantae > Streptophyta > Magnoliopsida > Sapindales > Anacardiaceae > Pistacia > Pistacia vera. The sequence continues at coordinate 269,152 of NW_022195378.1, read as the reverse complement.
TGCATTGCAAAACTTCAAATGGGTAGAGTTTTGGACCGTTTTGACTTCCATTCATTTGAAGTATGCGAGTCATGCCTTTTAGGCAAGATGACCAAGTCACCTTTCACAGGACAAAGTGAAAGGGCTACTGAACTATTAGGCATCATCCAAAGTGATGTATGTGGTCTATTAACAATTGAAGCCAAAGGTGGATATTCCTACTTCATCACATTTACTAATGATTTCAGTAGATATGGTTATGTCTACCTCATGAGACATAAATCTGAAGTCTTTGATAAGTTCAAAGAATTCAGGAATGAAGTGAACCACCTCAAGTAGCATAAGAGCTATGTAGATCGGGAGAGTACGCCATGAGCCAGAGAGATACGATTATCTCATGACTCAACATCGTGACGTACTAGTCTACCAAGACGATGAACCCAGAACCTACGAAGACGCTATATTGAATCCAGATTCCGTTAAATGGCTTGAAGCCATGAAATCTGAGATGAACTCCATGTACCAGAACCAAGTATGGTCTTTGGTGGAACCACCTGAAGGGGTAAAACCCATAGGGTGTAAATGGGTCTTCAAGAAGAAGACTGACATGGATGGCAAGGTGCACACTTATAAAGCACGTCTAGTTGCCAAAGGTTTCAAACAAATTCATGGTATTGACTATGAGGAAACCTTTTCACTGGTTGCCGTGATTAAATCCATCCGGATTATGCTTATGATTGCTGCACATCATGATTATAAGATTTGACAAATGGAAGTCAAAACGGCTTTCCTGAACGGAAACCTTGAAGAGGATATGTATATGACACAACCCGATGGTTTCGTTCTTGATGGGCAAGCTGAGAAGATATGCAAGTTGCAGAGATCCATTTATGGACTCAATCAAGCTTCAAGGAGCTGGAACATTCATTTTGATGAAGCCATAAAGGAATTCGGTTTTATCAAGAATGAAGATGAGCCTTGTGTTTACAAGAAAGTGAGTGGGAGCGCAGTGGCATTCCTAGTGTTGTATGTCGATGACATACTTCTGATTAGGAATGATATACCGAACTTGCAGTCGGTAAAGACTTGGTTATCCTAGTGCTTCTCCATAAAAGACTTAGGAGAAACAACCTACATCCTCGGAATAAAGATCTATCGAGATAGATCACGTAGGTTGCTTGGCCTAAGTTAGAGTACATACATTGACAAGGTATTGAAGAGATTCAGTATGGAAGAATCCAAGAAGGGATTTCTTCCGATGTCACATGGTGTCTATCTCTCTAAAGATATGTGTCCTAAAACACACAATGAGAGAGATAGAATGAAGAGATCCCATATGCGTCAGCAATTGGATCCATCATGTATGCCATGTTATGTATTCGGATTGATGTCTCATGTGCGTTAAGTACTTGTAGTAGATATCAATCGGATCCAGGTGAGCATCATTGGATAGCTGTCAAGAACATCATTAAGTACTTGAAGAGGACTACGAACATGTTCTTGGTTTATGGAGGGGAAGATGAGTTTACTGTAAGAGGATACAGTGATGCTAGTTTCCAAATGGATAAAGATGATTATCGATCGCAATCAGAGTTTGTATTTTGTCTCAATGGGGGTGCAGTGAGCTGGAAGAGCTCCAAGCAAAGCAATGTAGCGGACTCTACAATGGAGGTTGAGTACATTGCATTATCTAATGCGTCCAAGGAGATAGTCTAGATTAAGAAGTTCATCACCGAACTTGGTGTGGTTTCCACGATTGTTGATCCGATAGATGTCTATTGTGACAACAATGGAGCAATTGCTCAAGCAAAGGAACCACGGTGCCACCAGAAGTCCAGACACATACTCAGACATTTTCATCTCATCAGAGAAATGGTTGAGAGGAAAGATGTACAAATTAGTAAAGTGCATACTGATGACAATCTTGCCGATCCACTGACGAAGTCTCTGTCGCAACAAAAGCATGAAAAACACTTAAGGTCATTCGGTATTAAATACATGAATGATTGGCTATAGTGCAAGTGGGAGATTGTTAGAGCAAGTGCCCTAGAGGCAATCAATTATTGTAAAATTGACTCTGTAATAAATGTTTATTTATCAATAAAAGGCATATTCTTCTATATCGTGTATATAATGATATATGTCCTTAGGATGGTAGAACCGTGACGAGGGTATCAAGTGTTTCAAATCTTGATAGTGAGAATCCTATGATCACATATGGTGGCCATTCTAGAAATGTCCGTAGCCCCAATATTATTCGGACCAAGGACATAGATAATACGGTGAGGCTATCATAGTGTTGAATGACCTTGTTGAAAGGTAGTGACTGATCTCACTTGCCAAGGTTGTTTGCCGACAACCTGGTGCAACGTATGGGTGCTTACTAGAGGCAAGTTCATTAGACAGACCCAGAAGAGGATTCCATATGGATGGTAGCCCCAATGTTTATGAAATAAATCCCCTAACGGATGGTGGTGCATGTGATCCTTGGACTTGAGATCACTGGAGCGCCTTGTGCACCAATTGGTGTAGTTTGACACTAGCCCAACGTAGTTCTATTCAAAGTTATCAATACGGTAGTGATTGGCTACATTGAGAAATGTATTGAGACTATGGTAGATCGACAAAGGATTCATCACTCTTGGGTACGGGAAAAGTTATCTCACTGGGTAATTCAATAAATGGCAATGACACTAAATCTGTAGCCACAATGGGATTGAGTTGATGCTCAATCCAATTTAATATTCTTTTCATTGGTCCAGTAACTGAATACAAACATGTCGAGGATATATGAGGTTGACACTATTTCTGTACCTTAGTCTTGATGAGATAACAGTTGATGAATGGATTTGATTGCACGGTAACTAAACCGTTGACAGGCTGCAGTTTCGTTGAATTCAAATCTATCAGGTGGCCATGATGCCTTGCTAGGGGCTGATCTTGGTCTGTGTGTAGTGAGACGATTAATTTGTGTTAATCGTGATACTACACACTGCCGATATGATGAGGAGCTTATAGGTCACACAATTAGAAGATAATTTAAGAATCAATTTGTGAGAATGGTATTTTCATCTTTTAGGCTGAAAAGATATTATGGTAATATCACAGTGCAATTAAATTTGCTAAGGTTGTTGCCTGTATTTAATTTTAATATTAAAATTAAATTAGTGAGATTATATTTAAATATATCTCTGTATATATTTAAATGAATTATTATTATTAATTAAATGTTAATATATTATTATATATTAATTGATTTTAATAATAATAATAATTAATTAATTAAAATACCATAAAATGTGTGTTTGGTTGCAAGGGTGAACTAGGGTTGGAGCCCATGGCTATTCCTAAGTGGAACAGAATTTTAATTGTTGCACTATATAAGTGCAACTTAAAATTAAAACAAATAGAATTATTCATTCAATTAAAACCCTAGCTACCCTATCTCTCTCTCTCAAGAAGAAAACTTTTCTTGTTCTTCTTTCTTGATTTTTGAAGCCCTTGATTGTTCTAGCAAAATAATCAAGGGTTCTACAGATTATCTTCGTGTGGACTTCTGTGAGTGTGATCCTACTTTGGATCTATTGGCGAAAAATCACGTGAACAGTAACCGTGAACAGTACTGTGAACAGTGTTCCTGTCCGAAATCAGAGATATTCGAAGGAGCCTCCAAACGTACGTAAGTATTCTAATCCTTAAATGGATTTACTTTATACAAATTTTTGTTTATAAACATATAAACGGTATAATCTATACTCGGATCTAGGCAAAGAAATGTAATTTATTTATCGATTGATTTTTATTTTCTGCTGCGTATGGTAGATCAATTATTTACAATCCCAAAAATATTGTCTCTTCTACACCTATTACAAAGGGTTCTTACCCTATAGTTTAGAGTTTTTTCTATATTCCCTTTATTTTGGATATCTGTAGTATTGCCCAAAAATTTGTAATATTCTTCAAGAATAGTGAAGTTTTTTTGTAGCGCCCAAGGATGTAGGTAACAATACCAGACCTTGTTAAATTCTTGGGGTTCTTTATTTTGCATTTATTTCACCATTTATTTTTGCTCTAGTAGTTGTTATTATTATATTTCAATAGCTAGTGTTAGAGTTTGTATTTTTGTTGCACAACAAGTTGTATCAGAACTAAGGTTTAAGATAGTGAGTAGCTATTATAGGGTATATGCATGTCTAGGAAAATTTTGCCAACAAGACAATAAATATCTAAAAAGGTTAGGTTTTAAGTGGGATAGTTTGTGACATGTCCAATGCTTCCTAGGAATTTTCTTGGTGCATATTGAATCATTTTCAGCACTTACTACTATCCTAGGCTATAGTTATTATTATTATTATTTTTTTGTTAGCTATTGAATATAATAATTTGTGGAGCTGAGTTATTGAAGAAGATTGACTACCAAGTCAATTGAATAAGACACAAATGGCATCATTGTTTACATCAATAAAACCGATGACAGTTACTGAAAGTTTTAATAATTTTACCAAATGAATTAAACTTAAGTGAAAAAGGTTGCTAAGTTGATTTTAGGAGTCTATTAAACATAAACATAAAGTAATAAAAAATGAACCAAAATAAAGAACACCAAGTTTTTAAATGGTTCGGCAAAATGCCTACATCCATGGGACCAAGTCTAGAATAAAGCCAATCCACTAAGGTATAATTTTCAGTTTAATTACAAAGCCAAAGATTAAGCCTCAATTGCAAGAACACCCCCTGTTTTGCAACGTGTAACGCCCACATTGAGGTACGTAGTTTAGTTATGCTTTAATGCCCTTAATTTTGCTTATTTCAAGGTGAAAGATTGAAAGATTATAAATTTTAGACTTCGCCGCGGCAAAGGAGTTTTGTCGCCACGGCATTATACACGCTGCCCAATTCGTGTTTTAGAATTACAAACTTCACCACGACGAGGAATAAAGTTTGCCATGGCAACTTATGCTCTAGAATGTCTCGCCGAGGAGAAGAAAAAGCTTCGCCGAGGCAAAGAACTTGTTGACATTTTTGAGAAAATTCTAGAAAACTTCCTTAAGTGCAAAATGGTCATTCCACCCATAATTAGTTGAAAATGTAGGGAGTGAAAAGTAGTAGAATTTCATGGAGAATGCAATGGAGATGAGGGTAGTTTTGTAATTAACTAAAGGGCAAAGATGGAATTTCATAGAAAGTACAAGGCCAAAATGGGAAAGTATACGTATTAATATGAAATATTAAGGGTTCAAGAATGAAAACCCTACAATTCTCTACCCTTCACACGCCACCTTCATCCCCAATTCTCTCAAATCTCTTCACCAATTTTCCAAGGAAATTTAGAGGATTTTGGTTAGATTTTGTTAGACTTTCAATCCTAAGCATCCAAAGGTAAGAATTCTAGCAATAAGATGTGAGATTAATTTGTTAAGTGTTGAATTCTTATAGTTTATATGCTTAGGGTTTAAGAAGAAAAGGAAGTCTACCAAAGAGAGAGATTCTAGTGTGGAACTACCCAAGATCAAGGTAAGTAAATCCAATTATAGCCCTTGATTTCAGCAATACTTGAGTAGATAATTTTCTTATATGTTTTTGTATGCTTGAGTATTGAGAATTGGTGATGGAATTGATGATGATTCATGGTTAGAATTCCATCATGAGGAGTGATGATTGTGTTTATAGAAATTGATGGAAGTTGTATGAGCTAAGAAAGAATTTAAGTAGAAATATGGAGTGTATTTTCCTGGCCAGGTTTGAAGTTGGTTTTAGAGAATTATGCTCTAAATTCTAGTAGCTAGAAAAAGAGGTAGAAGTGTAGTTAATTTAGAGCTTGTTTGTGCATACAAAGTCTTTGATGAAATTTCATAGAGAAATGCATGTATGAGTATATTGATTTATTATTATCACATAAGCTTGTAGATGGTAGAGAAAGTAGAGAATGACATGTTTACATGCCATATTGCATTCTTGCATTTAACATGAAATTGGGAAAGAACAATAAGAAGAATCCATCTACATGCATACATGCATATAAGCACATTAAAGAACAAAAAGAAAGAAAGAAGAGTGCTAAAGAAAAGAAATTGAATATTAATTTCTAAAAGAAAGATAAGAGAAAAGAAAGGTTGTTGCGATGGGGAACCCATGAGTGACAAGAAGAAAAATATCCCTACATGCACGCCGCCTTCAATGAGCGGCCTAAGAATAAGAAGAAGAATTTGTATAGTCCGTAAGAGTGCATATGGATGAGGGCTGTATCCAGAAGAATATACCTACATGCAGCCGCCTTTAGTGAGCAACCTAAAAAGAAGAAGAATTTGTAGAGTCCGTAAGAGTGCATGTAGATGAAGACTGTACTCACTCACACGGCCAAGGTTCCGAATCCATGCCTCAACCGAGACCGATCGACAAAGAATAAGAAAAGAAAAGAAAAGAATAGAAAGAAAAGAAAGAAGCAAAGAATAAGAAAGAAAGAAAGAAAAGAATAGAAAGAGAAGAATAAGAAAGAAAAGAAGAGAATAAGAAAGAAAAGAAAAGAAAAGAAAGAAGAGAAAAGAAGAAAAGAAAAGAATGGAAAGAAAAGAAAGAATAGAAAGAATAGAAAGAAAGAAAGAAGAAAGAAGAAAGAAACACAGAAAAGAAAGAAAAACAGAATAAGAAATAGAAAAGTAGAAAGAAGAATGCACGTCCTATGCATTTGTGCATTTGCATCATTCCTATGTATGATGCCATGATTTCTATCATGAGTAGTGAGAAAGTAGAATAAAGAAATAACAGAGAGAATTAGAAAGAAAGAGCAAAGAGAACTAGAAATAGAGAAAGAACCGAGAAGAAGAGAAAAAGGTGATGTAAGGAAAGAATGCAGAATATGAACAACGGAGATAGAAGAATAGTGTAGCGGATTTACTTACTGAGCAACTAGTGCTCACCCCGTTGTTTTCAAATGTTTTTGTAGAAAATAGGTGACAAGCGGTCGGATGGAATGTCGAGAAGCGGAGGGAAAAATGGCATTACTGTCCACCATATTTTGAGATTATTTATATGATACTTTTGTGGTTGTAAAGAATTTAGTATATAAAAGTAAAGAAAATTTTGGGCCCACTATTTTGTTCTTAAATACATATATTGTTTTTATGATATATTTAGTGACTTCCTATTATATTTTCCAAAGTCTATTAGCTAGAAAAGAGTTATTACATAACGCTTCAATCTCTACCCTTTGGTCAAACTACGTACTACCAAAGCTAGCTCTAAGTACACGAAACCACCTGGTCAGCCTTGAGCTCCTCTCAAAGTATAGCAACGAAGATCCACTTCGGTTGAAGAAGCTCAGCAAGCTTCAAGCATCAACTATGTAAACAAATGTAGAGAGTAAGGACAATTTCTAGGAACTTTGAAGAAGGTATTTGTAAGCTTACCTAACCAAAGAAACCTGATAAAAACAAAAGAAAACTTTAGAAATGTTTAGAGTACTTTCAAGGATAATATTAGGCTTAAAAACCAATTGCATTGGAGAAGAGTTTATATAAGGAAAAACCAGCCAATGCATAGGATTGGTGGCTAACAAGAACTTTATGGATTTCAACTTTATGAAAAGTTTATTCCACACACAAATATCTCATAAAAGGAATAATGAAAACTCATGGGAGTATTGAAATACAATACTTGTTTAACCAAAATATACGCTAGATGCATTGTCACCACTTTGACTCTGAGGTGCTCACACAATATAACAGAAAAAACAACTTAATTGAAGGTGGTGACTTTGAATGAAGGTGGTCACGTTGGAAATTTAAACAAAACGATTCTGCTAAAGACAAAGTGAGGTGTTCATACCATGACTTAGTGTTACCACACTAGATTCATAAGTTGACGAATGACTTACTATTTAAATTGTGTTCAAATGATTGTTTTTTATGTCTTGCATATCTTTGTTCTAATGATTATGCCTTTGATGAGACATTGTTTTTGTGTTTGTTTATAAATCTGTCTAATGTTGAATGATTGATGATTTTTGAGACATGTTCATCTTTAAAAAGAACAAAGGGGGAGATTGTAAGTTATTTGTCAACTTATGAATCTAGTGTGGTAACATTAAGTCATGGTATGAACAACTCACTTTGGCTTTAGCATAATCGTTTTGTTTAAATTTACAGTGTGACTACCTTCTGTCAAAGTGGCCACCTTCAATTAAGTTGTTTTTCTGTTATATCGTATGAGCACCTTAGAGTCAGAGTTGTCACAATGCATCTGTCAAATGTTTTGGTTAAACACGTATTTTATTTCAATATTCCCATGAGCTGTCATTATTCCCTTTATTAGATATTTGTGTGGTCCATAACACTTGTCGAATTGTTATACAATGCGCTAGAAAGTTTATTCTCTTTGATTGGTGGTCCCAAGAAAAAATGGAATAAACTTTTCATAAAGTTGAAATCCATATAGTTCTTGTTAGCCACCTGTCCTTTGCATTGGCCGATTTTTCCTTATATAAACTCTTCTCTAATGCAATTGTTTTAAGCTTGATATTATCCTTGAAAGTACTCTGAATATTTCTAAAGTTTTCTTTTGTTTTTATTAGGTTTCTATGCTTAGGTAAGCTTAAAAATACCTTCTTCAAAGTTCCTTGAATTTTTCCTTACTCTCTATGTTTGGTTACGTAGCTGATGCTTGAAGCTTGCTAAGCTTCTTCAACCGAAGTGGATCTTCGTCGTTGTACCTTGACAGGAGCTCAAGCTTGACCAACTGGTTTCATTACTTGGAGCTAGCTCTGGCAGTACCTAGTTTGACCAAAGGGTAGAGATTGAAGCACTGCAAAACCGGGGGTGTTCTTGCAACCGAGGCTTAATCTTTGGCTTTATAATTAAATTGAAATTTACACCTTAGTGGATTGGCTTCATTCTAGACTTGGTCCCATGGATGTAGGCATTTTGTCGAACCATGTAAAAACCTGGTGTTCTTTATTTTGGTTCATTTTTTATTGCTTTATGTTTATGTTAAATGGACTCTTAAAATCAACTTAGCAACCCTTTCTGCATAAGTTTAATTCACTTGATAAAGTAATTAAAACTTTTAGTAACAAATGCAAAAATTGATGTTGAAGAATTTGGTGGTCAAAATAACTTTGGCTTATGGTAGTATGAGGTAATGAATAGCTTGTGTCAACAAGATCTAGATATAGTTCTAGAAGAGGAAAAACTAGAAGATATCAATAAGAAAGACTGGATGAGGTTAAATGTAAAAGCTTGTGGGATGATTTGCTCATGTCTTTGTAAAGAGCAAAAGTACTCATTCATGAAACAGAAGTCTATCACTAAGTCATGGAAGGCATTGGAAAACAAATACATGAAGAAAAGTAATGAGAACTGACTATATTTGATGAAAATATTGTTTCGTCTTCAATTGCAACCAGGTACGAGTATCGATAGTTACATTGATACATTTACCAAACTGATTATTGATTTGTTAAATTTGGATCAAACATTCAAAGATGAACATAAAGCCATGCTGTTGATTGGTTCTCTTTCGGATGAGTTAGATCATTTTAATATTACACTTCTTCATGGGAAAGAAAATTTGTCCTTTGAAGAAGTTTATTCTGCCTTGTCTATTCATGAAATTCGAAAGAAAGATCAAAAAGAGAATAGAAATGAGTTAGCAGAGGTGCTTACAATAAGAAGGTATAGCCACAGTCGTAAGGAGAAAAAGGGAAGATCTCATTTGAGGGGAAAAGTTAATAGAGATCAATGTGCCTTTTGTGGTGAGAAAGGGCATTGGAAGAAAGATTGTCCGAAGTTGCAAAAGAAAGAAGGCGAAGTTGTTTATGATGCATATGTTGTTGAGCGTAAAGAATATGAGTAAGATTTTTCTCTATTTAGTCTACTGTCCACATCAAGGCAAATGAGTGGATTCTAGATTTAGGTTGTACCTCTCATATATGTTCTCACCAAGAGTGGTTCTTTAATTATGAAGAATGTGATAGGGTTGATTATATGAGAAATGATGATGCTTGTAGAATAATTGGGATAAGTTTAATTCGAATGAAGAATCATGATGGCTCAGCTAGAATTTTGGAAGATGTTGGGTATGTATCAAAGTTGAAGAAGAATATCATCTCTTTGGGAGCCTTGGAATCTAAAGGTTGTACGTTGAATATGCGAGATGGAATTGTAAAGGTTTCTTCAAGCGCTCGTGTGCTAATGAAATGTACAAGGAGAAACAACCTGTATTACTATAATGGTAGTACAAATATTGTAGCGGTAGCTATAGTCGCATAGAAGGATCCAAATTCATAAATGATTAGGCTATGGCATATGCATTTAGGGCATGCAGGTGAAAAAACCTTACTTAATTTGATGAATCAAGGCTTATTGAAAGGTGCAAAAACATGTAAGCTAGAATTTTGTGAGAATTGTGTTCTGGGAAAGCAGACAAGAGTGAAGTTTTGTAATACTTTCTCTCTAGCTAGTACACTCGTAAAATAACAGTAAAACTCACTAAATATATATAAGAAAATATACATGTAGACGAGTATAAAATAATGGGCCCATAACTAATTTTTTCTTTATATACAAATCTTTACTTAATATAATGAAGTCTCAAAACAGTAACTCGACAGTGTTGCCAAACCCTTCTGCTTCTTGATGTTCCAAGCGACCGCATCTCACCTACTACCTGCAAAAAATTGAAAACAACGGGGTGAGCACTAATTGCTTAGTAAGTAAACCCGCTATGCTACCCTTCTCTCTCTGTTGCTTAAATTTTGAATTTCTTTCCTTACATCACACTTCTCTATTCTTCTCTGTTCTTTCTCTGTTCTTTCTCTGTTTTTTTTCTCTGTTCTTTCTCAATTTCTAATTTCTCACTACTCATGATAATAGGCATGGTATCATGCATAGGTATGATGAAAATGCACAAATGCATATAATGTGCATTTTCTTTTCTGTTTTTCTTATTCTATTTCCTATTTCTTTTCTTTGTATTTCTTTCTTTCTTTTCTTTTCTAGTCTTTCTTTCTTTCCATTCTTTCTTTCTATTCTTCCTTTCTTTTCTATTCTTTCTTTCTTTCTTACTGATCGGACTCGGTTGAGGCATATATTTGGAACCCTAGCTGTGTGAGTGTATTCTCTAATTCTGGGTACAGTCCTCATCCATATGCACTTCTAACGAACTGTACAATTCTTCTTTCTGAATTCTGAGGCCGCTCACTAAAGGCAGCGTGCATGTGGGGCTATGTCACTCACGGGTTCCCCATCACAACAACCTTCTCTTCTTTTATCTTTTTACACTTCTTTAAATAAAAATTCAGATTTGAACTTCTTTAATATTCTCATTTCTTTCTATTTGTTCTTTAATGTTCTTTAATGCTTTTTAATGCTCTTATGGGTATGTATGCATGTAGATGAGCTCATGCTTATAATTCTTTCTAAATTCACATGTTTAGATGCAACAATGCAATATGGAATGTAAACATGTCATTCTCTACCATCTACAACTCATCTCAAGATAACAAATAATCATACTCATACATGCACTTTTCTTTGACATTTCATCAAACAATTTATATGCACACACAGGCTCCAAATCGGCTACACTTCTACTTCTCTTCTAAGCCACCAGAATTTGGAACAAAACACACCAAGATTAACGTCAAACCTGTCCAGGATTCACACTCCATAAATTCTACTCCAATTCTTCCATAATTCATCCAAACTCTCATAAAACATCAAGTACACAAACACTACTTCTCATGGATAAATTCTAACCATCATTCAACATCCATTCCATCAACAATTCTTCATATATAAGCACATACATGCATAAAAGAAATTGTCTACACAAGTTTACTCCAATCATAACTAGGGTTGGATTTACTTACCTTAGATGTGAGCAATCCAACACTTCGTCTTCTTTGATCCAACTCTCTTTCTCTTAAATCCTATGAACACAAATCATAAGAATTCAACACTTTAAAAATTAAAACTCATATCTTAGTGCAAGGATATTACCTAAGGATGTTTGGGATTGAAATTCCACTAAAAATAACCAAAAATCTATGAATTTCCCTTGAAAAAGAATTGAAGAAATTAAGAGAATTTGGGGATGAAGGTGGCGTGAAAGAGGAGAAGAAATGGCTAGGGTTTCATTCTTCAACTCTTGATATAGCAAAATATTATTTATAGTTTCCCATTTTACCCTTGCACTTTCTATGAAATTTCATCTATGTCCCTTAGTCAATTACCATAATGCCCTCATTTTTATTGCATTCTCCATGAATTCTATCTCTTTTCACTCCCCATATTTTCAACTAATTATGAGTGAAAAGACCATTTTACCCCTAATGGAATTTTAGGGAATTTTCTTCACACTTGTTCAAGATAACTTTAACAAAATTCAATTAAGGGTATTAGGGAATAAGTAAAGCTACGTACCTCGATGTGGGCGTTACAAGTTTGGCACTACAATCCACAGTACTAAGGGTATTCTGGATTATGTTCATTCTAATGTGTGGGTGTTAGAGTAGATGCCCTAGAGCCAATCAATTATTGTAGAATTGACTCTTTGTAATAATGTTCATTAATCAATAAAAGGCATTTTATTCTATATCGCGTAAATCATTATTATTGCAATATGTATTGATATATGTCCTTAGAATGGTAGAGCCGTGACGAGGGTATCAAGTGTTTCAAATCTTGATAGTGAGAACCCTATGAGCACATATGGTGGCCATTCTAGAAACGTCCGTAGCCCCAGTATTATTCTGAACTAAGGGCACAGATAATACGGTAAGGCTATCATAGTGTTGAACGACCCTGTCGAAAGGCAGTGACTGATCTCACTTGTCAAGGTTGTTTGGTGACAACCTGGTGCAACACATGGGTGTTTGTTGTAGGCGATTACACCACAGCAAGTTCACTGGACTGACCCACCAGAGGATTCCATATGGATGGTAACCCCAGTGTCTATGGAACAAATCCTCTAACGAATGGTGGTGCATGTGATCCTTAGACTTGAGATCACCGGAGCGCCTTGTGCACCGATTGGTGTAGTTTGACACTAGCCTAACGCAGTTCTTTTCAGAGCTGTCAATACGGTGGTGATTGGCTGCATCAAGGAGTGTATCAAGACTATGGTGGATTGACAGAGGATTCATCACTCCCGGGTACGGGAGAAAGTTATCTCACGGCGCAATTCAGTATATGGCAATGACACTAAAACTGTGGCCACAGTGGGATTGAGTTGTTGCTCTATCCAGTTTATAATACGGGTCATTGGTCCAGAAACTGAATAAATAATATCGAGAGTAACCGAAGGTTGACACTATTTCTATGCCTTCGTCTCGTCGAGATAACGTATGATGAAAGGATCGAATTGCACGGTAACCATATCGTTGACAGGTAGCTACTTTGCTGAATCCGAATCTATCGGGTGGCCATGATGCCTTGCTAGGGGCCAATCTTGGTCTGTGTATTAGTGAGACGATTAATTGGTGTTAATCGCAATACTATACACTGCCGATATGATGAGGAGCCTAAGGGTCACACACATAGAAGACAATTTAAGATGCAAGAAGAAAGAAGGGCGTTTTCGTCTTTTAAGGCGAAAGGGTATTTTGGTAATTTCACAGTGCAATTAAATTTGCTGAGGTTGTAGCCTTTTATTTAATTTGTTAGAAAAATTAAATAAGTGAAATTACATTTAAATATGTGTTAGCATATATTTAAATAAATTATCATTTTTGTTAAATGTTAATATATATATTAAATATATATTAATTGATTTTAATTGAAGATAATGATGAATTAAAATAAATATCTAATTGGGAGTGTTTGGTAACATGGGGTGTTTGGGTTGGAGCCCAAGTCCATTCCATATGGGAATAGGGCAATTGAAAGATCACTATAAAAGAAAATGTTTCGTTGAAAAAGAATAGATTTTATTCATTCATTACTTTTTCATTGAAAAGCAAAAACCTCCAGCCCCAAATACTCTCTCCCACACCACTTTTAGTTTTGATTGAAAAATCAAATACTCCTCATTTTTCTTCTTGTTTCTTAAGGCTAAGGAGGATCTAGCAAATCCCTCCTTAGTTCCTTGCGATTGTCTTCGTGTGGACTTCATCGGTTCGATCTTACACTTCGGTGGGTAGCAAAATACATTCAGAAACAACTTGGAGGAGCCTCCAAACGTGCGTATGTTTCTTAAACCTTGAACTGATTTTTCTGCAGATTTGATTATTTTTGTATAAACTGTGATTTTTATACCCGGATCTTGGTTCTAAGGAACAATCCATGTAGTTTATGTTTTTGTTTTCCGCTGCGTAACTGGGTCTTTCACTAATATTGGGGACCTATCAAAACAACATCTTTGGGAGGTATGCACTACTTAGTCACTTTTGTAGATGATTTTTCTAAAAGAGTTTGGGTGTGTGTTATGAAGACTAAAGATGATGTACTCTAGGTTTTCCTTAAATGGAAAAAGATGATTGAGACTTAGACCGATAGAAAGATCAAGCAGCTACGAACAGATAACGGTGGGGAGTATTGTAGTGATCCTTTTCTGAAAGCTTGTCAAGATGAGGGTATAGTATGTCACTTTACAGTAAGAAATACACCACAACAAAATAGGGTGGCAAAACACATGAATCGAACTATACTGGAGAAAGTTCAATGTATGTTGTCTACTGCTTGGTTAGGTGAGGAATTTTGGGGTTAAGGCAATTACTTACGTGCACCATCTCATTAATCGTTTACCATCAACTACAATTGGAGGAAAAACTCCATTAGAGGTTTAGTCTAGAAAACCTGTTTCTGATTATAACTCTTTACATGTTTTTGGTTCCACTGCTTATTATCATGTGAAGAGTCCAAGTTAGATCCTAGAGCAAAGAAAGTAAAATTCATAGGGATTACCTCAGGTGTGAAAGGATACTTTCTTTGGTGTCCACGTTCAAAGATAATATTGTTTAGTAGGGATGTGACATTTGATGAGTCATCTACATTAGAGAAGAAAACATGAAGTCAGATAAAGGTTAATAGTACTCTACAGCAGGAGGAGTTTGAAACAACAACCGTTAGCCTTACTAGAAATTTTGACACTCTTGTGATAGCAGAGATCATTGAAAATGAAGAGGAGATTTTATTCCAAAAATCTCTAGAGCAATCGGAATCGATTGCATATAATACGCCAAGAATAGAAATTCGGAAGCTTGCTCATTTTGTTGATATGGTGGCCTATGAACTTCCAATCATAGGTGATGATATTCCTACCAATTTTAAAAAAGCGGTGAGGAGCTCGAATTGTGAATCATGGAGGCAAGCCATGAACGATGAAATGTAATCCTTATAGAAAGTGATTGGGTGCAAATGGGTATATGCAAAGAATGAATGATTTCCTAGCAAAGAAGATGTTTGATACAAGGCCAGGTTGGTAACAAGGGGATGCGCCCAGAAGGAAGAAATTAATGAAGTGTTGTCTCTAGTAGTGGCACATTCTTCCATTTGGATTTTGTTGGCCTAAGTAGTGCAATGATTCTTGAACCAGTTCAACTTGATGTAAATATTGTGTTTCCACATAATGATTTGAAGAAGAAATCTACATGTCTTAGTCTTGGAAAGGAAAATTGGGTTTGCAAATGAGAGAAATCGCTATTGAAGAAGTCACCAAGATAGTGGCACAAGCTATTTGATAGGTTTATGATGAGGCAGAAGTACAAAAGAAATCATATTGATCATTGGCATGCAATAGTGTGTACTAGGCCCAACACTTCACATGCAATTGGAATTGTAAGCAGGTATTTGCATGATCCTGGTCAAGGATATTGGCAAGCTATGAAATGGAACCTATGTGTTTGATCGCATCATTTGACACATTTGAAGGTGTTGCCAAATTTGTCAGAAGAATACAGAAGAATTTTGAAGGTTTGTTAATTCGTCAAGGTGGAGATTTGTTAGAAAGTGACTCATTGGAAACCCCACTCCTAGTTGAAATAGGAATGGGATGATTAGCAATTCCATATCTAGTAGGATTGGAATAACTAACAATCCCATATCTAGTAGGAATAGAATAATTAGCAATCCTACGTCAAGTGGGAATATGAATGGGATTATATTGTCTCTTATACTTCTATTACAAAGGGTTCTTACCCTGTAGTTTAGAGTTTTTTCTATATTCCTATTGTTTTGAGTATTTGTAGTATTTCCCAAAAGGTTGTAATGTTTTTCAAGAATAGTAAAGTTTTTCTGCAGCGCCCAAGGATGTAGGTAACGATATCAAACCTCGTTAAATTCTTGATATTCTTTATTTTGCATTTATTTGGCCATTTATTTTTGCTCTAGTAGTTTTTATTATTACATTTCAATAGCTAGCGTTAGAATTTATGTTTCTGCTGCACAACAGTCACATGGTCACTAATTTGGAAAAGAAAAGAAAAAAGTAAAAATTTGTCAATTCGTTTGCAGTTTTGGAAGTTTAAAGCTTTGCTCTATATTTCTTGTTTTAAAAAGATTTCTGTTTTAGTTTCTTATTTTTTCTGCAAGGTCATCTCGGAAACTCCGTTTTTGATTGTTTAAGCTAATAGTTTGAAGGGAGAGAGAGTTTCTTTTGCTCATTATGTTTTGTTTTCAAACTTAACAGCACCAAACTCTTCTTTAAAAAAAAAAAAAAAAAAGGTCCTTTGTTCCATATCATAAAGTCTCAGTTTTTAGCTTCTTCTTTGAAGTGGGTAGTTTAAAAAAGCTTTAGTATTCCACTGTAGATTTGTAGTTCTTAATTAATTTCTTCAAATTCAAGGTATGGGTTTTGCTTTGTTTGAAATGAGTTTTTGTTTCTCTCTCTCTCTCTCTTTTCTATTTTTTCTTACAAAATGCCGTGTCATTTAGAGAGTTAAGTTTCAAATAGTGAAGCATTTTGAGCTCATAACTTTAGTAGTTGTAGATCATTGAATGGGGAGGGGGTATATTGCAAAGACATGAACTTTCCTATGTATCATATTGTCCAAGTTGTGTAGAAATTTTAAAATTAGCCCATAATTTCTGGTCCCGAGGTCTCTTAAATCAGTTTGTCCATTACATTATATGCATATTTTATGATGATTCAATGTTACTTTTGCTCCTTTATTTTCACTCAATCAAAACTTGTTCATGCCTTGAAAGAGAACGTTGCCTAAGCCCTTTGCATTTTCATGTCCATTGGTCACAGGAACTGCCTCAAATCCTATCATCCACAATGTGTAGGCAAAGACAATTCTCTAGTGGTGGATGAAAATAACTGGATTTGTGGTAAATTTTTTCTCACCATTACTTTATCGTAACTTTTAATAATTCAACCTTTACAAAGTGCTCAAATTAATAGCTTGAAGAAAATCTCAAATGCTAGCATGTAACATGATAAGTTGTACATTTTAGATTGGAATTTTTGCTCTATCTCTTGAATTTCATGAAACTCAACTTAACCATCCTTGATTACATTATAATGAGATCAACTCCAATCCAATTGTCAAAAAATGAACTCAAAAAGGCTACACAAATCATCACCACTTCAAACCAAAAATAAATAAATAAACAAAAATCAGAATTCCACACTTTCACAGCACTAATATCACAAAACTCACTCATTTCTCATCAACCATCACACATACAAAAAATGGGGTCAATTTCAATACAATTGTTCAACAAAACTAAACTCAACATTCCACAGATGCCAATAAAACAGAAACAAAAAATCACCACCACTTCAAAACCAAGAAAAAAAAAAAAATTCAAACTTTCACAAAACTAATACCAAAAAGCTCACTCATTTCTCATCAACAAAACAGACATGAATGCATACATGAACAAGCAGACATACATAAAAACACATACATGCATAATGTATAAAGGCATTAAGAGCTTCAAACTCGGATTCATTTTCGACCCATTTCAGGAACTCATAAGAAAATCTCAAAAACAAGTCAAACTTGAAGAAAACCTCATTACATTCACATGGGGTTTCAATACGTTGACTAAAAATAAGTTAGGGCAAAATTGGAAAGAAATGGGGTATGTTCAAAGATTAGAAAAAATTTAAAACTTTTTGTGGGTTTATTAAGACGTGGGGTTTTGTTAAATAAAACGTGGGGGTTAAATAGCATCAGTTTAATAAGAAATACATGTATTTTATATAAAGGGAGACGAAATGAAATTCACTTCTCAAAATGTTTGTTACAGGAAAAAATAGAATCTAGAAGACGATACATAAACCCCAAAAAAAAAAAAAATTATATAAAAGTAATTTAAATATGAAAAACAAAACGCTGAACTATTTCAGAATTTTAATTCATTGTGTGATTTGTTTTCTTCCTTTTAAAAGTAATTATATTGTCATTTTCTTCGAACACATGGTTAAGGGATGTTCTTGTTTGTCGTTAAGTGTAATAGCATCTCATCATTAAATGTTTTTAAAGTGAATGATTTGGAATTTGTGTTCATTTTTGTGATTTTGTGAAAATATTTTACCTTGTTAGAGTTGGTGAACTCTATTTATCGTTAGATACCCATTCTTTTAAAGTGCAACAGAAGATTTTACCAAGTTGATTAAATGTTACCAAGTTAAGTGTGAATCAACAACCATAAGCTGTGAACATAAAGCACACAAGCATATACATGGTTCGACTAAAACCACTCTTAACCTACATCCATGGGATCTTGTCCAGAGTGAAACTAATCCACTATAACAACAAACATTACAAGATATCACTCAAAGTTAATTTTAGTTGAGGCAAAGAGAACTCCATGTTCTGCATTACACTAAACACCACCCTCTATCTCTAACGCTTCATCACTTCTAGGATCACTTCACACCAGGAACACTCTCGAAGAATGCTTGAGCTCCACTCAAGCTTCACACGCTGAAGCCACGCTCCAACATCAACAATGGAACCAAGTTCTAGCTGCCATTCAACAAAAATGAATGATGATGAATGTTTAGCACCAAAACATAAATAGAACCTATTAAGGAATAAACTCTTTGAAAATTTCATAGCACAAACAATATGAATAACCGGGTTTGCTTAACAAATGAGCAAGAATGAAGATGATATAGGTCAATTTCATGCTCAATAATTCTTGCCAAGTCAGCAAACAAGGGCTGGCATATGTTGGTCCAAAAATGGAAAAGATTTCACCAATCTCTTAGGACCACAACCAAAACGGGAAAAAGCTTATTTTCCTAGACCACTTGAGGATTTTAGGACACCTGTAAGTGGTCCTCATGATAGCACAACAGATAGGAAAAAATATCTTAGCTGTTAAGTAAAAAAACGCAACTTGCGCAAAACTGATTCAGACATGTGATGTTAGCACATAAATAAAGTATGCACGAACTAAAAGTAAAATGTGAAATAAAATCTAACATATATATGTTTGACAAAAGTGTGCAAACACAAATCCACTATGCACACACATGAAATGAAAATGCAAAAGGCATAAGCCTGACATAGCTGTACACGTGGAGGACAAAAAGAATTCCAACATTTTGTTGGACCACAAACATATATTTTCTCTTTCTTGCGAGACCACAAACAAAGCCTTACAACTTTTTGAGACCACATACGGAAATTGTGACACTTGTAAAGTTAGCTCACACAAATATATCATGAATCAAAATTAGCTTGATGGGCAAGACAACAAAGAGAGAATGCCACTTGGCAAAATGAGTTAGACAACTAATGTTAGCATAGTAAAAGAAGTGTGCACATACTTGAAATAAAATGTTAAATAAACTGCAACATGTATATGTTTGACATAAGTGTGCAAGCACATAACATATGTGCACACATGATAACATAAGTTTGACAAAAAACATCAGTAATCTCACCCCTTGCCAAACTTATGAAAAAAGCACCAAATTGATCAAAATATCAATACATACTTATTTCACAAAAACAACCAACATCACATAAAGAGAGACTTAAATAAAACAACAATAAAGAGTGTCAAAAACACAACATGTAAATTAAAAATGAAATTATGAAATTAGTTCATGAACAAAATGTTAGAGTAGGTGCCCAAAGCCAATCCATTTTGTAAATGTTGACTCTTGTAATAATGTTTATAATCAATAAAAGGCATTTCCTACATTATGTAATTCATATTTAATATATTTTATAATGTATGTCCTTAAGATGGTAGAACCATGATGATGAGGGTATCGAATGTTTCAAATCTTGATAGTGAGTATCCTATGAGCACATATAGTGGCCATTCTAGAAAACGTCCATAGCCCCTGTATTATTCTAACCAAGGACACAGATAATACAGTAAGACTATCATTGTGTTGAACAACCCTGTTGAAAGATAGTGACTGATCTTACCTGTCAAGGTTGTTTGTTGACAACTTGGTGCAACACATGAGTGCTTGTCATAGGCAAGTTACAAACCCACTAGAGAATTCCACACAGATGGTAGCCCCAATGTCTTTGGAATAAATCTTCTAACGGATGGTGGTGCATGTTATCATCCTTAGACTTGAGATCACTGGAGCGCCTTGTGCTCCAATTGGTGTGGTTTGATACTAGCCTAACGTAGTTCTACTCAGAACTATCAGAATTGTAGTGATTAACTATATCGAGAAGTATATCGAGACTATGGTGGATCGATAGAGGATTTATCACTCCTGGGTACGGGAGAAATTATCTCGCTGAGTAATTCGGTAGATGGCAACGACATTAAATCTGTGGCCACAGTAGGATTGAGTTGTAGCTCAATCCAATCTATATCGGTCGTTGGTCCAATAACCGAATATCGAGATATCAAGGATATCCGAGGTTGACACTACTTCTGTGCCTCGGCCTTGATGATTTAATAGATGATGAAAGGATTGAATTGCACGGTAACCATATCGTTGATAGGTAAGCTGTTTCGCTGAATCTGAATCTATCGAGTGGCCACGATGCCTTGTTAGAAGCCAATCTTGGTTTGTGTTTAGTGAGACAATTGATTATTGTCAATGGTGAGACTACTCACTGCCGATATGATGAGGAGCCTTTGGGCCACACACATAGAAGACAAATTAAGAATGGATAAGTAAAAGGGGCGTTTTCGTCATTTATGATGAAAGGGCATTTATGTAATCTCATAGTGCAATTAAATTTGGTGAGGTTGTTGCCTATATTTAATTTCATATGGAAATTAAATTAGTGAGATTGTATATTTAAATATTTGGTTTATATATATATAATACATATTATTTAATATTAATAATTATTAATATTTAATTTGATAATATGGAATTCAAATTTGAATTGAAATGCTTTGTTTGGTATTTGGAATATTGCTAATCTAAATATGGAATAAGTAGATTGCTATTCCATATTAGATTAGGTTTTTAGTGTGCACTATTTAAGTGCAACTAAAAATTAAGTGATACATTGGTTTTTACAAAATCAAAACCCTAGCCACCCTATCTCTCTCTTTCACACGTTTTTCCTCTCTAAAAGTAGAGAAGAGAATTTTTTCAAAGAAAAAAATTCTGCTGCATTCCCATCTTTGGTCCTTGCGAGTTTGGCTAGCACATCGAACTACTAGGTGATCGACATCCTGTCTTCATGTGGATACCGAGAGTTCACTCTTATCTTATAGTGAGAGTGGTCGTATTGATTGAAGGAGCCTCCAAACGCTGGTATGAAATCTGGAAATTTTATATTCAATATCATTTCATATGCAAATAACGTAAATCGAGTATATGGATCTTGGGTTCACGGTTGTTGTTGGAGGTATTTTTTTGTTTTCCGTGACGTAAACCGCATCAGCAACTTACACAAAATTAAATATAAAAGTTTAGCAGAATAAAATTCAGTTCAGCATCATAAAAGGATACGACTCTCCCTTAGAGGGTCAACTAGAAACAAAAGTAACTTCATTAGTTCAACCAAAGAGAAACAACCAAAATAAGATCAAATATGCAGTAAAAAAATAGCTAGAGTACTACCAACAAAGGAAGGAACAAATCACCACAAACACAGCAACTACACTCCACTCCTCCTCAACTCTACTCCCGCTCATAAGGTTTGAACCAAACCCCAATGGTGACTTGATCTATGAGTGGGAAGTATTCCTCTGCTTGCTTTCCTGCCAAAGATGACTTTTGAAGATCCATGAAGGAAATGGAGGAGAAAAATTGAAGAAACAAACAAGATTAGAGCAAAGAGTTGAGAGAAAAAAAAAATCAGGCCCAGTGCAAAAAGGTTTTATTACAGACAAGAGGTGTGATAGCATGATAAAATCAAAAACCCTGAAAACGAGATTCACTTAAATAAGGACTCTACTCAAATAGATGTGTGGATTGCATGACAATGTAGGCACACAACAAGTAGACTCAACAAAGTGTGTGAGCATTCAACAAGTATGAGCACGCACGAAGTAGGCACAAAGAATACAAGTCATATAAAGAATGTTCGCACAATTTCCCATTGTGACAACACATACCCAAAAGCAACGGACTTTATTAGAAATGAAAATTTTAATAGGATGAATTCATGAGAAGTTTCACTTGATTTTATAAGATCAAGAAATATCAATATGTACATAGACAAGCAATGTATCCCTTTCTCAATCTTGAAAAGCACCCAAAACATAAGGACTAATCCAAACAAATTTGACAAACAAATAACACTTCCTAAATCAAAGTCAACAGAAGGATAGTCACAAAAGTTCATGTAGAGTGTGTGGTAGTGTTCTCAAGGAAGGCAGAGGGGGGGAGGGAGGATTAAATGACACATTGGTCAAGCAAGATCTTTACAAGAAAACTCCCCCTTCCCTCATGCCTTATAACATTTTTGTTCTTTTTCAGCATTTCAAGATAATGATTAGTCTTTTTCTATTTCGTTTTGACACAAAGGGCAAATAACTCTCAAAACATAACCAAGTGTACCTTTCACACTTGCAAGGAGGTAGCCCTCTTAATGGTAGATTTTCCAAAGCATAGGGGTCTTTACATTTCAGAAAATTACTCAAAAATGATTGTCACACTTTCAAGCAAGGTAGCTCTTCCACATGGTGACAAGCATAAAACAAACAAACTGCTCAAGATAAGACAAAGTCATGCTACAAAGAGAGTCAAACAATGTGGGCACATCCTAAAAGAGTTAGCACATATGCAAGAAAGAAACAAATAACAATGTGCTAGCACAGATAAACAATCTTGACAAAATAAAAGAAAGAAAACTCCTTCATGATTTATTTAGCAAAACAAAAACACCTGTTCAAGTAGTCCAATAGAATTTCGCAAGTAAACAAAGGTATTGTAGTCAAGTGCTTTTTGTAAATAAATCTGCAAACTAGGATTTTGTGCTGACACGTGCAACTACAATGACTTTTTCTTCAACTAACTCTCTAATGAAGTGTTGTCTAATATCAATGCGTTTAGTCCTAGAGTGTTGCACATGGTGGTTCTTAGAGATGTTAATTGCACTAGTGTTATCACGGAACGCACTCACACATTCTTGGTCAATACCATAATCACATAACATTTTCTTTAACCACAAAACCTATGTGCAACAACTCCCTACGGCAATATACTCAACCTCGGTAGTAGATAGAGAGATAGCATTTTGTTTCTTACTATACCATGTGACAAGATTGTTTCCAAGGTAGAAACAGCCAGCTGAAGTGCTTTTTTGATCATCAAGACTTTCTGCCCGATCAGCGCTATATCTAACCAAACAACTATTAGAATCAAATGAATAACATAAGCTAAAATTACTAGTACCTAAAATGTATTTGATAATCCTTTTCACAGCCGTCAGTTGTAACTCAATTGGATTGGCTTGAAATCTAGCACATATCCCAGCATTAAAACACAAATTAGGTTTGCTAGTAGTCAAGTATAAAAGGCTTCCGATCATGCTTCGATACAATTTACTGTCTACCTTCTTACCATGTTCATCTTTGGGCAACTTAAGGGTATAGCTCATGGGTGTTCTAGCATGTTTTGCATTTTCTAGGCTAAACATCTTCAACATGTTTCTAGCATGTTTAGATTGGGAAACAAACATGCCATCTTCTAATTGTTTAATCTCCCTAGAAACATATTTAACTCTTCTACCATGCCCATTTCAAATTCATTTTTCATCAAACAATTGAACTCAAGTGAATGTGTGTGAGAAGCTAAGCCAAACACAATATCATCAACATAGATCCGTGCACATAGAATCTCACCATTAACATGTTTGATAAACAAAGTTTTATCTGAATTACCTCTCTTGTAATTATGCTCAAGGAGAAAGGTTTTCAATCTCTCACACGAGGCCCAAGGGGCTTGTTTCAGCCTATAAAGAGCCCTTTTCAATCTGTACACATGATCTAGCTTGTGTGGATCTTGAAAACCAACCGATTGTTCCACATAAACTTCTTCTGATAGCATCCCATTCAAGAAAACACTTTTTATGTCCATTTGAAACAACTTAATCTTAAGGTAGCATGCAATAGCCATCAGCAAACAGATTGACTCAAGTCTGGCTATAGGAGCAAATGTTTCATTGAAGTCTATCCCTTCCACTTGAGTGTATCCTTGAGCCATGAGTCTAGCTTTGTTCCTCACAACATTACCAAATTCATCGGTTATGTTCTTGAAAATCCACTTGGTTTTGATGATGTTGATTCCTTCTAGCCTTGGCACTAAGGTCCACATGCCATTCCTTTCAAATTGCTCAAGCTTTTCATACATTGCTTATATCCAACAATCGTTCTCAAATGCTTGCTTGACATTTTTGGCTCTGCAAAGGACACATAACAAAGATAGTTAATCTCATTTTGTCTTCTCCTTCTATTAACCATTACCTTGTTTGGATCTCCAATCAGGGTTGATGGAGGATGTGCCTTCTTAATCCGGGTAGGTAGATCTTTCCTTCTCGAAGTATTCCTCTTTCCAAGTTCATATGGTGTCTAGTTGCTTTAGCATTAGATGATATGGGAACACTTGTGGAAGTTTTTGGTTCTTAAGACTCAAGAGTGTTAACACCATTTCCTTCCGTGGGCACACTTGGAGCAGATATTTCATCGATTTCCACTTCTTGTATTTTGAAAAATCATCTGCATCACTAAACACAACATTAAAATATTCTATAATGTGATCAGTACACATGTTATAGATCCTGAAAGCTCTACCATTTGAGGAGGATCCAAGAAAAACCCCTTCATCACTCTTGCATCAAACTTTCCCAAATTTTCTCTATCATTTAACACATAGCATTTGCATCCGAAAACATGGAAATAAGAGAGATTCGGTTTCTTACCTTTCCATAACTTACAAGGAGTTTGATGAGTACCTTTTCTAAGAAACACTCTGTTGGAAATGTGACAAGTTGTATTTATGGCTTCAGCCAAAGTCTCTTGGGAAGTTTTTTCAAATTAAGCATCACCCTAGCCATTTCTTGAAGAACTCTGTTTTCCCTTTCCACCACACCGTTTTGTTAGGGTTTCTTTAGGGAAAAAAATTTATGGGAGAGACCCTGCATATCACAAAAATTGGCAAAGTTAGTGTTCTCAAATTCCTTCCCATGATCTCTCCAAATTCTCACAATCCTTTTAGCCATGTTACTCTTCTCAACTTGTAACCTTTTGACTAGTTTTTGAAAGCCATCGAAGGAATCAGACTTCTATTTAAAAAAATCAACCCAAGCAAATCTAGAGAAATCATTGTTAGAGTAGGTGCCCTAGAGCCAATCAATTATTGTAATATTGACTTTGTAATAAATGTTTATTTATCAATAAAAGATATATTCTTCTATACCGTGCAAATCATAATTATATGTAATGATATATGTCCTTAGGATGGTAGAACCATGACAAGGGTATCAAGTGTTTCAAATCTTGATAGTGAGAACCCTATGATCACATATAGTGGCCATTCTAGAAATGTTCGTAGCCCTAGTATTATTCTGACCAAGGACACAGATAATACGGTAAGGCTATCATAGCATTGAATGACTTTGTTGAGAGGCAGTGACTGATCTCACTTGTCAAGGTTGTTTGCCGACAACCTGGTGCAACGCATGGGTGCTTGCTAGAGGCAAGTTCACTGGACAGACCCACCAGAGGATTCAATATGGATGGCAACCCTACTGTCTATGGAATAAATCCTCTAATGGATGGTGGTGCATGTGATCCTTAGACTTGAGATCATCGAAGCGCCTTGTGCATCAATTGGTGTAGTTTGACACTAGCCCAACGTAGTTCTTTTTAGAGCTATCAATACAGTAGTGATTGGCTACATTGAGAATTGTATCGAGACTATGGTGGATCAACAAAGGATTCATCACTCTTGGGTACTGGAGAAGTTATCTCACTGGGTAATTCAGTAAATGACAATGACACTAAATCTGTGGCCACAGTGGGATTGAGTTGATGCTCAATCCGATTTATTATTTTGGTCATTGGTCCATTAACTGAACACAAACATATCGAGGATATATGAGGTTGACACTATTTCTTTACCCTAGTCTTAATGAGATAATAGATGATGAAAGGATTGGATTACACGGTAACCATACCATTGACAGGCTGCGGTTTCACTGAATCTAAATCTATCGGGTGGCTATGATACCTTACTAGGGGCCAATCTTGGTATATGTGTAGTGAGACGATTAATTGGTGTTAATCGCGATACTACACACTGCCAATATGATGAGGAGCCTACGGGTCACACACTTAGAAGATAATTTAAGAATCAATTTGTGAGAAGGGTATTTTCGTCTTTCAAGATGAAAAGGTATTTTGGTAATCTCATAGTGCAATTAAATTTGCTGAGGTTGTTGCCTGTATTTAATTTTAATATTAAAATTAAATTAGTGAGATTATATTTAAATATATCTATGTATATATTGTTAGAGTAGATGCCCTAGAGCCAATCAATTATTGTAGAATTGACTCTTTGTAATAATGTTCATTAATCAATAATAAAAAGCATTTTATTCTATATCGCGTAAATCATTATTATTGCAATATGTATTGATATATATCCTTAGAATGGTAGAACCGTGATGAGGGTATCAAGTGTTTCAAATCTTGATAGTGAGAACCCTATGAGCACATATGGTGGCCATTCTAGAAACGTCCATAACCCCAGTATTATTCTGAAGTTAGGGCACAGATAATACGGTAAGGCTATCATAGTGTTGAACGACCCTATCAAAAGCCAGTGACCGATCTCACTTGTCAAGGTTGTTTGGTGACAACCTGGTGCAACACATGGGTGTTCGCTATAGGCGAATACACCACAGCAAGTTCACTGGACTGACCCATCAGAGGATTCCATATGGATGGTAACCCCAGTGTCTATGGAAAAAATCCTCTAAAGAATGGTGGTGCATGTGATCCTTAGACTTGAGATCACCAGAGCGCCTTGTGCACCGATTGCTGCAGTTTGACACTAGCCTAACACAGTTCTATTCAAAGCTATCAATATGGTGGTGATTGGCTACATCAAGGAGTGTATCAAGACTATGGTGGATAGACAGAGGATTCATCACTCCCGGGTACGGGAGATCTCACGGCGCAATTCAGTATATGGCAATGACACTAAAACTGTGGCCACAGTGGGATTGAGTTGTTGCTCTATCTAGTTTATAATACAGGTCATTGGTCCAAAAACTGAATACATAATATCAAGAGTAACCAAAGGTTGACACTATTTCTATGCCTTCGTCTCGTCGAGATAACGTATGATGAAAGGATCGAATTGTACGGTGTAGCAACCCCTGCCACACAGCTTGGGCTTAGGCCAGATCACACAGCCGACCCAGACCAGACACACAGCCGGCCCGCTACTCACAAAGTACTGTCCCCCCCCTTAAGGGATTTTCTTTTGCCTCCCTTACCACTCAAACCCAAGACCAAGGGGCTGCTAGCCTGATGGTACTCACCATGCTCCCCAAATGACTATAGCCCCTTGGTCTTGGGTTCGAGTGGTGAGGGAGGCGAAAGAAAATCTCTTAAGGGGGGGGACAGTACTTTGTGAGTAGCGGGCCGGCTGTGTGTCTGGTCTGGGTCAACTGTGTGATCTGGCCTAAGCCCAAGCTGTGTGGCAGGGGTTGCTACATACGGTTAACCATATCGTTGACAGGTAGCTACTTTGCTGAATTTGAATCTATTGGGTGGCCATGATACCTTGCTAGGGGCCAATCTTGGTCTGTGTATTAGTGAGACGATTAATTGGTGTTAATCGCGATACTATACAGTACCGATATGATGAGGAGCCTATGGATCACACACATAGAAGATAATTTAAGACTCAGGAAGTAAGAAAGGTGTTTTCGTCTTTTTAGGTAAAAAGGTATTTTGGTAATTTCACAGTGCAATTAAATTTGCTGAGGTCGTAGCCTTTTTATTTAATTTGTTAGAAAAATTAAATAAGTGAAATTACGTTTAAATATGTGTTAGCATATATTTAAATAAATTATCATTATTGTTAAATGCTAATATATATATTAATTGATTTTAATTGAGATAATGATGAATTAAAAATAAATATCTAATTGGGAGTGTTTGGAAACACGAGGTGTTTGGGTTGGAGCCCAAGCCTATTCCATATGGGAATAGAGCAATTAAACTTTACTATAAAAGAAAAGTTTTAATTGTAAAAGGTAAGTGAATTTCATTTTATTCATTCATTGAAAAAGAGAAACACACACAGCCCCTTGTAAACTCTCTCATGCCAGTTTTGGGTTTTGATTGAAAATCAAACACTTTTTCATTTCTTCTTGATTCTTAAGGCTAAAGAGGATCTAGCAAATCCTTCCTTAGTTCCTTGCGATTGTCTTCGTGTGGACTACGTCGGTTCGACCCTACACTTGGGTAGGTAGCAAAATACATTCTGAGACAAATTTGGAGGAGCCTCCAAACGTGTGTATGTTTTCTTAAACTCTAGATTAATTTTCTGCAGATTCTTATTTGGTATAAACTGTAAAATTGTTCCCTGATCTTGGTTCTATGGAATGATCCTTGCTATTATTGTTTTTTTTTTTCCGCTGCCTCAATGGATCGTTTCCTAACATATATTTAAATGAATTATTATTATTAACTAAATGTTAATATATTATTATATATTAATTGATTTTAATTATAATAATAATTAATTAATTAATTAAAATACCATAAAGGGTTTTATTGTTGCACTATATAAGTGCAACTTAAAATTAAAACAAATATTAATTATTCAATAATCAAAAACCCTAGCCACCCTATCTCTCTCTCTCTCTCTCTCTCTCTCTCACATTACACTCTTGAGTGAAGAAGAATATTTTTCTTATTCTTCTTTCTTGATTCTTGAAGCCCTTTTATTGTTCTAGCAAAATAATCAAGGGTTCTGCGGATTGTTTTCGTGTGGATTTCCATGAGTGCGATCGTATTTTGGATCGATTAGCGAAGAATCACGTGAACAGTGTCAATGAACAGTGCTGTGAACAGTGTTCGTGAGTGAAATCAGAGATATTCGGAGGAGCATCCAAACGTGTGTGAGCATTATGAATCCTTGTATGGATTTATCATATTGCTGTAATGCAAAACTTGTAAACATTATAATTTGTACCTAGATTTGGGATTAAAGCATATGATCGGTTTTTATTTATTTTAAAATTGTGTTTTTCCACTGCATAAACTCGATCACATGCTAATAGTGGTATCAGAGCCTTGGGTACCAGATTATTTTGTTTAATCATTGATGTTTGATAACATGATTTGTTTGATAACATGTTTTTGCATAATATGTTTTCATGAATCTGGTAGGTTTTGTATATTGATTAGTTTAATTGATCAATTGACTAATGATGTGTTGATGAGTGACGTATTGGTTGGTTGATGTCCTGGTCGAGTGCTTGTGCATTAGATTTGATTTGGATCCAAAAAAACTGCAAAAAAGGTTACTATGCAATTCACTGTTTTGCAGCATTAGCCAAGATGCAAAAAGTGAATCTGGCCACAGCGAAATAAACCTTTATTGCAGCTAACTACTGGAAAAGTAGATCTAGCTGTGGCGAAATAAAACTTCGCTGCGACATTAATCTCTCTAGAACATTTTGTGTTTTCTGGAAGTTTATGGCATTTGTTACGGCGAAATAAAACTTCGCTGTAGCAACCATGTGTGTATGAACTTCGCCGCGGTGAAGAAATTTCTTTGTCGTAGCAAGAAAGCTTTTATTCCGTTTTGCTTTTCTATTTTTCGCACAGGAGGCCAAATTGCAGTTTTTGAACCAATAAAACCAATAATAATTCTGTACATATAAGAAGGGTAATTTAATAATTCCACCCACCTAAATTCAAAATGTTAATTTTGGATGTATACAATGTCTTGTTTGAAATTGCATGGTGCCCGGTACATGAGCCTTAGACCTTTGGTATATTTTTGTAATTTTGGGTTTGCTTGTAATTTTATAAAGAAATAGGACCTACGTGTCCTGCCTCTCTCTCTTATATCTTTATGTATTTCTTCTTCTCATCTCACTCCCCTCGTATGTAATGCGAGGTTTCTATTTTATCGATGTAAATTACAATAGGATTTTTTTATTATAAAAATACTTTGTAATGACCGTGAAGAAGAAACGAAGGAGCTATGAATAGGAATAACTTGATGACCCAAGATTTACTTTTAAACCCCTAGGATGACCCACCGATTCCTCTAGGCTCGAGGAAATCGGTTTTAGTGGGCCATGTATTGGCATATTTTATTTTGTTTAGAATGCATGCTAAGGTTGAATGTTCAATAATATGCCAAACAATGGCATTCTAACAAAGATAATAATCTGGTGAGACATTAAATAAAAAACCCTCAACTTAAGTATATTAAGTCACGTATGCCTTCCATTACCATGGTTTTAATTAAACCACTGTTCGTCGGAACCTTGTTCGCTAAAGCGAAAGGTACACTTCTACCAGTGGAGGGTTAAAATTCATTGGAGTTTTCCTTAATGGTGATGGGTCGACTTAAAATAACAGTTTTGCTTGTTCACCAAAGTGAAGGTTGATAAACACGTCATAGGCATTGTAGAGAAGTACACTCGTTATGTGTACGTGGCAACATGTAGTGTCCACTCTACTGATACTAGGAATCACACTTGAGGACGACGACTAGGCCATTGGATTGTGTGGTTGGCTTGCTTCACATTTGAGGTTGGTAGTGGGAGCTATCAACTGGTGTGGATTAAGGTTGTTGGCTTACCTAATCAAGCCATTTTGGCTTGTTTGCCAAAGCGAAGGTTTGAAATGGGCTAGATGGGATCTTAGTCCAGTAGGAAAGCCAACGGGCTTTCCCGAGTTAATAGTGAAGGCTATTAGCTTGAGGAAAATAGTGGGAGCGATTTTTTTAATAAAAGGCCTTATTAAATAATGAAAATAATCATGATAATAACTTTACTTTTCTGTATTGTAGATTCATTTAAAATGAGCAACATCAACCTACGATCGATAATCGAGAAAGAAAACAGGTTGGATGGATCTAATTTCTTGGACTGGTATCGAAATCTTTAGATTATACTGAAGTCTAAAAAGAAATTATATATCCTTGGCAAGCCTTATTTGGCTGAGCCTGATCTTGATGCCACTCAAGAAGTACAGGAAACTTACCAAAGGTTCCTTGATGATATTGATACTATTCAATGCCTTATGTTAGCATCGATGACACCTGAGCTGCAAAAGTAGCATGAGAATATGGACGCGACTGCCATAATTCTACACCTCAAGGAGCTTTTCGAAGGAAACACTCGACATAAGAGGTACAAGGTGTTGAGTGCATTGTTTAGAAGTCACATGACTGAGGGAGCCCAAGTTGGTCCTCATGTGCTCAAGATGATTTGGTACATAGAGAGGCTTAAGACTTTTAGATTTGGGTTGGATGCCGAATTACAAGTGGATTTAATTCTGCAATCCTTACTTGATACTTTTTCATCGTTCATAATGAACTTCAATATGAACACCATGATGAAACCTTTGTCAGAGCTTTTGAACATGCTGAAGACTCCAGAGCAGGACATGAAAAAGTCTAAGCCTGTTTTACTGGTTGCTACCAATAAAGGAAAGGGTAAGGGCAAGGGAAAGGCCAATGCCAATCCTAAACCCAAACTCAAGCCCAAAGGACATGATGCTCTCAAACTTGAGGGTGGCGTTGGGAAAGGTGGGAAGGTAATCTGCTTCTATTGTGGCAAGCCTAGCCACTAGAGAAAACACTGCAAGACTTTCCTCGTGAACAAGAAGAAGTCACATCCTTCGACTTCAGGTATGTACATGATTGAGATTAACTTCTCTCCTTCAACATCTTGGGTCATTGACACAGGATGTGGTACTCACATTTGTACTGATGTACAGGGACTAAGGCAGAGTAGATTGCTCGCTAAGGGAGAAGTTGACCTACGAGTTGGAAATGGAGCACATGTGGCTGCATTAGCTATAGGGACTTATTGTTTGTCTTTGCCTACAGGCTTATTATTAGAACTCAAAGACTGTTATTTTGTACCTGCGATTTCTAAAAACATTATTTCAGTATCCGCTTTGGATAATATAGGATATCGTTTTGAAATTTCTAATGGATGTTGTCCTTTAGTTTGAATGGTATTCTATTTGGAATTGCAAGGTTATATAACAAATTATATTTTCTTGATTTAAACAATAAGGATATTCTCAACATTGAAACTAAGAAAGCTAAACATAGCGATCAAAACCATACATACCTCTGGCATTGTAGATTGGGTCATGTTAATCAGACCTGCATTGCAAAACTTCAAAGGGATGGAGTTTTGGACCCTTTTGACTTCCGGTCATTTGAGGTATGCGAGTCATGCCTTTTAGGCAAGATGACCAAGTCACCTTTCATAGGACAGAGTGAAAGGCCTACTGAACTCTTAGGCATCATCCATAGTGATGTATGTGGTCCACTAATAGTTGAAACCAGAGGTGGATATTCCTACTTCATCATATTTACTGATGATTTTGGTAGATATGGTTATGTCTACCTCATGATGT
Source organism: Pistacia vera (assembly GCF_008641045.1). Classification (NCBI taxonomy): domain Eukaryota; kingdom Viridiplantae; phylum Streptophyta; class Magnoliopsida; order Sapindales; family Anacardiaceae; genus Pistacia; species Pistacia vera. Next base: position 236,201 of record NW_022195378.1, on the reverse strand, counting down.
TAGTAAACGATCCATTGACGCAGCGAAAAACAAAAATCAATAACAACATGAATCGTTCTATAGAACCAAGATCATGGCACAAATTTACAGTTTATATCAAAATAAGAATCTACAGAAAATTAGTTTAGAGTTTAAGAAATCATACACACGTTTGGAGGCTCTCCAACTTTGTCTCTGAACGTTTTTTGCTACCGACCCAAGTGTAGGATCGAACCAATGTAGTCCACACGAAGATAATCACAAGGAACTAAAGAGGCATTTGCTAGATCCTCTTTAGCCTTAAGAACAAAGAAGAAAATGAAGTGTATTTGATTTAAAACCAAAACCCAAATCTGGCGTGAGAGAGTTTTTCAATGGGCTATAGCTTTTTCTTTTCAATGAAATGAAAAATGAAAATCCTTCATCTCTCTCAATTAAACCTTTTCTTTTATAGTGCAAGTTTAATTGCCTTATTCCCTTATGGAATAGGCTTAGGCTCCAACCTAAACACCTCTTGTTTCCAAACACTACCATTTAGATATTTTAATTTTGTTTATCATTATCTTAATTAAAATCAATTAATATATATTAACATTTAACAATAATGATAATTTATTTAAATATATGCGAACACATATTTAAATGTAATCTCACTTATTTAATTTTTCTAACAAATTAAATAAAGGCTACGACCTCAGCAAATTTAATTGCACAGTGGAATTACCAAAATACCCTTTTGCCTAAAAAGACGAAAACACCCTTCTTTCTTTCTGGCTCTTAAATTATCTTCTATGTGTGTGACCCATAGGCTCCTCATCTTACCGGAAGTGTGTAGTATCGCGATTAACACCAATTAATCGTCTCACTAAACATAGACTAAGATTGGCCCCTAGCAACGCATCATGGCCACCCAATAGATTCGGATTTACCAAAGTAGCTACCTATCAACGATATGGTTACCATACAATTCGATCATTTCATCATCCGTTATCTCGACAAGACAGAGGCATAGAAACAGTGTCAACCTTCGGTTACTCTCGATATTGTGTATTCAGTTACTAGACCAATAACTTGTATTATAAACTAGATAGAGCAACAACTCAATCCCACTGTGGCCACAGTTTTAGTGTCATTACCATATACTGAATTGCGCCGTGAGATAACTTCTCCCGTACCCGGGAGTGATGAATCCTCTGTCTACCCACCATAGTCTTAATACACTCCTTGATGTAGTTAATCACTACCGTATTGACAACTCTGAATAAAACTGCGTTAGGCTAGTGTCAAACTACACCAATCGGTGCACAAGGCACTCCGGTGATCTCAAGTCTAAGGATCACATGTACCACCATTCATTAGAGGATTTGTTCCACAGACACTAGGATTACCATCCATATGGAATCCTCTGGTGGGTCAATCCAATGAACTTGCCTACAGCAAGCACCCATGTGTTGCACTAGGTTGTCACCAAACAACCTTGACAAGTGAGATTAGTCACTGCTATTCGACAGGGTCATTCAACAGTATGATAGCCTTACCGTATTATCTGTGCCCTTACTTTAGAATAATATTGAGGCTACAGACGTTTCTAGAATGGTCACAATATGTGCTCATAAGGTTCTCACTATCAAGATTTGAAACACTTGATACCCTCGTCACGGTTCTACCATTCTAAGGACATATATCAATACATACAATGATGATTTACACGATATAGTATAAAATGTCTTTTATTGATCAATGAACATTATTACAAAAAGTCAATTCTACAATAATTGATTGGGTCTAGGACATCTACTCTAGCACATGAGACATAAATATGAAGCCTTTGATAAGTTCATGGAATTCAGGAATGAAGTATAGAATATGTTGGGCAAAAGTATTAAGGCTCTTCGATCGGATCGAGAAGATGAATACTTGATCTCAGGGTTTTCTGAATACCTGAAGGAATGTGGGATAGTATCATAACTCACCTCCTCGTATACACCCCAACACAATGGAGTGTCTGAGAGGAGGAATAGGACCTTACTTGACATGGTTAGGTCCATGATGAGTTTTAGTGATCTACTTGCATCATTCTAGGGTTATGCTCTAGAGACTACAACTCAGATATTGAACCATGTGCTGTCAAAGTCTATAGATAATACTCCATATGAACTATGGAGTGGGCGAAAGCCCAACTTATCTTATCTAAGGATTTGGGGTTGTGAAGCTTATGTCAAGAAATTGACTTCGAACAAGTTGGGCCCAAAATCTGAGAGATGCATTTTCATGGGGTATCATAGGGAAACCAAAGGGTACTATTTCTACCACCCACAAGAGCGCAAAATTTTTGTCGCTCGTACTAGTGTCTTCCTAGAAAAGGAATTTTTCCTAAGAAGTACAAGTGGGAGAAAAGTAGAACTCAGTAAAGTTCTAGAACCACAAGGTACATTAGACCAAGGACGGAAAGATGTGCCACAAGAGGTGGTTGAACATCGTGAGGAGGTCATTCCATAATCCATGGATCAAAGTGAACCACCTCAAATAGCACAGGAGCTACGTAGATCTAGGAGAGTATGCCATGAGCTAGAAAGATACGGTTATCTCGTGACTAAACATCGTGACGTACTAGTATACCAAGATGATAAACCCAAAACCTACGAAGATGCTATATCAGATCCAGATTCCGTTAAATGGCTCGAAGCTATGAAATCTGAGATGGACTCCATATACTAGAACCAAGTATGGTCTCTGATGGAACCACCTAAAGGGGTAAAACCCATAAGGTGCAAATGGGTCTTCAAGAAGAAGACTGACATGGATGGCAAGGTGCACACTTATAAGGCACGACTGGTTGCCAAAGGTTTCAAACAAATTCATGGTATTGACTATAAAGAAACCTTTTTGGTGGTTGCCATGATTAAATCCATAGGGATTATGCTTGCGATTGTTGCATATCATGACTATGAAATTTGGGAAATGATGTCAAAACAGCTTTCCTGAACGGAAACCTTAAAGAGGATGTGTATATGACACAACCCGATGGTTTTGTTCTTGATGGTCAAGCTAATAAGATATGCAAGTTGCAGAGATCCATTTATGGACTCAAACAAGCTTCAAGGAGCTGGAACATTCATTTCGATGAAGCCGTAAAAGAATTTGATTTTATCAAGAATAAAGATGAGCCTTGTGTTTACAAGAAAGTGAGTTGGAATGCAGTGGCATTCCTAGTGTTGTATGTCGATGAATACTTCTGATTGAGAATGATATACCAAACTTGCAGTTGGTAAAGACTTGGTTATCCAAGTGCTTCTCCATGAAGGACTTAGGAGAAGCAGCCTACATCTTCGGAATAAAGATCTACCAAGATAGATCACGTAGGTTGCTTGGCCTAAGTCAGAGTACATACATTGACAAGATACTGAAGAGATTTAGTATGGAAGAATCCAAGAAGGGATTTCTTCCAATGTCACATGGTATATATCTCTCTAAGGATATGTGTCCTAAAACACACGATGAGAGAGATAGAATGAAGAAGATCTCATATGCGTCAGTAATTGGATCCTTCATGTATGACATGTTGTGTACTCGGATTGATGTCTCATGTGCATTGAGCACTTGTAGTAGATATCAATCGGATCTAGGTGAGTGTCACTAGATAGTTGTAAAGAACATCCTTAAGTAACTGAAGAGGACTAAGGACATGTTCTTGTTAGGAAACGATCATTTTATGGCAGCGAAAAACAAAATAAATTACATGATAGATCGTTCCTTAGAACCAAGATCAGGGTACAAAAATTACAGTTTATACATTATAATCAAATCAGCAGAAAATTAGTTTAAAGGTTTAGAAACCATACCCACGTTTGGAGGCTCCTCCAATTTGTCTCTAAATGGGTTTCACTGCTGACCCAAGTGTAGGATCGAACCAATGTAGTCCACACGAAGACAACCTCAAGGAACTAAAGAGGGATTTGCTAGATCCTCTTTAGCCTTTAAGAACCAAGAAGAAATCAAATGTATTTGATTTTAGCAAAAAGCAAAAACTGGCTTGAGAAGAGAAAAGGGGCTGGAATATTTGTTTTCAATTAAATGAATGAATCAATTTAATATGTCACAAAGTGTGCACTTATATAGTGCACACTATACCCTATTCCTTCATGGAATGGGCTTGGGCTACAACCCAAACACCCCCTTTAAGATATTTTTAATTTTAATTTATCATTATCTCAATTAAATTCAATTAATATATATATATATATATATATTAACATTTAACAATAATGATAATGATAATTTATTTAAATATATGTGAACACATATTTAAACGTAATCTCACTTATTTAATTTTAATATCAAATTAAATAAAGGCTACGACCTCAACAAATTTAATTACACTATGAAATTACCAAAATACCCTTTCGCCTAAAAAGATGAAAACGCCCTTCTTCTAAGTTGGCTCTTAAATTATCTTCTATGTGTGTGACCCATAGGCTCCTCATCATACCGGTAGTGTGTAGTATCATGATTAACACCAATTAATCATCTCACTACACACAGACCAAGATTGGCCCCTAGCAAGGCATCATGACCACCCGATAGATTCAGATTCAACGAAGCAGCTAGCTGTCAACGATATGGTTACCGTACAATCCGATCCTTTCATCATCCGTTATCTCGACAAGACTGAGGCATAGAAATAGTGTCAACCTTTGGTTACTCTCGATATTTTGTATTCAGTTACTGGACCAACGACCTGTATTATAAACTGGATAGAGCAACAACTCAATCCCACTGTGGCCACAGTTTTAGTGTCATTGCCATTTACTGAATTGTGCCGTGAGATAACTTCTCCCGTACCCGGGAGTGATGAATCCTCTGTCTATCCACCATAGTCTTGATACACTCCTTAATGTAGCTAATCACCACCATATTGATAGCTCTGAATAGAACTATGTTAGGCTAGTGTCAAACTACACCAATCGGTGCACAAGGCACTCTAATGATCTCAAGTCTAAGGATCACATGCACCACCATTCGTTAAAGGATTTGTTCCGTAGACACTAGGGTTACCATCCATATGAAATCCTCTGGTTGGTCAGTCCAGTGAACTTGCCTATAGCAAGCACCCATGTGTTGCATAAGGTTGTCACCAAACAACCTTGACAAGTGAGATCAGCCACTGCCTTTCGACAGGGTCATTCAACACTATGATAGCCTTACCGTATTATCTATGCCCTTACTTCAGAATAATATTAGGGCTACGGACGTTTCTAGAATGGCCAACATATGTGCTCATAGGGTTTTCACCATCAAGATTTGAAACACTTGATACCCTTATCACGGTTCTACCATTCTAAGGACATATATCAATACATACAACGATGATTTACGCGATATAGAATAAAATGCCGTTTATTGATCAATGAACATTATTACAAAGAGTCAATTTTACAATAATTGATTGGCTCTAGGGCATCTACTCTAATAGTTCTTGGTTTATGAAGGGGAAGATGAGCTCACTGTAAAAGGATACAGTGATGCTAGTTTCCAAACGGATAAAGATGATTATCGATCGCAATCAAGGTTCGTAAATCATCATTGTATGTATTGATATATGTCCTTAGAATGGTAGAACTGTGATGAGGGTATCAAGTTTCTCAAATCTTGATAGTGAGAACCCTATGATCACGGCCATTCTAGAAAGGTCCGTAGCCCTAGTATTATTCTGACCAAGGACACAAATAATACGGTAAGGCTATCATAGCGTTGAACGATCCTGTCAAAAGGTAGTGACTGATCTCACTTGTCAAGGTTGTTTGCCGACATCCTGGTGCAATGCATTGGTGCTTGCTAGAGGCAAGTTCACTGGATAGACCCACTAGAGGATTCCATATGGATGGTAACCCCAGTGTCTATGGAATAAATCCTCTAACGGATGGTGGTGCGTGTGATCCTTAGACTTGAGATCACCAAGGTGCCTTGTGCATCAATTGGTGTAGTTTGACACTAACCCAACGTAGTTCTATTCAGAGCTATCAATACAGTAGTGATTGGCTACATTGAGAAGTGTATCGAGACTGTGGTGGATCGACAAAGGATTCATCACTCTTGGGTATTGGAGAATTTATCTCACTGGGTAATTCAGTAAATGGCAATGACACTAAATCTGTGGCCACAGTGGATTGAGTTGATGCTCAATCCAATTTATTATTCCGGTCATTGGTCCATTAATTAAATACAAGCATGTTAAGGATATCTGAGGTTGACACTATTTTTGTACCTCAGTCTTGATGAGATAACAGATGATAAAAGGATTGGATTGTACGGTAACCATACAATTGACAGGTTGTAGTTTCGCTGAATCCGAATCTATCGGGTGGCCATAATGCCTTGCTAGGGGCCAATCTTGGTCTGTGTGTAGTGAGACGATTAATTGGTGTTAATCGCGACACTACACACTGTCGATATGATGAGGAGCCTACAAGTCACACACTTAGAAGATAATTTAAGAATCAATTTGTGAGAAGGGTATTTTGGTAATCTCACAGTGCAAATAAATTTGCTGAGGTTGTTGCCTGTATTTAATTTTAATATTAAAATTAAATTAGTGAGATTATATTTAAATTTATCTATGTATATATTTAAATGAATTATTATTATTAATTAAATGTTATTATATTATTATATATTAATTATTTTAATTATAATAATAATTAATTAATTAAAATACCATAAAGGGTTTAATTGTTGCACTATATAAGTGCAACTTAAAATTAAAACAAAGAAGAATTATTCATTAAAAAAAAAAAAAAAAACCCTAGCCACCCTAACTCTCTCTTTCTCTCTCTCACGTTACACTTTTGAGTGAAGAAGAATATTTTTCTTGTTCTTCTTTCTTGATTCTTGAAGCCCTTTGATTGTTCTAGCAAAATAATCAAAGGTTCTGCGAATTGTCTTTGTGTGGATTTTCGTGACTGTGATCCAACTTTGGATCGATTAGCAAAGAATCACATGAACAGTGTCGATGAACGATATCGATGAACAGTAGCCGGTGAATAGTATTGTGAACAGTGTTCGTGAGCAAAATCAAATATATTGGGAGAAGCCTCCAAAGGTGTTTAAGCATTCTGAATCCTTGTATGGATTTATCATATTGTTGTAATGTAACACCCACATCAAGGTATGTAATTTTATTTATGCCCTAGTACCCTTAGTTGGATGTCTTTGATGTTACTGTAGACAAATGTGAAGAAAATTCCTTAAAACTTCATTAGGGGTAAAATGGTCTTTTCACTCATAATTAGATGAAAAAGTGCGAAGTGAAAGGAAGCAAGATAATGTGAAGAAGATAATAAAAATGAGGGTATTTTAGTAATTGACTAAAGGACATAGATGAAATTTCATAAAAAGTGCAAGGGCAAAATGGCAATACATAAAACAATGCGTTTTGGCTTGCTAAGGCTTTGTCCTTAAGTGAGAGGGGTATAAATTTAAGCAAAAATGAAGGGAAAAGGACGCTAGAAGGTCTCTGGTTCGTTTGTGGAAGAAGAACAACCTTGGTGAAGAAGAGAAGTGAAGATTAGAGCAAAATCCTAGAGAAGATTCTTCAACTTTGTTTATTTTTCCATGATGAACCTTGATTCTTCTTGTTCCTGTTGTTTTATTTCATTTTCTAGTGTGAACTAAGTTGTTTAGCTAGGGTTTGATGTAATCTTGTTACAATGATTCAATTTATATGATTTGAGTTGCTTTTAGTTCTAATTTCATGATTTGAGTGTTTATTTCTATGCTTATTGTCTTTAGATGCTTGATCACCATTCAAATGATGTGTTGTTCATGATGAGACTAAGAAGTGATTCATGATGTGTACTTCTTGGGATAAACACCATAGATTGAGCAAAAAGTAGAGATAGATAAACTATGAAGAATTCAACAAAACTTAGGAGACTTTGCACTATTACACTTCAATTTTATGGGTTCGGAAGGTTAATAGGAATAGGTGGGGTGGCATAACCTGAGGAGTACCAAACAACATAGGGAATTTGATTCTCAATCAAAGGAATTAGAACTTGTGTATTAGATTTTATAAATTGAGTTTATGTATCTAGGTGTAATTAACACCCTAGCATTGTTTAGTACTATTTGATTTGTTTGGATTTTGGGTTTTTACTTTAATTTCATTTTCATTCATTAGTTGTTAATTTTTCTTTAGATTGTCAATATTCTATCACTTTATTGTTTGATTCTTCAGTTAGTATTAAAACAAGCGAAATTGGTACTTAGTAACACTATCCTCATGGGAATGATACTCTACATATCTCTTTATTACTTCTTACGATTTGTGCACTTGCTAAACACACATCTTAGAGCGCATCAACGGTCTATGGTTCAATCATTAGAATCATAGGGAAACACCAAGGAGTCAAAAACTACGAACTCCACTGTTTCATCCAAAACCATCATAGTGAGCTTGCCATTCTAAACATCAATCATTGCCTTAGCTATAGCCATAAACGAGGGGCCGAACAAAATGTGCAAATCTTTATCATGAGTTGACGACTTCTACATATCTAAGACTAGAAAATCAATAGGAATTATTAGTTTATCAAGTTTAACCAAGACATTCTCTACAATACCTCTTGGATATTTAATTGAACATTTAGCAAGTTGTAGAGACATTGTTGTCGGCTTTAGTTCCCCAAATCCTAATCGTAGATAAGTGGAGTAGGGCATGAGATTAATACTTGCTCCCAAATCTAGCATTACTCGTTCTTCCTTTTCATCACCCACGGAAAAGTTGATGATGAAACTACCTGGATCTTTCAATTTGGGTGGCAAATTCCTTTGAAGCATAGCACTTACCTTTTTAGGAACCATTACCTTTTCATTGGGTTCAAACTGACGCTTGCAAGTAATCAAATCCTTCAAGAACTTTGTGTAAGCTAGCACATTCCTTATCACATCAAGCAAGAGTAAATTCACATTAATTTTAAATAAAATATCATAAATTTTAGAGAATTAACTATCCTATTTGCTTTTCTTCAATCATCTTAGAAAAGGAATGAGTGGAAAATAAGACTTCAGCTCCTTGTAGACTTCTGGTGCAACAATGGCAGGACTAAATCCCTCATTCTAACTGGATGCATTTGGTTGGTTCTCCTTATCACTGCCTTCCCCTACATGATCATTTATAGTTTCATTAGCTTCAAAATTAATTGTTTAATCAATAACCTTACCACTTCGAAGCACTATGGTCGCTTTAGCTTGCCCAAGTTGGCCTGAAAATTTCCCAGGAACATGGCCTTAAATGCCTCCACAATTTGCCCAACTTGAATTTCCAACTTCCTCAGCGATGCTTCTTGTTGTTGAGATTTTTTTTTCATTGCTCTGTTGGTTCTGCTAAGAAACTTGGATGAAGTTATTCAATGTCTTTTCTAGTGAAGATATCCTTGATTGATCATTTGAGCTAGACTGCTACTGATTGTTATTCCATGAAAAAATAGGATGACTCCTCCAACCCAAGTTGTACATGTTTGAATGGATCATATTTAGACCTCGGGTTATAAGAGTTCATTATATTTGCTGCTGTGTATACTCTGAAAAATTCCCATTAGAAAGACAAGAGCTATCCAAATGACCACTGATTCCACACATAACATATACCTCATTAGCATTAGATGATCTTTGCCCCATAATCATTGTGCACATGGTTTTCATTTGTTTGGTCAACTCTTAAACCTGCACAGCCAAATCAATGTTGGAATTCACTTTATTTATCCCTCTAAATAAAGTGGTCATTTGGATAGCCAAATCAGCTATCCAAATGACCACTTTATTTATTTTCCAAGTAACATGAGTACCATTGGGCCAATATGGCCCAATGGTACTCATGTTACTTGGCCAAGGTTCAAGTCATGGGGGAGGCATTCGCAAGGTGGAAAAAAGACCATGAAGAGAAGCAAAGCCGTGAGGGTTCGAAGGAGGCGTGGCCAGAAGGACCCATAGCGGACAATACCTTGGACGTGTCCGACATGCGGGGAAAGCCCTTGAGCCTGAAGGTGGTGAGATAGAGGATAGTCCCCGGTCGTGACACATCATTCAGGACTATGCACGATGGTGATGTTCCAATGGTAGGACGCGTACTTGTAACGCCCACGTGGAGGTACGAATTTAATTTATGCTCTTATACCTTTAGTTGATTTTTGCTAAGGTTATTTTAAGGAAAATGTGAAGAAAATGCCTTAAACTTGCATTAAGGGTAGAGTGGTCTTTTCACTCAAAATTAGTTGAAAAAATGGGGAGTGAAAAGAGATAGAATTTCATGGAGAATGCAATAAAATGAGGGCATTATGGTAATTGACTAAGGGATATAGATGGAATTTTAAAGAAAGTGCTAGGGCAAAATGGGAAACTAATATAATTTAATGTTATATCAAGGATTGAAGAGTGAAATCCTAGCCACTCTTCAACCCATTTTCACGCCACTTCTCTTCCAAATCCTCTCAATTTCTTCACTTCTTTTTCAAAAGAAATTCATAGATCTTTGGTATTTTTGAGTGGATTTTCAATCCCAAGCACCTTTAGGTAAGATCCTTGCACTAAGAAGTGATTTTTAGTTTTTAAAGTGTTGATTTTGATGGTTTATGCGCATAGGATTTAAGAGGAAGAGAGTTTGATCAAAGAAGATTCTTAAAGGGTTGAATTTGCTCATATCAAAGGTAAGTAAATCCTACCCTAAGTATGATTTAAGTTATGTCGTGTAGAGAATTTCCTTTATGCATATATATGTTATATGTGGAATTGTTGATGGATTTGGTGTTGAATAATAATTAGAACCTATCCATGAGAAGTTGGGTTGGTGTAGGTGATACTTGATGAGTGTTTGGTTGAGATTTGGAACAGTTGAAGTGAAAATTTTAAAGTGTGTATTTTGGGCAGATTTGGCGTTAATTATGGAGGAGTTTATTCCAAATTTTTGGTGGCCTAAAATAGAGATAGAAGTGTAGCCAAATTAGTGTTGATTTGTGCACATGAGTTGTTTGATGAAATGCCAAAGAAAAGTGCATGTATGAGTATGATTATGTATTACTTTGGGATGAGTTTGTAGATGGTAGAGAATGACATGTTTGCATTCCGTAATGCATAATTGCATTTAGACATGTGAATTTAGAAAGAATTATAAGCATTAAACCATTTACATGCATACATATTCATGAGAGCATGAAAAAGCACTAAAATATGTTAAAGAGAAAATAGAAAGAAATGAGAATATTAAAGATATTCAAATCTGAATTTTTAGTTAAAGAAGTGTAAAAAGATAATTAAAAAAAAAAAAAAAGAAAGAGAAGGTTGTTGCGATGGGGAGCCGTGAGTGACATAGTCCCACATGCACGCCGCCTTTAGTGAGTGGCCTCAGAATACAGAAAGAAGAATTATACAGTCCGTTAGAAGTGCATGTGGATGAGGATTGTACACAGAATTAGAGAATTCACTCACACAGCCAAGGCTTCAATTCCATGCCTCAACCGAGTCCGATCGGCAAGAATAGAAAAGAAAGAAAGAACAGAAAGATAGAAAAGAAAGAAAGAATAGAAAGAAAGACTAGAAAAGAAAGAAATAAATAAAGAAAAAGAAATAGAAAATAGAATAAGAAAAACAGAAAAGAAAATGCATAATCTATGCATTTGTGCATTTGCATCGTGAAGATGCATAATACCATGCTCATTATCATGAGTAGTGAAAAATTAGAAAATTGAGAAGAAAAACAGACAGCAAAATAGAGAAAGAATGAGAAAGAACAGAGAAAGAACAGAGAAGAGAACAGAGAAAGAATAGAGAATAATCATGAAATGAGATGTAAGGAAAGAAAATTCAGAACTTAAGCAACAGAGAAAGAAGGGTAGCATAACGGGTTTACTTACTGAGCAATCAGTGTTCACTTCGTTGTTTTCAATGTTTTTGCAGGTAATAGGTGAGTTGCGGTCGCTCAGAACGTCACGCAGTGGAAGGGTTAGGCTACACTGCCGAGTTGCTATTTTTGAGTATATTTTGTACATATTTGTATATAAAGAAAAATTAAATATGGGCCCATACTTTATTACTCGTTTATATGTGCATTTTCATATATATGTTTTCATGATTATTTTACGAGTATACTAGCTAGAAAGAAAGTATTACAGTACTCCTTCATGGGTCAAGGTAACTCAGCCATCTTTTCTTTAATCTCTGAAATCGATTCTGATGATTCTTGAGAAATTTCTGGTTCCTTCCTCTTTCTACCAATTAAATCCACTCCATCGACGTGTGGAAATAATTCTTCTTCCAATGACCAACGACCTTGCATTCACTAACTAAAAATACAAAAGACAACAAAAACACAAAGGAAACCTAGACAAAAAATAAATCTAGAATTGAATAAGAAAAATTAAAGCACAATTTATTAGAGAAAACTGAGTAACTTAAATCAAATCCTCAACAACGGAGCCAAAAACTTGATGAACAATTTTAATTCCTCGCAAGAGCACGAATCGATATCATAGTAAAGTCTCCAAAAGCAAGGGTTGGTCTCACAGAGATTTGTAAGTACTCAATTAATCCTAATATAATATGCCTTAATTAACCAAATAAATTTAAGCAGATTAAAGAACTAATAACTAAAATAAAAATAAACTAACACAAGATAAACTATCATAAAACCAATATTCATCTTAATTTAACCAATGAACTAAAACCTAGGTATCTAATTTCACCATAATAATCCAATTTTATGTCAATAATCAATCTATTGTTATCTCAATCCAATTTCTAGGGTTTGTACTTCAATTATTATGGTATTACTGTTTGGCATCTGGATTTAACCTAGTATCTTTAACACTAAACTAGCTAGGGCATGTAGTCTAGTCTAACAATTAAAACCCATTAAGAACAAGAAGCACTTATAACAAGAACCAATCTGCATTTGACGGGGTGTGTGCACAAACACAAATCATTCATTCAAGAGAGCTATTCAAAGTTGGCATATGGCGTCTTCCTAACCTTGTCTCACACAATAATTTAGAGTCGTTTTCGGGGGAATTTTCATTATTTGCATACTTCATTCTGCTATTCTTGTTGTTACTATTTGATTTTGTTTGCATTCTGTTGTCTTGAACATAATGTTCTAGTAAAATTTTGCAGGTATTGGAGTATTGGGCTGGAAGGAGTATGCTGCAGAACTTGTATGTCTTCTAGTTTAGTAAGATATATGATATTTTTTGTCCCTATATTTGTTCCTTTTGAAGACTCCAAAAATGTTGATCGGCCCAAACCACATGGTACTAAATTGATTAGAATTTGTACGCATAGGTTTTATTTGTTTGTTTCTTCCTCCCTATTTTCTTCTTTCCCTCTTCTCTAGATGATTGTTTCTTATGGCTAGTCGGTGATAATTTTTTATTCAACCTCCAAAAATAAGATCAACCCAAACAACAACTTTTTGGCATAGAATTATATATATGTTCTTTCTCTACTGTTGGCTATAGTTCTCTAAGGCCATTTGAATTGGCAAATCAGGATTTGATTGACCTTGTAGCAAACACATCATTTTGTTAAGAACATGTCAAAATGTGTTTGATTCTTCCTCATTAACAATGCCTGAACAGGATTATTGTAGATATAAGGTATTAAATAATTTTAACTACCTAAGTTTTAGTACAATATTTCTATCCCCCTTGTATAATTTGGTTTAACTTCAACTAAAGTATCACGCTCACTAACATACTCAAACAAATACCGATTAGCTATCACATACAGTTTTTAAAGTTATGGTTTTTCCTTTCAATGTTGCAGTCATGACAAAAGCTTTCCTTGATTATTCTGGAAGCCAAAAGGATCATGTTCTTCTTCAAAATATAGCATGCTATATGCTTCTTTGTTTGTGGTTTAGTCTATGTCATTTCGGTAAGATGATGGAAACGTTCTAAATACTACTAGTTTAAGCCATGAGTTCCTTGTCTCTTCCCTTTATTTTTCTTTCTTACTTGGATTACTATTGAATGGGTACAGATAATTTCCTGTCAAAATTTCGAGAACCAACGTCAACATTTCTTGATCAAGAGTTCTTAACTTGAATCAAATGATTCTTGGTTTTATTAAACAAAGATCAATTTACTTTGTGTTATTTTATGAGTTGAGGCTTTATGGAAATATCAGCTCTAGAGTCTAATTATTAGTTTCTTCTAGTCTCAATTTTTTTTTATTTCATCCATTAACGATGTCCCAACATGTCTTTAATCTCTATGCATCTAGCATTTTTAGATACGTTTTTGGTTGATTTCAGACTTAGATGTTTATGGGTCTACTACACTCAAAGCTTTCACTATGATTGGTTTTTTGTATGTTTATGATTGGAATTCCAAATGAAATTGTTAATATTTAACACATAATTGCAATTACCAATTGAAGAGAATTCTGGAATTCTTGATTCTTATTCAACATGACTGAATACAAAGAATTTATACAGTAATGAATTGTTATTCTAGGAAGTTAAATCCCTAGAAATCATGAAACAATTAACTACTAATTTACAACTAATTTATTATAATCCCTATGATTACTACTATCCCTATAATTACTGGTAAATATAAGTCAATCCTTGTAATTACTACTAATCACAAGAATCTTGGGATTTAAATTAATCTTGAATTTCCAACACTACCCCTCAAGTTGGGGAGTAGATATTTTCAATCCCTAGCTTGCTTACAATCCTTTGAAATGTGGAGTCAATCCATTAGTTAAGACATCTGCTAATTGACCCTCTGTAGAAATGTAGGGAGTGCAAATTAATCAACTCTCAAGCTTCTCCTATATGAAATGTCTATCAACTTCCACATATTTAGTTGTGTCATGCTGAGCTGGGTTATGAGCTATGTTGATTGTAGACTTATTGTCAAAATAAAGCTTCATTGGGGTCTCCATTTAATCTTCAAGTCCTTTAGGATAATTTTGAGCCATAACAACTCAAAAATACCTTGTGCCATTGAACGGAACTATGCCTCTACAATAGATCTTGCTACTACTGATTGTTTCTTACTCTTCCAGTTTACCAAATTTCCACCAAGAAAGATACAAAACCCAAACGTTGATCTTCTGTCAGTATCAAAGCCAGTATAATTAGCATCTATGTAGGCTTCTAGTTCCATACTTGTGCTCTTTTTGAAGAGAATCCCTTTTCTCAGATTGCTTTTCAAATATTACAATATCCGGTATACTACATGGAGATGGACATCCTTAGAATTTTACATGAATTGACTTAGCACACTCACTACATATGCAATGTCAGGCCTTGTGTGTGACAAGTAGATTAACCTCCTAACAAGTTGTTGGTACATGCCTTTGTCAGTAGGTTCTCTTTCCATAGACTCTCAAAGTCTATGTTTGGCTCAATAGACGTGTCTGATGGTCTACAACCGAGTTTACATGTTTCTTCTAACATATCAAGAACATATTTTTGTTGTGAAATAAAGATTCCTTCCTTGGACCAAGTTACTTCTCTTCCTAACAAGTACTTTAACTTCCCAAGGTCCTTGATTTTGAATTCTTTTGGTAAATATTTCTGAAGAGCTTCCTTTTCATCTAGATCATTTCCAATCACTATAATATCATCTAGATAAACTATCAACGCAGTGACTCCCCTTGAAGCAAATTGCTTGATAAACAATGTTTGATCACCTTGATTTTGTTTGTACTTCATATTTAACATTGCTTTAGTAAACTTCCAAACCCTGCTCGGGTAGATTTTTTGAGCCCATACAATGCCTTTTTCAATCTATACACTCCGTTTTCTCCAAGATTTATGCCAAAGCTAGGCGAAACTTCCATATAAATTTTTTCTTCTAGATCTCCATGTACAAGGGCATTCTTCACATCAAACTGTTGTAAAGTCCAATCATAGTTTACTGCAAGAGATAACAACACCCTTACTATATTCATCTTTGTCACTAGTGCAAATGTCTTCTAATAATCCACTCCGTAGGTCTATGTATACCCCTTGGCTACTAGTCTCGCTTTATACCTCTCAGTGGATTCATCCGACTTGTATTTCATTATGAATACCCATTTGCATCCTACGGGTCTCTTACTAGTTGGTAATTCCACTACGTCTCATGTTGTATTCTTCTCCAAGGCCTCCATTTCTACTCTCATTGCATGCTTTCATTCCTCTTTATCAAGTGCCTCAGATGAGGTCATTGGGATGGTTATAGTGTTCAGATGAGTAAGGAAGCTTTTATGTGGGGCTAACAATTTTATAAAGGACAAATTGGGATAAAGGGTATTCTGTGCACTTTCTAACACCCTTTCTTGTGGCTATGGGTAGATCCAAATCAAGAATAGTAGGTGATACTCTAGTAGAAGGACTTACCCTATTCCTAATTGATGATCCAGTTTCTTGAACTTGCACATGTTCGATCGTGGGCTTTATTCTTCTTAAGTCAACCTATACTGGTTGTGTGAGTGTAGGGATTGATGGTTCTTTAGAAGGATTAGGAGATGATTCAATAGATGACTCAATAGGCTCGACTTCAAGATTAGGTATAGATAGGAGTTCAGTTAGTCAATTTGCATAGGAGATGTTTTGACTAACATGGATGGTTCTCTTAAAAAATAAAAAAATAAAAAAATAAAAAAATAAAAAAATAAAAAAATAAAAAAATAAAAAAATAAAAAAATAAAAAATAAAAAATAAAAACCTTATCTTCCTTAGATGATGTTGTAAGTAAATGAACAGATTCGCACAGCAGAAAAACACAATAAAAATCATAATATTTAAAACTGAATTTGTCATTACTCTAAAACCCAAAGATCCAGGCAACGATTATAATGTTTTGCATGTTAAAACATAACTAATGTAAACTAACAAATCTGTATAAAATCAAGTCCATACAAAGATCAAAATACTTACGTACGTTTGGAGGCTCTTTCAAATGTCTCTGATTTGATTTCGCTCCCGATTCAAAGTAGAATCGCACTCATGTCATCCACATGAAGATAATCCGTAGAACCATTAAGGGATTTTCTAGATCCACTTGATGGCTTCAAGAATCCAAGAAGAGAAAAGGATTTTCTCTCCACCAATGTCAAAAACGTGAGAGGGAGAGAAGAGGGTGGCTAGGGTTTTATTTTATTGAATAATGTTATTTGTTTTTAATTTTATGTTGCACTTATATAGTGCAACAATTAAAAACCCTATTCTACTTAGGAATAGCCATGGGCTCCAACCCTAATCCACCCTTGCAACCAAACACCCCATTAATGGTATTTTAAATTTAATTAATTATTATTATTATTAAAATCAATTAATATATAAAAAAAAAACATATTAACATTTAATTAACAATAATAATCCATTTAAATATATGCGCACATATAGTTAAATATAATCTCACTAATTTTAATTTTAATATTAAAATTAAATACAAGCAACAACCTCAGCAAATTTAATTGCACTATGAGATTACCAAAATACCCTTTCGTCTTAAAAGACAAAAATACCCCTTTCACAAAAAACGATTCTTAAATTATCTTCTAAGTGTGTAAGTAGTAAGTAGTATCGCAATTAACACTAATTAATTGTCTCACTACTCATAGACCAAGATTGGCCCCTAGCAAGGCATCATAGTCACCCGATAGATTCAGATTCAGTGCCATTCACTAAATTGCGGCGTGAGAAAACTTCTCCCGTACTTGGGATTGATGAATTCTTTGTTGATCCATCATAGTCTTGATACACTCCTCGATGCAGCCGATCACTACTGTATTGATAGCTCTGAATAGAACTATTTGGACTAGTGTCAAACTACACAAATCGATGCACAAGGTGCTCTAGTGATCTCAAGTCTAAGGATCACATGCACCACCATTTGTTAGAGGATTTATTCCATAGACACTGGGGTTACTATCCATATGGAATCCTCTAGTGGGTCTATCTAGTGTACTTGTCTGCAACAAGCACTTATGTGTCACACCAGGTTATCAATAAACAACCTTGACAAGTGAGATCAGTCATTGTCTTTCGACAGAATCGTTCAACACTATGATAGCCTTACCGTATTATCTATGTCCTTGGTCAAAATAATACTGGGGCTATAGGTATTTCTGTAATGGCCACCATATGTGATCATAGGGTTCTCACTATCAAGATTTGAAACACTTGATACCCTCGTCACGATTTTACCATCCTAAGGACATATATCAATGCACACAATTATGATTTAGATGATATAGAAGAAAATTACCTTTTATTGATTAATAAACATTATTAAAAGTAGTCAATTCTACAATAATTGATTGGCTCTAGGGCACCTACTCTAACAAATGTCTCCCTCTAAAGATAAGGACTTGAAAAATAACTTTCTGGTTAAGCAAATGTGACATCAACAGACACATAAGTTTTCCTAGTGGCTGGATTGAAGCATTTGTACCCTTTCTGAGTAGGGAAATATACTATAAAGACACACTTGACAGATTTAGGATCTAGCTTGAGGTAAAACATATGATATAGAGATGTAGGGCTATTCATTATAAATATCTAATTAATAAACTAACATAAATAGTTGATTTCTTATGCTATGAAATGCCCTTATAAAAAATATAAATATAGAATATTTAAGGAGAAAAATTACCAAACTCCCTCAAGGGGAATGCCTTGAGAAGATATTAAAATCGCTTAATAAATGGATTGATAAAAACCCACTGCAAATGAAATCATAAGGATGCACATGCCACAAAAAGGTTTAGAAATTATGATCAGATAAGATTCTTCAAAGCTGTGATACACATGGTAAAGTAAAGTTACCTTCCTTTAGCAACTTGTTCTCGAATATGCTACAGAATTCGAATACCTTTGGAGGCCTATCCAAACAAAAGAAATAGTATTAAAGACATTAAGAACTAAGTAAGGGAGACAAAGATTTGTCATTGTTAACATCTTAGCAATTAACCTAAATTCCCAACTATCGTGCATTATCGAAAAGACAGCTTGTGACAATTTCATTTGTGCATTTTGTAAAGACAGAAAACAAAACATGTGGATCTTGAGTTCTAATTAAGAATACATGTTATAATCTCCACCATTAAAAGCTTTTGATATCTAAATAAGTAACATACCAGGTGAATTATCTCCTTCCAAGTCATTGAAAACAACGAAAGGGTGATATTGTCATAATTTAGTTTTCTCCTCCAGATAAGAGATGAAGGTTTTGTTGGGTTGACCTAAATACAGAAACAGAACAGGAAATTGAACATATACCATACTTTGTAAAGTGATTGAGAGGATCTTATCTCTCTATCATTAGAAATAAATTTTGGTTTTCAGGTCGATTACGCAGTGGAAAATATAATTTTTCAATCACAAAACTATAAGACCCAATGATCCTTTTACAGACCTACATCAATTTAATACAAGAAAATATTTAAACTAAAGTGTGATGTTATACCAGCGTTTGGAGGCTCCTCCGATCGATGTGAATCGCTCCCACTCCACGTTAGGAATGAACTCCCGATATCCACACGAAGACAAGACAAAGGCCATTGCGGAATTTTTAGGCTAGGAAATTACTCAACTATAAGAATAAATTCTATAGAATTTTTCTTTGAGAGAAAAATTCTTTCTCACAAATGGAGGCTCACATTTTTAGAGAGAGAGAGGAGGCTAGGGTTTCAATTTTGCAACTTATGAATTTCTCTCAATTAATTCATTTAATTTTAGTTGCACTTAAGTAATGCCCACTAAAACCCTATTCCAACTTGGAATAGCCATCTATTCCAACTTGGAATAGCTAACAACTTATTCCTAATTTGAATAATTCCCCTCGTGACCAAACATGGCATTTCAATTCAAATTTAAAATCACATTTGAATTTCACATTATCAATATTAATATTAAATATATATATATGTATATGTATAAACTAAATATTTAAATATACAATCTCAATAATTTAATTTCCATATGAAATTTAATGTAGGCAAGAACCTCAGCAAATTTAATTGCACTGTGAGATTACCAAAATGCCCTTCCATTTTAAAAGACAAAAATGCCCCTCTCATGAATCTTATTCTTAATCTGTCATCTATGTGTGCGACCCGAAGGCTTCTCATCATATTGGCAATGAATAGCACCATGATTGACAATCAATCAACCATTCCACTAGACATTGACCAAGATTGGTCTCTAGCCATGCATCATGGCCACTCGATAGATTCAAATTCGGTGAAACCAATACCTATCAACAATATGGTTACCGTACAATTCAATCATTTCATCATCTATTATCTCATCAAGGCCGAGGTACAAAAGTAGTGTCAACCTCAAATATCCCTGATATCTCGGTATTCGATTATTGGACCAATGACCAGAATAGATTGGATTGAGCTACAACTCAATCCCACTGTGGCCACAGATTTACTATTGTTGCCATTTATAGAATCAATCAGTGAGATAATTTCTTCTGTACCCGAGAGGGATGAATCCTCTGTCAATACACCATAGTCTCGATACACTTCTCGATGTAGCCAATCACTACTGTTCTAATAGTTCTGAGTAGAACTACATTGGGCTAGTGTCAAACCACATAAATCGGTGCACAAGGTGCTCCAATGATCTCAAGTCTAAGGATCACATGTACTACCATCCGTTAGAGGATTTATTCCACATACATTATGGTTACCATCTATGTGGAATCCTCTGGTGGGTCTGTCCAATGAATTTGCCTATGCCAAGCACCCATGTGTTGCACCAGGTTATCGGTAAACAACCTTGACAAGTGAGACCAATCACTACCTTATGATAGGATCATTCAACACTATGATAGCCTTACCATATTATCTGTATTCTTTGTCAAAGTAATACTGGGGCTATGGACATTTTAGAATGGCCACCATATGTGATCATAGGGTTCTCACTATCAAGATTTGAAACACTCGATACCCTCGTCATGGTTCTACCATCCTAAGGACATATATCATTTCCTTATACAAATATAATCAGATCCCATGATATAGATAAATGCCTTTATTGATAATAAAACATGATTAGAAAGAGTCAATTTACAATATTGGATTGGCTCTAAGGCAGCTACTCTGACAATCTTCTACTTACACTATAGCCAATCATTCATGTATTTAATACCAAATGACCTTAAGTGCTTTTCGTGCTTCTACTGTGACAGGGGCTTCGTTAGTGGATTGGTGAGATTGTCATCAATATGTACTTTGCTAATCTGCACATCTTTCCTCTCAACCATTTCTCTGATGAGATGAAATCGCCTGAGTATGTGTCTGGACTTTTGGTGAGGTTGTGGTTCCTTTCCTTGAGCTATTGCTCCATTGTTGTCGCAATAAACATCTATTAGATCAACATCATGGAAAACACACCAAGTTCAGTGACAAACTTCTTAATCCAAACTGCCTCTTTAGCCACATCGGATAATGCGATATACTTAGCCTCTAGTGTAGAGTCTGCTACAGTGCTTTGCTTAGAGCTCTTCCAGCTCACTATAGCTCCATTAAGACAAAATTCAAACCCAAATTATGAACGATAATCATCTTTATCCATTTGAAAACTAGCCTCACTGTATCCTCTTACAGTAAGCTCATCTTCCCCTCCATAATCAAGAACATATCCTTAGTCTTTTTTAGGTACTTAAAGATGTTCTTGATAGCTATCCAGTGTCGTTTACCTGGATCTGATTGATATCTACTTCAAGTGCTTAATGCATATAAGACAACAATCCGAGTACACAACATGGCATACATGATAGATCCAATTGCTAACGCATATGGAATCATCTTCATTCTATCTCTCTCATCGTGTGTTTTAGGACACATATCCATAGAAAAATAGACAACATGTGACATCAAGAGAATTCTTTTATTGGATTCTTCCACACTGAATCTCTTTAGTACCCTGTCTATATATGTACTTTAGCTTAGGCCAAGCAACCTACACGATCTATCATGATAGATCTTTATTCCAAAGATGTGGGCTGCCTCTCCTAAGTCCTTCATGGAGAAGCAATTGGATAACCAAGTCTTTACTGACTGTAAGTTCGATATATCATTCTTGATGAGAAGTATGTCATCAACATACAACACAAAGAATGTCATTGTGCTCCCACTTACTTTCTTGTAAACACAAGGCTCATCTTCATTCTTGATGAAACCAAATTCTTTTACGGCTTCATCAAAATGAATGTTCCAGCTCCTTGAAGCTTGCTTGAGTCCATAAATGGACCTTTGCAATTTGCATATCATGTCAGCTTATCCATCAAGAATAAAACCATTACGTTGTGTCATATACACATCCTCCTCAAGGTTTTCGTTCAAGAAAGTTGTTTTGACATCCATCTGCCAAATCTCATAGTCATGAAATGTAGCAATCGCAAGCATAATCCGGATAGACTTAATCATGGCAACCGGCAAAAAGGTTTCTTCATAGTCAATACCATGAATTTGTTTGAAATCTTTGGCAATTAGTTATGCCTTATAGGTATGCACCTTGCCATCCATGTTAGTCTTTTTCTTGAAGACCTATTTACACCTTATGGGTTTTACCCCTTCAGGTGGATCCACCAGAGATTATACTTGGTTTTGGTACATGGAGTCTATCTCGGATTTCATGGCTTCAAGCCATATAACAGAATCTATATTTAATATAGCATCATCATAGGTCCTGGGTTCATTGTCTTAGTAGACTAGTACGTCGCCATGTTGAGTCATGAGAAAACCATATCTCTCAGGCTCATGGCATACTCTTCTAGATCTACATTGCTCTTGTGCTACTTGAGGTGGTTCACTTTGATCCACAGATCGTGGAGTAACCTCCTCATGATGCTCAACCACTTCTTATGGCACATCATCCCGTCCTTCATCTAATGTATCTTATAGTACTAGAACTTCATCAAGTTCTACTTTTCTTCCACTAGTACCTCTTAGAAGAAATTCCTTCTCTAAGAAGAGACCAGTATGAGCAACAAAAACTTTGTGCTCTTCTAGGTGGTAGAAATAATATGCTTTGGTCGCCTTAGGATACCCCACAAATATACATTTATTAGATTCCGCGCCCAACTTGTTCGAAGTCAATTTCTTGACATAAGCTTCACAGCCGCAAATCTTCAAATAAGACAAACTGGGATTTTGCCCACTCCATAGTTCTTATCCACAGACTTTGACGGCACACAATTAAGTATGTGAGTCGCAGTCTCTAGGGCATAACCCTAAAATGATGCGGGTAGATCACTAAAATGCATCATGGACCTAACCATATCAACTAAGGTTTTATTCCTTCTTTCAGACACACCATTATGTTAGGGTGTATACGGAGGGGTGAGTTGTGAAACTATCCCACACTCCTTTAGGTATGTTTAACTCAACTTGTTATTCTTGGCAATAGTTGTTACCTTGAGACTATTCATATTGTCTATTTCAAGAACATATAAAATATTATGAAACAGTTCCATAAAGAATATAATTTATACTAAGAGACAACAATCCATTAGTAATAAAAGCAATATTCTCATTTGTCCTAAGTGGACACAGAAACATCATTTCTAGGAACTGAGGGAAAATCATAATAATCCATAAGTTCCATAACAATCCCACAGGAAAAGTCAAACAATAAGATCCTATAACTAATGCAACATCACGTGCTCCATTTCTAACTAGTAGGTTCACCTCTTCCTTGGCGAGCAATCTACTCTGCCATAGTCCCTACACATTAGTACAAATATAAGTACCACATCCTGTGTCAATGACCCATGATGTTGAAGGGGAGCAGTTAATCTCAATCATGAATGTGCGTGATGAAGAAGCAGCATTCTTCTTTGTTTTCGCTAGGAAGGTCTTGCAATGTTTCCTCTAGTGGTTGGGATTCCTATAGTGAGGACAAACGCCATTCCTATCTACAATAGTTTCTTCCAACGACTTCTAAGCCTTTTCATTCACACTTGAGTTAGCTTCAACCAATATCAATGTTTCTGACATTTTGATACCTGACTCAGTAGCCTTTAAAATATCTAGAAGCTCGGAAAGGGTATTATTCTTATCATCCTCAATAAAATCATGGACAAATTGAGAATAAGAATCTAGTAAAGATTCTAAATGTTAGGTCTATTGCTAGACCCTCATTAAGT
The DNA here is from genome assembly GCF_008641045.1 of Pistacia vera. Lineage (NCBI taxonomy): Eukaryota > Viridiplantae > Streptophyta > Magnoliopsida > Sapindales > Anacardiaceae > Pistacia > Pistacia vera. The sequence continues at coordinate 212,070 of NW_022195378.1, read as the reverse complement.
CTACATCCCAAAATCTCAAGCTTGTTCATATACTCGGTCAACTTGAGTATATGATTGCCAATTTTGGTACCCTCTTCCATCTTACATCTAAACAGTGATTGAGACACCATATGTTTCTCATTTTTCTAGAAAGTATAAAGAATGGAATCTAAGTCCATATCTTGGCATTACAATAGCAGTAATGGTGTCATTGATGCAAGCACAATGTATCTTGTCGTTTCTACTTTAGCATCATATGTATGCTTCTTATATACATACCTAGTTTGATAAATAGAACTATCAGCAGGCTCTAGTGACAAAACCTGCTCAATGGTGTATAATCTATTGCTTGACTTAAGTATATTGTTTATACTTCTATACCAGTCAACAAAATTCTCGCCATTCCATTTGTTTCCCAGTTTGATGATTTGTCACATTGATGATAGGTTCATATTGCTCATTTTAATGAATCTATAAATGCAAAAGAAAAAGAAAAAGTTATTATCATGTTTATTATTATTATTTAATAAGGTCTTTTATTAAATAATTGCTCCCACTATTTTCCTCAAGCTAATAGCCCTCACTATTAACCTAGGAAAGCTCGTTGGCTTTTCCTAGTAGACTGAGATCCCATGTAGCCCATTTCAAACCATCGCTTTAGCGAACAAGCCAAAATGGGTTGATTAGGTAGGCTAACAAACTTAACTTACACTAGTTGATAGCTCCAACTACCAACCTTTAATGTAAACCAAGTCAACAAGCCAATTACACAATTCAATGGCACCAACCATTGCCATTGTCCTCAAGTGAAATTCTCAATATCAGTAAAGTGGACACTATATTTCACCACGTAGACTTGTAAAGTGCACTTCTCTACTATGTCTATGATATGCTTATCAACCTTCGCTTTGGTGAACAAGCAAAACATATCATTTAAGCCGATCCATCACCATTAAGGAAAACTCTAATGAAGTTTAACCTCCCACTAGTAGAAGTGTACCCTTTGCTTCGGCGAACAAGGTTCTGACAAACAGTGGTTTGATTAAACTCGTGGATAGAAGGTTATTAATGATTTAATATTCTTTATCGAGGGATTTTTATTTTGTGTGTCTCACCAGTTTTATCTTGTTTAGCATGTTTTAGTCATAACATACACCCTTAGCATGCATATTAAGCGTAAAATAAACATGTTGGTGCATAGCCTTAACTAAAACCGATTCTCTGAGCCTAGAGGAATCGGTAGGTCAACCTAGGTTTAATTACAACTTTGGATTCTTCAAGTAATTCGCCTTCTTCCTCCTTCGCTACTTCTTCTCGAATATTACACAAATTTCAAAATAAAATTACAAATTTAATTTTACATATTTGAAAAGAAACCTCGAGTTACATTCGAGTGGAGTGAGATGAGAGAGAGAAATGCAACAAAGGCAGGGCACGCAAACCCTATTTTCAAATTACATAATCCAAAATTAAACTAGGTCCAAAGGCTTATGCACCATACACCATGCATATTCACATACAAGAATCATGCATAAAACAATCAAAATTGAATTTTTTATTAGGTTGGTAAATTACAAGTTAACCCTTGATTTTTGACAATTCTTTAAGTCCAACAAGTTTTGAAATTCTCATTTTAGTCCCTTGTTAACAAGCCTCACTCAATTGGGCCTCCAGAATGTTTCTAGCATGCAGTAACATTTTAGAAAATTATGGATTAAAAAATTATCGCATAACAATGCGATCACGACCCAAAATTCAGCCCATTACATCTTTACGTGGGCCGCCCAAAAAATCCAAATTTGGTGTACATTTTAACGCACACCAGATCAGGCCCTTGGCTAAAAAACCAAGTTTCAATCAAGGCCAAGTGCTGGGAGCACTTGGCCACCACGAGGTAGCCCCAAAACAGCAGCAAGTAGGGGGGACAACAACAACACATTTGCATGCGCTGCTGCACAAGGCTACTACTATGCCGTTTGCAACACCACAGCCCAAGGCCACATGCTGGAGCATGTGGCCAGCACCTCCCACACATGGCAGCACACAAGCAACTAAGGTGTGCTCAAACTGGAGCGTAATCTAGAATCTCCTCTTTACTTCAAAGCTCCATAACTTCTTCAATTCAACTCCAATTCTTGAGCTGTTTGTTTCCAATCATCAAAAATTATCTCGCCAACATCATCTCTCATCTAAATATTATTTTTAAGCTTTATTCCCTGAAAACACAACAAAAATACATGTGATCTCGAAAAGTGCATTTATGAAACAATTATGTTAATTCATGCAAATTAATCCTAATTTCCCATAAACGGTACCTATAAACCACTAAGTATAAGTGTCTTTTCAAGCACTTATCAGTTAGCTCAAATGGTATGGTCAGAGTGCACCCGCCATTTCTGTGGCAATAAAAGGGAGGAGAAAGTGGGCTAGCTCTTTATTGGTTCCTTCATTGAGAAAAAAAATGTTGTTTTTGGAAGTGCAATCCTTGGCATATAAAATTTGGCAGCATTCTAGTTTAATGGAAGTTATGATGAACGAAAAAGGATTTTTCATTTTCAAATTTGGCTCAGTGGAAAACGTGGAGCAATGCCTTGAGGATGGTCCTTGGATGTTCCACAATAGACCGAGTTTTCTTTAGAAATGACAACTAACTATGGTTCTCAACAAGGAGTCACCGAGGTTTATTCCCATGTGGATTGAATTGTATGCCATGCCGTTGGAATATTGGAGTTGGAAAGGTTTAAGCTATTTAGCGAGTGTTGTGGGGAAGCCTCTAGGCATGGATAGGCTAACTGAGGAGACTTGTCGGCATGGTATAGGCCACATTGCATTTGCTTGTGTCCTGGTGGAGGTGGAAGCTGATAGAAAATTACCTAAGGAGATTTTGGTAGAGCTGTCATTGGAAGAAAAATGTGGTTTTATTAAGGTGGAGGTTACAGTTAAATAACAGTGGAGGCCTTCCCAGTGTGAGATTTGTTGTGTTTTTTGCCACAAAACTTCTAAGTGTCCTCTTTAGCCCAATGATGAATCCAAAGAAATCAATGAGCTAAAATCTACCTTGATGGATTAGAAGGGGTTACAAGCCAATAACCGTAAAGGTAAAGGGAAGCAATATTTCCCAAAGATGAACCCTAGAGGTAACAAGGTAAAGTCTCCTGCTGTTAGAGATATTCCCCATGATAGGAGTCATGTGGTTCTTGTCGGTAACTCCTTTCAATGCCTTTCCTCTGTGGGGGTGAGTGGGAAAGCTTTGATGTGGACTCAGATAATGTCTCAACTATGGGTTTTATTTAGGATGGGGGTGATGTTTTGGACTTTTCTTGGTAGAGTTTCCTATAGGGGAGGGGTTGGAAACCCCCTAAAAACCATGTCTCCTCATGTTTAGTCTGGCTTGTTGGAACGTTAGAGGGCTCAACCACCTTGTAAGCAGAAGGAAATGCAAAATCTTTTGAAAGAAAAGAGGTTGCTTTGTGTGTTGTTTTGGAAACGAGAAACGAGAGTTTCTAGTATTAATTGTGAATGGGTGTCAATGGGGTGTTCCATAGTTGGTGTGGGTCTCTAATGTGGGTTTGGGAATAGAGATTGTCGTATAGCTATGAGTGGGATCCAAACATGGTTAATCTTTGTGTGGTTGGGATGTGATCAAAATGTGTTATTGATGAGTGGTGAAATTGTATTTACATTCTGTGATTCTAGGGGCAGATTGTATGAAATTCATTGACTTTAAGGATTAATTTTATGCAAATTCTTTATATATGTTTATTTTCAAGAATCACGGGTATTATGACATCTACTGAAAACTGTACAATGCATGCATAATATCAATAGAAAGTTGGGCCCAAAGTTTCTTTTCTTACAAAACATGTGTCTTTATACATAAAGAGTACCGTTTACAAAATGTATTTAAAGACAAAACAGGGGAAACAGTGTAGCTATTCCCTCATTGCTTGCCGACGCCCCTCCGACCGCAACATCATCTAGAACCTGCATCCACAAAGGAAAATAACGGGGTGAGCACAAAAGCTCAGTAAGTAAAACTCTCTATCTTTCTGTCCCCGTATGAACAACTCTAATTTTTCCTTATGCTATCTCTGATTCTATTTCTGTTTCTAAAACATCTTGGCCTCATCTTACCGGAGGTACGGCGGATGGCGTTCAAACAGCACCATTCACTCTCTATGGCTATCGGGTGGAATCACACAGTACCAACGTTCTTAGTGACTACCGAGTGAGGATCACAAAGCACCACTCGGTTCTTTCTAACTATCGGGTGGAGAACCTAGCGCCTACCCGTTCCTCATGAATTTTGGGTAACGATCACCAAGCTTACCCGTCTCTAGTCACTATCGGGTGATGGTCACAAAGCATCAACCCTTTCTACTAAATATCGGATGATGATCACAAAGCATCAACCTTATCTATCACTAACCGGGTAGCGGTCACAAAGCATCTACCCATCTCTACTATCCGGGTGACGATCACAAAGGTCGACCCATCACTCTAAGGGCTATTCGGATGATGATCACCAAGCATCAATCCGATTCCCATAACGGTCGGGTGATGATCACAAAGCATATCCCAACTATACTACTCTTTAATTCATTCTATTGTGCATTTTTCAATATCTCTACCCTTAGAGTACTTTACCCCTAAGCCCTACTCATAGGGTAATTGCATAACCCATTTCCTTACACTTTCTTAGGTCACTTTTCATATACAACTGTGCCTATGGATGGTCTCCTTCACCAATGCACTTATGAGATTCCAACATGCAATGTTGCAAGAATAAGGTCATTTCTGATACTCAAACCTCTATTAGGCATTTCATCAAACAACTCATGTGCACTATAAACTCTATCATAGCCCTGATTCTAAAACTTTTCTAGCCATCAAAATGGGGAAAAACCCCTTCACAAAGCCACAAAACGCCATAGAAAACACTCCAAAAAGGGAATACATAATACCTTAAATCCATCTCAAATACCTTGCCAAACCAACAACCATTTCTCAAATTTGCAAGGTAAGACAATCACAAAGCATAGAAATCTCTATTAATCCTTATACATGTCTATTACATGCACATCACATACATACATCATTTCTATCAAAACCCTAATCAAGAAAATTCACAAATCTCAACTTGGGTTGGGTTTTACTTACTTGTTAAGAGAGAATTCACAAAACTCTTCCTTTCACTTGATAGCTTATTTTCCTCTAATCTTAACCAAAAGAAAGAAAACCTCAAACACCAAAATGAACTAAATCTCACAAACACACAACTTAAGGAGAAATCCTTACCTTAGGAAGCCCTAGGTTGCTTTCTACTCCAAATCAATTCAAAAATCCCTTGGAAAACCTTGATCAAAAGAAAGAGAAGTTGAGAGGAGAAGAATGAAGAGTCACGTTTTTGAGAAGAAGAAATGAAGGGTTCTTGATTCTAATTCCTTTTAATGAAATATTAAACACATCATTCCCATTTGCCCTTGTTCTATTTTGGGAATTCCATCCATATCCTTTGATTCATTACAAACTCACCCTATCTCAACTATTCTCCATGAAATATCCTTACAATTAACTCCCACTTTTCGCTAATTAGGGGTAGAAAGGTCAAATTGTCCTTAAGGAAGAAAAAATCTAAAACTCATCAACCTTTTATCGGCCCGTCGCGCGGCAAAGAAACCTCTGTCGCCGCGGCGAAACTGTCCAGGGAGTTCCCTTGTTTAACACATCTTCGCCGCGGCGAAGCTTCTTCTTCGCCCCGGCGAAGCACGGCAGACTGAACTTCTTTTGTTTTCATCAAATTTTCAGGGCAAACATTCAACAAACAATAACAACAAAAGCCAACTCGAATAAGGGCAAAAGAGGAAACAATAACAACGTACCTCAAGCGGGGCGTTACAAATCTCCCCCTTAAAAGAATTTGTCCCCGAAATTCATGCAAATAACTCTGGGAAACGATTCTGCATGTCTCGTTTACTTCCCAAGTGGCCTCTTCCACTTTGTGATTCCTCCAAAGGACCTTCACTAGCGGAACACTCTTGTTCCGAAGTTCTTTAACCTTCGATCTAAAATCTGAACTGGGCGTCTTGTATATTAGATTCTCTGTTACTTCAACGTCTTCTACGCTCAGGATGTGGAGGGGATCACTTACATACTTCGTAGCATCGAGACATGGAAGACATCATACACCCTGTCCATACTAGGTGGTAGTGCCAATCTGTCTGAGGATGATAGGCAGTACTGAATGCTAAACGGGTACCCAAAATCCCTGTAACGTCCAGAAGGCTGAAACAAATCTGGAATCTCTATCTGACACTATAGTTTGGGCACACCATGCAATCAACTATTCCTTGGTAAATCTGAGCCAATTGATCTGTAGTGGTACTTCCTTTACTGGGAGAAAATGGGCTGACTTGGTTAATCTATCACAATCACCCATATTGCATTACACCCTTTCTGCACTTGGGAAGATCGTGATAAAATCCATGAAATGCTCTCCCTTTCACTCCGGAATACTCAATGGTTGAAGCAACCCTGACGCGTTGGTGTTCGCTTTCACCTGCTGGCAAGTTAGACATTAGCCACAAACTCTGTGATGTCTTTCTTCATACCCGACCACCAATAGCCTTTCTTAATATCTGATACATCGGTTGCTCCCGGATGAGCGGTGTACGGTGTGTCATGAGCCTCCATATGAATTTCTGTTTAACTCCTCAATTGGAGGTATACACAACCGATTTCTAAAATAGAGGATACCATCTCTCACAAAGATTCGATGTCTGGCCCTCATGCACTTGCTGAACTATTTTCTGACACCACTCATCAGCCATTGCTTTTCTCAATTTCCTCTAGTAAAGAGGACGTACCCTAAGGCTGGCAATCCTCGGAACCACCTCATCTGTTCCTTAGTCAATTCTCTATTACATTTCTGTCTGGTAAGCCGGAAAACATGGGCTTTTCTACTAAGAGCATCGGCTACACATTGGCTTTCCCCGGTTGATATTTGATCTCACAATCATAATCTTGACCAGCTCTAACCACTTCTCTGCCTCATGTTCAACTCCTTTTGGGGGAAGAAGTACTTTAGACTCTTATGATCGGTGTAGATTTACTCTTCACACCATAAAGGTAATGCCTCCAAATCTTTAAGGCAAAGACCACGGCTGCAATTTAAGTCAGCGTAGGGTATCTGGTCTCGTACTCTTTCAATTTCGAGAAGCATAAGCTATAACCACACCAACTGCATTAACACAGCACCAAGTCCCTGCAAAGAGGGTCTGTATAAATGTCATAATTACACCCTCCTGTGGTAACACTAGTCAGGAGCTGATGTTAACCTTCTTCAACTCTTGAAGTTTCTTCACATGCTGGACCAGACAAAAGGAGAGTTTTTGCTTAGTAAGAGCTGTCAACGGTTTAGCCAATTGGGCGAATCCCGCTCAAATCGCCGATAGTAGCCTGCTAAGCCTAGGAAACTTTGATTTCTTTCAAGTTCTCGGCTTTTGCCATTCCAGGATTGCTTGCACTTTACTGGATCTACCGAAATCCTTCCTTTGATACGGTATGACCCAGGAATATCTTGGTTCAGCCAAAATTCACACTTGGAAAATTTAGCACACAACTTCTTTTCTCTCAGGTTGCAATACTAATCTCAAGTGTTCCTCGTTTTCTCTAGATATGAGTAAATCAGAATGTGCGTCGATGAAGACAACAATGAACTGATCCAAATACTCATGAAATACCCTGTTCATCAGGTCCAAAAAACTGCTGGGGCAATAGTCAAACCAAATGGCATCACTACAAATTCATAATGCCCATATCTTGTACGAAAGGCAGTCTTAGCCACATCTTGCTCAACCACTCGTACCTGATGATAACCGGACCTCAAATCAATTTTGGAGAACATGCCGCTCCTTTCAATTGATCAAAAAGGTCATCTATCGGGGTAGCGGATACTTATTCTTCACTGTAACTTTATTCAGCTCCCTATAATCAATACACATCCTTAGTGATCCATCCTTCTTTTTCACAAACAGGATTGGAGCTCCCCAAGGGGAATGACTCGGTGGATGAAGCCTTTATCTAAAAGCTCTTGGAGTTGCTTCTTTAGTTCTTGGAGCTCAGCTGGGGCCATTCGATAAGGGGCTTTGGATATGGGTGCTGTTCCTGGTGCTAGTTCGATACTAAATTCTACCTCCCTCTCTGGAGGCAAACCGGTAACTCATCGGAAACACATCTAGAAGTCTCGAACTACCGGCACCTCTGAATCTCTAACTGTGGAACATCACACTCTGCAGTACATGGGCAATATACCCCGAACACCCTTTCTCAACATCTTCTGGCTTTCACACTACTAATCAGCATGCTTAACTGTTGGCTTCTCCAAAACTAAACTTATCTCCACAACGAGGTTAAACCTGCTTTCTTTTTCCGACAGTCAATCTTACTCCAATCTTCCTAAGAAGTCCCATACCCAAAATTACATCAAAATCGGGCATATCGAAGACTATCAAGTCAACGATTAACTCTCTACCCTGGATACTAAGGACTCTCTAACAAAATCTCTTGAGTCACAACACTAACCCCATCGGGTAATTCACTTAATGGGTTGTGTCGTTCTAGTAGGTTTCAAACCTAATCTCTAAGCATCCCATAAGAAATAAACGATGGGTAGCACCTGAATCAATTAAAGCATATAAAGGGACTGCATGAAATAATAACTGACCAGTAACGGTGATGGACTGGCCTTGCTTCACCCTGTGCCACAGTAACACTTGGCATTCGCAAGTACCTCCTGAACCCTGGGTGGTTGATGAAGAGGAGCTTACAATCTCTCATCATGTGCCTGGCTGTCGGCACTATAGCACACTCTCTGATCCCTAGACACTCTCCCGGGTGATTCTTCCCACATTTAGGGCAGAGGAAACCCCTCGTCCGAGGTCGTTTATTCTCCACTCTTTTCTATTCTGTTTAAATTGAAAATTCTTTCTGATTCTTTATTTCTTTGCCTCTTACACCCTCATGCTTCTCTTCTGGGGAGTAGAGGGTAGCTCTTTGGTCCTCCTGTCGAGGATCTACGGGGAAGATTTTATTCTCAAAAATCTCCGCCTTTATTGCCCGCCTCAAGCCTCACTGTAATTCCGAGGAGGGTTGGAGCTTGTCATAATATCCGGGCTATCTCGGCTTCAATCCATGCACAAACTTATCCCTCTCAAGGCCGGAGTAATAACTATCCCGGTGCAAACCTCGCAAGAGCGTTGAACTTTACTGAGTACTCTTCACAGCGCTTGTCCTTGCTGTAGACTGAAATTCTTGGACTCTCATGAACTGGTCTCTGTTCTATACTCAGCCTCAAACTCTTGCCTAAACTCTCCCACGTCATCACTGTCGTGTCATGAGTTTCTTCATTAATTCCCACCAAATTCGGGCATCACCCCGAAACAAGAAACTCGCATACCGGATCTTCTCCGGTCTGTCATGGGAAAAAACCTGTGGCTCGTTCTACTGACCCAAGCCACTCTTCTGCTATCAGGATCTGTAGTACCCTTAAACTCTGAGGGTTGATGCTGACTAGAAAGACCGTAGATCGGTTCCACTCTGTTCGGTATGGGGGAGGGACCGTTGCCTCTCTTCGACAGGATAACGGCGGTGTCTGTACGGGAGGTACAACTCTCCCCTGAGTTTCAGCCATAACTTGCTGTTGTATATCCCGGATTCTAGCTTCATCAAGGGAGGGGGCGGAGACTCTGGTGGGTTAGAAGGTTCTCCTTCATTCACCACACCTTACCGTGATTTCGATAACTACGCTCATCTACAAAATGATCACACTTATGAATTCAAGAGACAATTACTATAAGGAAAGAATTACTCACACGGTCGGTATGGACGTGTGGCGATGAGAATAGTACACTGTTCAATCCCAAAATCTTTGCTTTGATACCAAAAAGTGGACATCTACTGAAAACTGTAAATGCATGCTAATATCAATGAAAAGTTGGGCCCAAAGTTTTCTTTTCATTACAAAACATGTGTCTTTTATACATAAAGAGTACCGTTTACAAAAATGTATTTTAAAAGACAAAACAGGGGAACAGTGTAGCTATTCCTCATTGCTTGCGACGCCCCTCCGACCGCAACATCATCTAGAACCTGCATCCACAAAGGAAAATAACGGGGTGAGCACAAAAATATGCTCAGTAAGTAAACTCTTCTATTTCTGTCCCCGTATGAACAACTCTTAATTCTTTCCTTATGCTATCTCTGATTCTATTCTGTTTCTAATAACATCTTGGCCATCTTACCGGAGGGTACGCCGGATGGCGTTCACACAGCACCATCTCACTCTCTATGGCTATCGGGTGGAATTCACACAGTACCAACCGTTCTTAGTGACTACCGATGAGGATCACAAAGCACCACTCGGTTTCTAACTATCGGGTGGAGATCACTAGCGCCTACCCGTTCCTCATGAATTTTGGGTAACGATCACCAAGCATTACCGTCTCAGTCACTATCGGGTGATGGTCACAAAGCATCAACCCGTTTCTACTAAATATCGGATGAGATCACAAAGCCAACCTACTTATCTATCACTAACGGGTAGCGGTCACAAAGCATCTACCCATCTCTACTACTCATCGGGTGAAGATCACAAAGCGTCGAACATCACTCTAAGGGCTATTCGGATGATGATCACCAAGCATCAATCCGATTCCCATAACGGTCGGGTGATGATCACAAAGCATCATCCCAACTATACTACTCTTCTAATTCATTATTGTAGCATTTTTCAAACTCTCTACCCTTAGAGTACTTTTACCACTAAGTCTCTACTCATAGGGTAATTGCATAACCCATTTCTTACACTCTTAGGTCACTTTTTCATATACAACTAGTGCTATGGATGGTTCATCTTCACCAATGCACTTATGAGATGCAACATGCCATGTTGCAAGAATTAAGGTTCATTTCTGATACTCAACCTCTATTAGGCATTATCAAAAAACTCAGTGCACTAATAAACTCTATCATAGCCATGATTCTAAAACTTTTCTTAGCCATCCAAAATGGGGAAAAACCCCTTCACAAAGCCACAAAAACCGCCATAGAAAACACTTCCAAAAAGGGAATACATAAACCCTTAAATTCCATCTCAACTACCTTGCCAAACCAACAACCCATTTCTCAAATTTGCAAGGTATAGACAATCACAAAGCATAGAAATCTCTATTTAATCCTTCTACATGCATATTACATGCACATCACAACATACATCATTTCTATCAAAACCTATCAAGAAAATTCACAAATCTCAACTTGGGTTGGGTTTTACTTACTTGTTAAGGAGAGAATTCACAAACTCTTCCTTCACTTGATAGCTTGACTTTTCCTCTAATCTTAACCAAAAGAAGAAAACCCTAAACACCAAAATGAACTAAATCTCACAAATCACAAACTTAAGGAGAAATCCTTACCTTAGGGCCTAGGTTGTTTTCTACCCAACACTTCAAAAATCCCTTGGAAAACCTTGACAAAAGAAAAGAGAAGTTGAGAGGAGAAGAATGAAGAGCTCACTTTTGGAGAAGAAGAAATGAAGGGTTCTTGATTCTAATTCCTTTTAATGAAATATTAACACACTCATTCCCATTTTGCCCTTGTTCTATTTTGGGAATTCCATCCATATACTTTGATTCATACAAAACTCACCCCTATCTCAAACTATCTCCATGAAATATCCTTACAATTAACTCCCCACTTTTCTGCTATTAGGGGTAGAAGGTCAAATTGTCCTTAAGGAAGAAAATATCTAAAACTCAATCAACCTTTATTCGGCCCGTCGCCGCGGCGAGAAAACCTCTGTCGCCGCGGCGAAACTGTCCAGGGAGTTCCCCTGTGTTCAACACATCTTCGCCGCGGCGAAGTTCTTCTTCGCCCCGGCGAAGCACGGCAGACTGAACTTCTTTTGTTTCATCAAATTTTCAGGGCAAACATTCAACAACATAACAACAAAAGCCAACTCGAATAAGGGCAAAAGAGGAAACAATAACAACGTACCTCAAGCGGGGCGTTACAGGTATGTGTATGAGTTTCAGGTTTTCAGGTGGAAAAGGGATGTTGTATGCTTGCAAGATGGTTGGAGGCCTTAGACACGCTAAGGAAGAGAAATCAGATCATTAAGAGGAAGAAGAAAAAGTGAAACAACAGGTTGGCGCCGCGACAAAGATTTTCTTCACCGCAGCAGAAAGAGGAAGTTTGGGCAGAAAGATCATGCCGTGGCAGGAGAAGTCAATGCGCGGCACGAAGGAAATTCAAGTCCACAGTGAATATGGCACTACGGTGCAGGAAATCATGTCGCGGGATGGATCGGAGAAAAAGAAAAACCTCACCTTTTCCAATTCGACTTGAACTGTATTTTCCCAAAAACACCCCTTGCAAAGGAAAAGTATAAATAAGACTTTGTAATTTATTTTAGGGATACTTTTTACCTAAATGAGAGCCACTGGTAGTAAGAAAGAGAAGTAGATTCTTCCAAGGGTTTGGATTTTATGCTTTTGGGGGAATTAAGGTTTGTTCTTGAGTCAGTGGGTAACTAATTTGTTCTCTAGGGATCCAATGTAGCCTAATGGAAAGGCTTTGTGTTAAAAATTTGTTATTGTTATCAATTTAATGGAAATCTGATTCATTCATGTTATAATTTATTCTTACTTTCATTATTGTGTGAAGACACTTGTGTGAATTATTAGATTGATTGGTTGAGATTAGACATATATTATATTTTAGTCGAATAACTCATGTGAATGAATGATTAGTACTCTGTGCATGCACCCTAACAGAGTATTAATAGGTTCATGATTTCTTGAATAATTAGTGTATGGCATATGCCCTGACAGATGCGCCTTTGTTCTTGATTTCAAGTATTCTTGTGTTTAATGGGTTTTTTCATAGGCTAGACTATACACCCTAGCTAGTCTGTGTTTAAAAATACTAGGTTAATCCCAAAAGCCTTAGTAATACCTTGATTTATTGAATGTGAACCCTAGAAACTTAATTGATAAATAATAGATAGATGGTTGACACAGAACTGGATAGTTATGGTGAAATTGGAGCCCTAGGTTTTGGTCAATTAGGTTTTTGATATTTTAATAGTTGTTAATTTTTAGTTTTATTCAGTTATTGCTTTTCAAGTGATCTTCCTTAATTCTTCATATTAAGTCTTGTTATTAGTTTTAATTGAAGCATAGTTATTAGGATTAGTAAATTACTAAAAATCTTGTGGGATCGACCTGCTTTGCATACTAGAAACGAGAGCGAATCATGCACTTGCAAGGTTATAAAATTGTTCATCAGTTATTGATGTTAGATTGACCAATGGGGGATGTTCTTTCTTCTGTTCGTTTGCTGATGCGGATAAGGGTCATATAGGAAATATTTGGAATTCTTTACATAACTATCAGGCGTTGATTGGTGAGAACCTGTGGATTGTTTGTGGGGATTTCAATGTTACTTTGAACCTTAATGAAAGCTTGGGAGGTAATTCGAATTTTAACTCGGGGATGATGGTGTTTAGAGATTCTGTGGAGGATCTAGTGGTGGAGGATATCTATCAAGCTGGGATTCTTTTGACTTGGAATGCCCATCAAGTTGGATGGGCTTTAAAGAAGTTGGATAGCGTCATGGGAAACCTCTCTCTGTAGTCAGTTCTTGAGAATAAATTCTTTTTTTCTTCCTTAAGGGATTAGTGATAACAGTCCCTCGGTTATAGCGTTTCCTCTCCATTCTTATACTCAATCAAGACCATTCAAATTCTTCATTTACCTGGTGCCCAAATCTGATTTTCAGAGCATTGTTCTTAGTATTTGGGAGTGATAATTATTTGTTTTAAAAATATAAAGGATATTGGGATGCGACCTATTTTGAGTGTTTGAGAAAGAGTTTGAAATAGTAGAGTTGGTTTATTCATGAAGAGAAAAGTGAAGGGACGTGAAGATTTTTGGGAAGTAGAGAAAGTGGGCTATAGGTTATAGGCTATAAGAAATAGTAGAGAGCTTGATGGGATTCGATGAAAGCTTTCATTATTATTATTTGCTTAGCTTAAAACAAGAGTAAGGCAGCCACCTATTTGTAGTGTGTAAAGTTGGTGATTTTAACCGACCTACAGATTCTAGAGCTCTCCTTATTTTTCTACATTTTTTTCTATTTCCTAATTATTTCATTTTCTTCATTATTATTTTACAAAATATCTGAATGTTTCTAGAAGATCTGGAATGTGCATCATATTTTATTACTCCTTCTTGATGCTCATTCTTATGAGTCCGATTAAGTCTTTTAATCACTTAAACGGTCCTCTCGATAGTGCTTTGGTAAAAATATTGGTTAGTTGTTCTTCGGTCTTGCAGTACTTGAGTTTGATCTCTTTGTTTGCTTCTACTTCTCTGATAAAGTGATATTTGATGCTTATGTGTTTAGTCCTGTTGTGAAACACGGGATTCTTCGCCATTGCTATTGCAAATTTGTTGTCGCAATTGATCTTCGTAGCTTCTTTTTTTGTTTCTCTTATATCTTCAAGTATGCGCTTTAGCCATACAGCTTGACTTATAGTTAATGCTGCTACAATATACTCTACTTCTATTGATGATTGTGCAACTGTTTCTTGTTTCTTCGATGCCTAAGAAAATATTCCCAAACTGAGTGTGAATGCATATCTTGATGTATTTTTCATGTCATCCACGGATCCTGCCTAGTCGTTGTTGGTGTACCCAATTAGTCTTGAGTTAGTTGTGAATTCATACTAGATTTCTTTGTTCCTTGTAAGTGTCTGAGTACTTGCTTTGCTACTACATAGTGAATTTGTGTTGGACTTTGCATGAATCTTGATAGTAGAAAGGTCACATACATGATGTTTGGTCTTGTGGTTGTTAGGTAGAGTAGACTCCCAATAAGGCTTCAAAATTTTGTTTGATCTACGCTTGGTGAAACATCTTCTTTTTACAGAGCTTTGTTGTTGTCGAGTAGAATAGCAACTGTCTTGCATCCTTCCATCTTGTACTTCTTTAGTAGAGTTTTGGTGTATTTCTTCTAACTAATAAAGGTTCCTTCTTTTCTTTGGCTTATCGCGATTCTAAGAAAGTAGTGCATCAAACCCAGATCTGTCATCTCGAATGTGCTCAT
The DNA here is from genome assembly GCF_008641045.1 of Pistacia vera. NCBI lineage: Eukaryota > Viridiplantae > Streptophyta > Magnoliopsida > Sapindales > Anacardiaceae > Pistacia > Pistacia vera. Next base: position 196,923 of record NW_022195378.1, on the reverse strand, counting down.
CATGTCTTCCTTAAAATCTCGAACCATCTTTTCGCAATTGCCTATGTAGAATACATCATCCACATATAGAGAGACGATGAGTGTGTTTTTCGTACCTTCGTCAATCTTGATGTATAGTGTTGGCTCACTCTGGCTCCTCCTGAATCCTCACTCTGTGAAATAATTTTCTATCCTGTTGTACCAGGCTTGTGGAGCTTGCTTTAACCCACACAAGGCCTTCTTCAACTTGAGAACTTTATCTTCTTTACCTTGAACCACGAACCCTTGCGATTGCTCAACATAGATCTCTTCTTGCATATAGCCGTTAAGGAATGCAACCTTCACATCTAGTTGGTAGATTTTCCACTTTTCTGTGCGGCTAGTGCAATCAATGGTCGATTGGTGTCTAGGCGTGCTATTGGTGCAAACGTCTCATCTTAGTCGATGTCTTATTGTTGTGAGTATCCCTTGCGACAAGTCTTGCTTTGTTCTTCTGGATTGAGCCATCAGAGTTAAGTTTGGTTTTGTAGACCCACTTAACCTCAATGACCTTTTTGTCTTGAGGACAGTCTGTGAGCTTCCACGTCTTGTTCTTCTCGATCATCTTTATTTCCTCTACCGTAGCTTTTCTCCATACTTCTTTTTTTGAAGCTACTTCATAGCTTTCTAGCTCCATGATGTGCAAATTTAATACTTGCAAGCACACAAATCACTAATAGCTAGCAACAAGTTTACTCCCAAGGTTGATCTCTTGCAAAATTGCAATGGTCTAAGTTCTTAATTTATTTTCTTTAACAACTAAACTAAACAATTAATTAAATCCTAACACTCTAACCAAAAGATGGATGAGATTAATCTAAAATAAAAATGTAAATTAATTAAAATTAATGAATGCAATTTGCTGAAGTGAATTAAATCAATGAGAGTGATAGTGGGGATTTAGCTAACTTCTCAATCATGTATTGGAATATTTGGCAAATAAAACAATTAAACGATAAATTCATATTGTTGATTTTTCCACTAAACCGTAGAGAATTCCAATGATCATGTTTATTCTCCAATTATAATTAACTAATTAACTTCTATGATCAAGTTGTCAACTAATTAATTGTAATCCGCACTAGGAAATCACACAACCATCCAAATCAAAACAATGATCATGTATTCAATTTGAACTCTTGTTTAATAGAGCTTAATTAAGGCAAGATGATCACTATAACCCTAATTCTCAAGTTTAATTATAAAAAGCAATTGGCCAGTCAACAAATTATAATTAATATCATGAAGAACAGTTAAACAAGAAACAATCTAAAATTTTCATAAAACAAATCACCAAATACCCAATACAATCATGATGGTTAAACTAAACTCCCACAATATTGTTAGTTGCTCGTAATCAAACTCAAACCAATGAATGAAAAACTGATCATATTGCAAAAATAAGATGTAACTAAAAAGAAATCACCTAGGAATTGAAGTAGATTGATCCTCTTCCTTCTCTCCCTTGTTGAAAACTCACACTTTCTCTCACTAAAGCAACACTCTCAAAAACATAAAACTCTCAGTTTAGGTCAAAGAGAATTCTCCCTAAAATAAATTACAATTTCCTATTTGTAGTTTTTCCTTGCTAGAGGTGTTTTTGGGAATGTCCAAGTTCAATCGAAGTTGGAAAAGGTAAGGATTTTATTTTCTTCATGATCTAGTCGCCGCTGCATGATTTTATGGCGCCACGGCGCCAAATTCTTCCCGCAAACCTTAAACTCTTTTGCACCACAGCACCAAATTCTTCACACCGCGACATTAAGTTTTTGCCCAGATCATCTTTAAGCGTTGCGACGTCAAATTCTTCACGCTGTGCCATTAACTTTCTACCCCAGTAACTTTTTTTCATGCCGTAGCATAGAAAAACTTTGCTGCAACGCCATCCAGTTGCTTCGCAATTCTTCCTCTTTTCAACTCCAATTCTCGACCCATTTTGCATGATTTATTCAAAATGCATTCCAAAAGCTCATGTACTTTCAAAATTGTAAAAACTGTTAGGAAACGATCCATTGAGGCACTGGAAAACAAAAATTAATAACAACACGGATCGTTAAATAGAACCAAGATCAGGGTACAAATTTACAATTTATATCAAAATAAGAATCTGCAGAAATTAGTTTAGAGTTTTAAGGAATCATAAACACATTTGTAGGCTCCTCCAAGTTGTCTCTGGATGTATTTTGCTACCGACCCAAGTGTAGGATCGAACCAATGTAGTCCACACGAAGACAATCGCAAAGAACTAAGAGGGATTTGCTAGATCCTCTTTAGCCTTAAGAACAAATAAGAAAAATCAAAGAAATTTGATTTTAGGCAAAAACCATTCTGATGTGGGAGAGTGTTTAAGGGGCTGGAGGTTTTTCTCTTTTTCAATGAATGAGTGAAATGAAAAATCTGCACCTTTTTCAATTAACCTTTTTCTTTTATAGTAAAGTTTAATTGGCCTATTCCCATATGGAATAGGCTTGGGCTCCAACCCAAACACCCCTTGTTTCCAAACACTCCCAATTAGATATTTATCTTAATTCATCATTATCTCAATTAAAATCAATTAATATATATTTAATAGATATATTAACATTTAACAATAATGATAATTTATTTAAATATATGCTAACACATATTTAAACGTAATTTCACTTATTTAATTTTTCTAACAAATTAAATAAAGGCTACAACCTCAGTAAATTTAATTGCACTGTAAAATTACCAAAATAACCTTTCGCCCAAAGAGACGAAAACTCCCTTCTAACTTCTTGGCTCTTAAATTATCTTCTATGTGTGTGACCCATAGGCTCCTCATCATACTGGTAGTGTATAGTATCGCGATTAACACCAATTAATCGTCTCACTAATACACAGACCAAGATTTGCCCCTAACAAGGCATCATGACCACCCGATAGATTCGGATTCAGCAAAGTAGCTACCTGTCAACGATATGGTTAGCCGTACAATTCGATCCTTTCATCATCCGTTATCTCAACGAGACCGAGGCATAGAAATAGTGTCAAACCTTTGTTTACTCCGATATTGTGTATTCAGTTACTGGACCAATGACTGGATTATAAACTGGTAGAGCAACAAACTCATCCCACTGTGGCCACAGTTTTAATGTCCTTGTCATTTACTGAATTGCGCCGTGAGATAATTCTCCCGTACCTGGGAGTGATGAATCCTCTGTCTATCCACATAGTCTTGATACACTCTTTGATGTAGCCAATCACTACCGTATTGACAGCTCGGAATAGAACTGCGTTAGGCTAGTGTCAAACTAACCAATCGGTGCACAAGGTGCTCTGGTGATCCAAGTCTAAGGATCACATGCACCACCATTCGTTAGAGGATTTGTTCCATAGACACTGGGTTACATCCATATGGAATCCTCCGGTGGATCAGTCTAGTGAACTTGCCTACAATAAGCACCATGTGTTGCACCAAGTTTCACCAAACAACCTTGAAAGTGAGATCAGTCACTGCTTTCGACAGGGTCGTTCAACACTATGATAGCCTACCGTATTCTCTGTGCCCTTACTTCAGAATAATACTGGGGATCGGACGTTTCTAGAATGGCCACCATATGTGCTCATAGGGTTCTCACTATCAAGATTTGAAACACTTGATACCCTCGTCACGGTTCTACCATTCTAAGGACAATATCAATACATATTGCAATAATAATGATTTACGCGATATGAATAAAATGTATTTTATTGATCAATGAACATTATTACAAAAAAGTCAATTCTACAATAATTGATTGGCTCTAGGGCACCTACTCTAACAAAAACTACCTCAAAGTAACGTATTCTTAAGGTAAAACACACAATAACAAAATAATAGGGCGATATTGTTTATCAAAATCCCCGAAACCTAGATTTTGCCCATCCTCGAGCAAAACAACAATGAAGAAAGAAAAGAAAAACTCAACTCAAACCTCAATTTTTAAATTACACTGTAATTGGCAACTAAATACATTTAGTACATGGTATTCAAAATTTTAGCACAACAAAGCATTTTATGCAAATACCATACACACCACACTACCATATTCCAATGCTCAAAACATATATGTCTCGATCTCCCCAAACTTAACGTCAAGAATAGGAATTTGCTTCAACTCTAGATCTCACAAGATTCACTCATTATATGACACTGATCTTAGACTTACGCACTCATCAAGCATGTGCAAGTAGAAGTTATATAGACAATGAATAGCAAATATATTCTCGCACACGAATATGGGTATAATCAATAAATGCTCATATGTTCACAAAATAGGTCTCACGAAAAGAACCAAGTACATGGAATAGACATACATTCCTTATCTCCAAGCAAGATTTCCCAAAAGATCAGTCAAGTCTTTATTATGGTCGTAACGTAAGGCTCGGTTGGGGTTAAGAAAGAAAAGTATGGAAAAACTAGAGCTTGAAACATACCAAAGCTTCATCTTCATTTTAATTAAAAAGCAAGCTCTCCTCCTTGAATTCATTTTGGTGACCAGGATGCTATACCCCTTTTTTTATTGTTTTTCAATGAAGAAACAACAAACATTTCCTTGGCACTCACCATATTTTTTATACGAAGTTCAGCCTTCTTAACTTGGCTCGTCACTTTGGCATTCTCAAGCTATAAGGTATGGCTTAAAATTGGGTTGAATGGGTAAGGCTTGATGTAGGTGATGAAAGAAAAGGCTAAGTGTTTGGCTTCAAAAGTGGTAATTGGCACACACAAAAGGGTACGGATTAAGGCTTTTAATAGGGGAAAAAATGCATAGCCTAACATCATCTCTCAAGGTTCTTCCAACTTGGAGCTACCTAGTATAAATGCCTAATGAGACCATCCTAATGTAAGTACAAATTTGAAAAAAGTGTTTAAGACATTCAAGAAAACTTACTTTCTCAATCAAAACGCTTATGGCTCAAAGAACTCACAAGGTAGTCTCCACTATTCATTTCTTAATCATTAATCCTAAGTTCATCTCAACTTCAATATCAAGAGCATGGTTTATGGAACATGAGTATGCATCAATTTACACATCAAACTTTTGAAAATGCTAACAAAATAAACACAAATTACATAAAAGATCTAGTTACTAACCAAAAATCAATTTTTTTTTTTTTAAAACAAAATTTGTGCACCCCTAAACCTTAACTAAACAGTGTCCTCAATGTTTGCAAAGAAAGCATGAGTTTAGAAAAGCATTTAAAGGGAACAAATAAGTAAATAAATAAAACTAAAACCTAAAAAACACAAATTAGCAAGAAAAAAGAAAGAAACTACCAAATATAGGTGGGTTGCCTCCCACCAAGCGCTTTCTTTAACGTCTTGGCAAGACATTTCCCCTTGCGTGTTCAAGGATCATGCACATCAATGCACTCAACAGTCCCCTTTCCTTGGACTCCTTCCAAATAGGGCTTCACATGATGCCCATTGACTTTGAATGTCTCATTAGTCCTTGGGTTTAACAATTCAACCGCTCCATGGGGAAAAACTTGAACTATTGGAAACGGTCCACCCCATTTTGATTTCAACTTTCCTAGAAAAAAATTAAAATAAGAGTTAAACAAAAGAACTTTCATTCCCAGATAAAGAGACTTACACAATAGGCCTTTGTCATGGTAATGCTTAGTTCGTTCTTTATAGATCTTGGCATTCTCATAGGCTTCATCTCGAATCTCTTCTAACTCATTAAGTTGAAGCAAACTCTTCTCACCCACTTTTACAAATCCATGTTCAGCTCCATGATTGCCCAATAGGCTCTATGCTCAAGTTCAATAGGGGAATGCCTTACCAAAAACCAATCGATAAGGACTCATTCCAATGGGTGTTTTGTACGCTGTGCAATATGCCCACAATGCATCATTTAGTTCTATTGCCCAATCCTTCCATGAAAGTCGCACTACCTTTTCCAAAATTCCCTTGAGTTGCCTATTGCTCACCTCCAATTGGCCTAAGGTTTGAGGATGATAAGGAGTTGCTACTTTGTGAGTGATATTGTATTTCTTCAACAACTCATCAAAGAGTTTATTGTAGAAGTGTCTTCCTCCGTCACTAATGATTGCCCTTGGCATACCAAACCTGTTGAATATCACATCTTTCAAGAATTTTACAACACATGTGGCATCGTCAGTTCGGGTAGGTATAGCCTCAACCCATTTGGACACATAATCAATAGCAACTAATATATATTCAAAACCATGCGAAGATGGAATAGGACTCATAAAATCAATCCTCCACACATCAAAAAGCTCAACCACAAGATTATTGGTTAAAGGCATCTCCTTCCTTTTGCTAAGGCTACCACTCCTTTGACACTTATCACAATGCACGCAAAAAGTATGAGCATCTTTAAAGAGTAAGCCAATAAAAACCTGATTGCAATACCTTGAGGGCCATTTTCTTACCACCAAAATGACCCCCACAATGAAGTTCATGGCAAAAGGTTAAAATGCTCTCATGCTCGTCCTCGGGCACACATCTCCAGACGATTTGATCTTGACAAAGCTTAAACAAATAAAAATTATCCCAAAAACAGTGCCTGCAAGTGGATATAAATCTCTTCCTTTCCTGAAAAGTAAGGTTAGGCCACAATGCACCACAAGCTAAATAATTAACAATATCGGCACACCATGGCTCACGACTTACAATAAACAATTGTTCATCAGGAAAATTTTCAGCAATGTCTTTTTCTTTATGTTCATGTGTGTTAAAGTGAGAAATTAACCTAAAGAGGTGATTCGCAACAACATTTTCACTACCCTTCTTATCCCTTATCTCTAGGTCAAATTCTCGCAAAAGTAAAACCCACCTAATTAATCTTGGCTTAGCATTTGGCTTAGTCAATAAATATCTCAATGTTGCATGATCTGAATGCACAATGACTTTAGACTTTATTAAATAAGTCCTAAATTTTTCTAATGCAAACACAATAGCCAAAAATTCTTTTTCGGTGGTGGAATAATTTAATTGGGCATCATTGAGTGTTCTACTAGTATAATAGATAACATGTAAACGCTTCTCCACTCTCTACCCCAAAACAACTCCTATAGCATAGTCAAATGCATCACACATAATTTCAAAGGCAATGACCAATTAGGTGCCATGATAATAGGTGCTGATGTTAATTTCTCTTTCAAGGTATTAAAAGCAATCAAGCAATCATCATCAAACAAGAAAGGAACATCTATAGATAACAAGTTACATAATGGGAAACTTATTTTAGAAAAAACTTTAATGAATCGCCTATAAAAACTTGCATGTCCTAAGAAACTCCTAATACCCTTTACCGAAGTTAGGGGTGGCAATTTAGCAATCAACACAATTTTTGCTTTATCAACTTCAATACCCTTACTAGAAATCACATGTCCTAATACAATGCCATGCTGAACCATGACATGACTCTTTTTCCAACTAAGTGTTAAATTACATTCAATGCATCTTTCAAGTACAAGAGTCAATTTATGCAAGCAATCATCAAATGAGGTTCCAAAGACTAAAAAATCATCCATAAATACCTCGATGACTTTTTCCACCATATCCAAAAATATTGACAGCGTGCATCTTTGGAATATGGCAGGGGCATTGCATAAACCGAATGGCATCCTTTTAAAGGCAAACATCCCAAACGGGCAAGTGAATGTTGTCTTCCCTTGATCTTTTGGCACAATAGGAACTTGGTAATAACCTGAAAGACCATCAAGAAAACAGTAAAATTAATGCCCTACTAATCTCTCTGACATCTGATCAATGAAAGGAAGTGGAAAATGGTCCTTTCTAGTGGCAGCATTTAGTTTCCTATAGTCAATGCACATTTTCCACCCAGTAGTCATCCTAGTAGGAACTAACTCATTCTTCTCATTTCTCACCATAATAATGCCTAGTTTTTTTGGCACTACATGAACAGGACTAACACACTTACTATCAAAGATAGGATAAATTACTCCTACGTCTAAGAGTTTTAAAATTTCCTTTTTCACTACCTCTTGCATGTTAGGGTTTAGTCTCATTTGGGCCTCTCTAATAGGTTTGGCATCGTCATCTAAAATTATCTTATGCATGCTCATTGCACGACTAATACCCCTAATGTCACTTAAGCTCCAACCTATAGCTTTCCTAAGCCTACTAAGCTCCCTTACTAATCGCTCTTCTTGGGTTCAGGTCAAGTTTTGCTGAAATTATGATAGGATAAGTATCTCCCTCTCCCACAAATGCATATTTAAGGTGCTTAGGTAACTCTTTAAGCTCTAGCTTAGGTGGATTAGGTTCGTCCCTATGTGGGGATGTTGGTAACTCTAAGGGTTTACTAGACTTTTCTTGTGGTAAAATAGGAATTGCTCTATCTAGTATCTCATGGAATCCCTTATTAGTTTCCTCATCAAGTGTTTCCTCTACCCTATCAAGCGTTAGTGCAACTTTAAGCTCATCTTCTATCTTCTCTAGCAAATAAGTGTCACAAACAAGTGAGTCCACACAATCAATAAAAGAACACTCATCATAAGTAGAAGTAGAAGGAACAGGTAGGGAACCAAACACTTTAAATTCAACAATCTCTCCCAAGACTGTCATGGATAACTTCCCTTTATGGACATCTATAATTGTCTTGGTTGTCACCATGAATGGTCTACCAAGCAAAATTGTATGTTCCTTGTCCTTTGAAGGTACTCCTTCCATCTCCAAAACCACAAAGTCGACGAGAACAATCAGCTTGTCAACTTGCACCAACAAATCCTCAACTATCCCCTTTGGCTATTTGACCTATCTATCCGCAAGTTGAAGGGTCATAGTTGATGGCTTAAACTCCCCCAAACCTATTTGTAAGTATTGAGTAAGGCATGAGATTGATACTCGCTCCCACGTCTAGCATAGCTTTCTTGATTTTCTTGTCTCCCATGGTGATGTTTATGTTGAAACTTCTGGGATCTTTCAATTTAAGAGGCAAGTTTTGTTGGAACGTCGCACTAGCAACTTCTGAAACCATGACTTTCTTGTTCTTCCCATGTCTCCTTTTTTTGGTAATCAATTCCTTGAAAAACTTTGCATAGGAAGGCATATTCCTAATAACATCCAAAAGAGGCAAGTTAATGTTAACTTTAGAAAGCATATCAAAAATTTTAGAAAATTGCTTATTTTGTTTATTGTCTTTTAGTCGATTTGGATAAGGAATTAGAGGTCTATAAGGCTCCATCACCTCATGGACTGTTGGTGAGCAAAAATCCTTTGTTCCTTCATCCTTGTTGATTGGTTTGGATGATTGAACATCCTTTTCTTGCACTTCCTTAGGAATTTCTTGTCAATCACACTCCTTGTCCCAATTTTTTGCATCATGTGGTAAGTCATTAGAATCTTTATTATCAAAATCTTTATTTAAAATCTTACCACTTTGAAGGATTGTAATAGCCTTCGCTTGCTCAGGTTGACTCGGTAACTTTCCTTGTTGATGTCCTTGTAGTTGACTCGCAAGTTGCCCAACTTGCACTGCTACCCTCTTCATAGATGCTTTTAGAGAATCCAGCCTTTGATTATTTCTCTTTTCTCTACTAACTTGAATAAAGGCATTCAAGCTTTCTTCCAAGGTTGGATTTCTAGGTTGGTTAAGTGGTATGGCTTGGTTTGGAAATTGACTAGGACTTGGGTTTTGAGTAACGGCAGGATTATTATTAGTTTTCCAGGAGAAATTAGGATGATTTCTCCACCCAGGATTATAAGTGTTTGAATAAGGATCATTCCTAGGCTTAGGTTGGTAAGACTCCATCAAATTGGCTTGTTCTGGTTCATTCCTTGCATAAGAGTCATAAGACAAAGAACAAGTGTTAGCACCATGCCCTAAAACACCACAAACTCCACATACCTCATTATTCACTGTATTTTTGGTAGTCAGAAGTTTGACTTGCTTAGTCAATTAGCAATTTGCATAGCCATCTCATTGTTGGAGCTTAATTCATGTACTCCAACTCTTCTTCCTCTCACACTCTCTTGTTGGGAATTAGCACCCAACATCTCGTATAGCTCAAACATTTTTGTAGAAGTTTTCTCACCCATTGCTCCACCAGCGGCGTTGTCCACCATATATTGACATTATTGTGTAAATCCCTCATAGAAAACCTGATTTTGTAATTAAACGGGTAATGATAATGAAGACATTGGATGAGAAGCAACTTAAATCTGTCTCATGCTTCATGAAAAGGCTCTCCCTCCATTTGAGAAAATGTTGCAATCTTGGTCCTCAAGTCAACGGTCTTTTGATGAGAGTAAAATTTTCCCATGAATTTATTGTAAACCGCCTCCCATGTAGTAAATGAACCAGGATGAAGAGTCATAAACCAAGCTTTAGCTCTATCCTTCAGTGTAACGCCCACATCGAGGTACGTAGTTTTACTTATGCCCTAATACCCTTAGTTAAATTTTATTAAAGTTATCTTAAACAAGTGTGAAGAAAAACCCTTAAATTGTCATTAGGGGTAAAATGGTCTTTTCACTCATAATTAGTTGAAAATGTGGGGAGTGAAAAGAGATAGAATTTCATGAAGAATGCAATAAAAATGAGGGCATTATGGTAATTGACTAAGGGACATAGATGGAATTTCATAGAAAGTGCAAGGGTAAAATGGGAAACTATAAATAATATTATGTTACATCAAGAGTGGAAAAATGAAACCCTAGCCATTCTTCCTCCACTCTCACGCCACCTTCATCCCCAAATTCTCTCAATTTCTTCAATTCTTTTTCAAGGGGAATTCATAGATTTTGGGTTATTTTTAGTGGAATTTCAATCCCAAACATCCTTAGGTAAGATCCTAGCACTAAGAAGTGAGTTTCAATTTTTAAAGTGTTGAATTTTGATGATTTGTGTTCATAGGATTTAAAAGAAAGAGAGTTGGATCAAAGAAGAGTGTTAAAGTGTTGGATTGCTTGTAACGCCCCACTTGAGGTACGTAGTTATTGTTTCTTCTTTTGCTCTTATTTGAGTTGGTTTCTTGGTAATATTGTTTGGTTGACCTTTGATTGAGTGTTATGTTGAATACTTGCCCTGAAATTGGTTGAAAATAGAAGAAGTTCAGTATTTTATGCTTCGCCGGGGCGAAGAATAATCTTCGCCACGGCGAAGAGGTGTTGAAGCCACGAGGAAGCTGCTGGACAGTTTCGCCGCGGCGACAGAAGTTTCCTCGCCGCGGCGACAGGCCGACCAAAATGTTTGTTAAGTTTTAGATATTTTCTTCCCTAAGGGCAATTTGACCATTCTACCCCTAATTAGCAGGAAAAGTGGGGAGTAAAATGTAAGGAATTTTCATGGAGAATATGTTGCTATGGGGGTGTGTTTGTAATGAATCAAAGGATATAGATAGAATTCCCAAAGAAGAGTAAGGGCAAAATGGGAATGCTTGGTATAAATTTCATAAAAGGAATTAAGTCATTGCAAACCCTTCATTTTCTTATCCATCGCCACTCTCCTCTCTTGCTTCTCTCTCAAATTCTCTTTATTTTGATCAAGGAGTTTTAAAGGGCTTTTGGAGTGATTAAGGGTAGAAATCAACCTAAGGCATCCTAAGGTAAGGACTCTTGCTTGGTTGTGAAGCTTTGTGAGTTTTAGTATATATGATATTGAGGGTTTTTGTCATTTGTTTAAGAGTAGAGAAAAGTCAAGCAAACCAAGTGAAAGGAAGAGTTAGTGAAATTCTCCATAACAAGGTAAGTAAACCCTAACCCAAGTTGAGATTTGGGAATTTTCTTGATTAGGGTTTTGATAGCACTTAGTATATTATATACATGTTATTGAGGCTTAAATAGAGATTTCTAGTGCTTTTTGGTTGTTTATACTTGCATTAAGAAATGCATGTGGGTTGGAAAGGTAGTTTGAGATTAAATTAAAGGATATTGAGAATCCTTTTTGGAAATGTCTTCTTTGGCAGGATTTATGGATGTGAGGGGTTTCTCCCCATTTTGGATGGTTAGAGAAAGACTTAGAATTATTGTTATAGTAGAGTTTATTATGCACTTAGTGTTTTGATGAAATGCCTAATAGAGGTTTGAGTACAGTAATAAACCTTAATTATTGCAACATTGCAGTTGGCATTTCATAAGTGCATAATGGAGATGAACCATCCATAGGCATTAATTGTGCATTGGAAGTGACCTAAGAAAGAGTAGGAAACTTTGTGTATGCACTTGCTCTATGAGTAGAGAACTTTGTGGAGCAACTACTCAAGGGTAGAGAGAATGAGAAGTGCTAGACTAGAGTGAATGAGAAGAGTATTAGAAATGGGTTGATGCTTTGTGATCATCACCCGACAGTTATGAGAATCGGGTTGATGCTTTGTGATCACCACCCGAATAGCAGTAGAATGGGTTGATGCTTGGTGATCATCACCCGATGGGTATTAGAAACGGGTGGATGCTTTGTGACCACCCGGTTAGTTATTAGAGAAGGGGTTGATGCTTTGTGTATATCACCGATATTTATTAGAGATGGGTTGATGCTTTGTGATCATCACCGACAGTGATTAAGAACGGGTTAATGCTTGTGATCGTTACCCGAATTCATGAGGAACGGGTAGGTGCTATGTGGTCTCACCGATAGTTACGAAAAACGGGTAGGTGCTTCGTGATCCCCACTTGGTAGTCACTAGAAACGGGTTGGTGCAGTGTGAATTCTACCCGATAGTCATGAAGAGTGAGATGGTGTTGTGTGAACGCCATCCGGCCGTACCTCCGGTAAGATGAGGCCATGAGTTATTAGGAACAATAGAAGTGTGAGGAAAGAATTAGAGTAATACATACGGGGATAGACAGATAGAGGGTTTTACTTACTGAGCATTATTTTGTGCTCACCCCGTTATTTTCCTTTGTGGATGCAGGATCTAGGTGATGATGCAGTCGGAGGGGCGTCGGCAAGCGAGGAGCAATAGCTCACCTGTTTCCCCTGTTTTGTCTTTTAAAATGGCATTTTTGTAATTGACATTCTTGAGTTAAAAGACGTATGAATTATAATAAAAAGGAAAATTTTTGGGCCAATTTTCTATTGTTATTAGCATGCATTATATTAGTTTACAGCAGTTGTTACATTGCTCACATCTAAGTAAGTAAATCGTACCCTAGTTATGATAGCAATATTGTGTAGAGAATTTCTTTTATGCATATATGTGTTTTATGAAGAATTGTTGATGGATTTGAGGTTGTATGAGGTTAGAACTTATCCATGAGAAGAAGTAGTGTTTGTGTATTTGATGTTTAATGAGAGTTTGGATGATTTGGAAGAATTGGAGTAGAAATTATGGAGTCTGCATTTGGACAGGTTTGGCGTTAATCTTGGAAGATTTTGTTCCAAATTTTGGTGGCTTAGAAAAGAAGTAGAAGTGTAGCCAATTTAGAGCTTAGATGTGCACATAAGTTGTTTGATGAAATGTCAAAGAGAAGTGCATGTATGAGTATGGTTATGTGTTATTTTGAGATGAGCTAGTAGATGGTAGAGAATCACATGTTTGCATTCCATATTGCATTATTGCATCTAAACATGAGAATTTAGAAAGAATTATAAGCATGAACCATCTACATGCATACATACTCATGAGAGCATGAAAAAGCATTAAAGAATATTAAAGAGTAAATAGAAAGAAATGAGAATATTAAAGAAATTCAAATCTGAATTTTTATTTAAAGAAGTGTAAAAAGATAAAAGAAGAGAAGGTTGTTGGGATGGGGAACTCGAGAGTGACATAGCCCCGCATGCACGCCGCCTTTAGTGAGTGGCCTCAGAATTCAGAAAGAAGAATTGTACAGTCTGTTAGAAGTGCATGTGGATGAGGAATGAACCCAGAATTAGAGAATACACTCACACGGCCAGGGTTCCAAATCCATGCCTCAACCGAGTCCGATCGGCAAGAAAGAAAGAAAGAAAGAAAGAAATACGGAAAAAGAAACAGAATAAGAAAACAGAATAAGAAAAATAGAAAAGAAAATGCACATTCTATGCATTTGTGCATTTGCATCATATCTATGCAAAATACCATGCCTATTATCTAATGAGAAATTAGAAATTGAGAAAGAACAGAGAAAGAATAGAGAAAGAATAGAGAAAGAACAGAGAAGAATAGAGAAGTGTGATGTAAGGAAAGAAATTCAGCATTTAAGCAATAGAGAGAGAAGGGTAACATAGCGGGTTTACTTACTGAGAAATTAGTTCTCACCCCATTGTTTTCAATGTTTTTGCAGGTAGTAAGTGAGACGCGGTCACATGGAACATCAAGAAGCGCAAGGGTTTGGCGACACTGTCGAGATACTAATTTGTGACTTTAGTATATTATGTAAAGATTTATATATAAAGAAAAATTAATTATGGGCCCATTATTTCATACTCATCTATATTTATATATTTTCTTATAATATTGTTTATTTTCCGAGTATACTAACTAGAGAGAAAGTATTACATTCAAGGTATAGGGAAAACATCTCATCCTCAATTGATCCTCACTGAGTCCTTGCAATGGAAAAGTTTGCACAATAGCATAAAAATCTCTTATGAACGTCAATGGATCTTCATTAGAAACTCTGTAGAAGAAGGCAACATGCTATAATGGATATTTTTCAGCTCATAATTCCTTGCTACTTCCCCCAATTGTATGCAAGATATGGCAATCCCAATGATTGGCCTTGCATATTCCTTCATCGTCCTTTGGTTCCCTGTTGGCTCCATGTTTTTTGTTTCTTCAAAGTTTTCCTTTTCGTCCTCAGAATGTAATGGCTCTTCTTCAAAGATGTCCTCAGGATGTTCTTCAACTATCTTCTGCAAATTCTCCCTTATCCTATGAATATTATCAATTGGTGGTACAAGGTTTCCTCCTAAGGACCTTCGACCTTGCATATACCTGAAACAAAACCAAGAAAAATTCAAACAAAGCAAAACAAAACAAAACAAAAACAAAAACAAAAACAAAACAAAATTCAAACAAAACTAAGAAAACAAATATAGAATTTAAACGTCAATTCCCCGGCAACGGCGCCAAAATCTTGATGTGCAAATTTAATACTCGCAAGCACATGAATCACTAATAGCTAGTGATAAGTTTACTCCCATGGTTGATCTCTCATCAAATTATAGTGGTCTAAATTCTTAATTTATTTTCTTTAACAACGAAACTAAACAATTAATTAAATCCTAACACTTTAACCAAAAGATGGATGAGATTATTCTAAAATAAAACTGTAAATTAATTAAAATTAACGAATGCAATTTGCTGAAGTGAATTAAATCAATGAGAGTGATAGTAGGGATTTAGGTAAC
The DNA here is from genome assembly GCF_008641045.1 of Pistacia vera. Lineage (NCBI taxonomy): Eukaryota > Viridiplantae > Streptophyta > Magnoliopsida > Sapindales > Anacardiaceae > Pistacia > Pistacia vera. The sequence goes on along the minus strand of NW_022195378.1, from coordinate 181,627 downwards.
TTCTCAATCATGTATTGGAATATTTGGCAAATAAAACAATTAAACGATAAATTCATATTGTTGATTTTTCCACTAAACCGTAGAGAATTCCAATGATCATGTTTATTCTCCAATTATAATTAACTAATTAACTTCTATGATCAAGTTGTTAACTAATTAATTGTAATCCGCACTAGGAAATCACACAACCATCCAAATCAAAACAATGATCATGTATTCAATTTGAACTCTTGTTTAATAGAGCTTAATTAAGGCAAGATGATCACTAGAACCCTAATTCTCAATTTTAATTATAAAAAGCAATTGGCCAATCAACAAATTATAATTAATATCATGAAGAACAATTAAACAAGAAACAATCTAAAATTTTCATAAAACAAATCACCAAATACCCCATACAATCATGATGGTTAAACTAAACTCCCACAATATTGTTAGTTGTTCATAATCAAACTCAAACCAATGAACTCATTGAATGAAAAACTAATCATATTGCAAAATAAGATGTAACTGAAAAGAAATCACCTAGGAATTGAAGTAGATTGATCCTCTTCCTTCTCTCTCTTGTTGAAAACTCACAATTTCTCTCACTAAAGTAACACTCTCAAGAACATAAAACTCTCAATTTAGGTCAAAGAGAATTCTCCCTAAAATAAATTATAATTTTGTATTTCTAGTTTTTTTCTTGCTAAAGGTGTTTTTGGGAAAGTCCAAGTTCATGTCAGAGTTGGAAAATGTGAGAAATTTATTTTCTTCGCGATCCACGCTACTGCGTAATTTTATGGCGCCACGGTGCCGAATTCTTCCCACAAACCTTCAACTCTTTCATGCCACAGCACCGAATTCTTCATGTCGCGGCATTAACTTTTTGCCCAGATCACCTTTAAGCGTCACAACGCCGAATTCTTCACGACACGGCATTAACTTTCTGCCCCGATAACTTTTTTTTGCGTCTCGACACAGAGAAACTCTGCGGCAGCGCGATCTAATTGCTTCGTATTTGTCTTCCTCTTTTCAACTTCGATTCTCAACCCATTTTGCACAATTTCTTCCAAATGCATTCCAAAAGCTCATGTACCTTCAAAATGGCAAAAACTACCTCAAAGTAACATATTCTTAAGGTAAAACACACAAAAACAGCCAATAACGTAACAAAATACTAGGCAGATATTGGTTTATCACTCCACAATAATCAAGTTACATCTTTCGTATATGTCTGATAAAGATCTAGTTCTTCTTGGTGATGCTTCAGGAGATGATTCATGTTGTTAGATTGATTCTTGTATTGATACTTGAGTTGGTGACTCTAGCTAATCAGTCTCTTCTTCTTCCTGGTTATGTGTTGTGTCGGTAAGTTGATACTTTTCCTTTCGATCTTTTCTGTCTCCCAATTGTACGCTGCGTCTTCGTCGAACTAGACTTCTCTACTAATGATAAGTTTCTTTGTTCTTAAGGTATAAATTCGATAACCCTTTGATTGAGTACTATAGCCTAAGAAAATCCTTTTTTGGTCTTCTCATCTAGCTTGCTCCTTTTTTCTTGCAGAATGTGAGCATAGTAGATCCAACCAAATACTTTGTTGATGGTTTGCATCCACTCCAAGCTTCAACTAGTGTCTTGTCTTTTACTTTGTTGGTTGGACATTTGTTTAGTAGGTAGACTACAGTGTATACAGCTTCTGCCTAAAAGGTTTTCGGAAGTCCCTTCTCTATTAGCATAGCCCTTGTTGTCTCCATCACGATTCTATTCTTTCTTTCAGATACACCATTTTGTTCTGGGGCATATCCAACTGTGAGTTGATGTTGTATGCCTTCTTCTTCGCAGAACTTATCAAACTCCTTGGAGGTGTATTCTTTGCCTCTATCACTTTTGATTGTTTTTATGAAGTGACCATTTTGTTTCTCAACATAGGCTTTGAACTTCTTGAAGATTCAAAAGACTTGTGATCGATCCTATAGGAAGTAGACCCACCTCATTTTGGTGTAGTCATCAATGAACAGGATGAAGTATATGTTTTGATCATCTGATAGAGTGCGCATTGGGCTGCAAACGTCTGTATGGACTAGTTCTAGTAGCTTCTTGGCTCTCCAAGCTTTTCCAGATGGGAAAGGTTGTCGATGTTGTTTATTAAGCATACATCCTTCGCATGTATCGTCCATCTCTTTTATTGTTGGTAAATCTCACATCATATTCTTTTGTTTGAGGATCTTCAACCCTGTGGAAGTTGAAGTGCCCAAACCTTCTATGCCACAACCATGATTCGTCCACTTGTGCCGTCATGGCTGTGTCAATTGCATATCTCCATTGCATAGGGAAACACCTGTTCTCTTGCATTTTTACTCTTGCAATTATAAGGGATTTATCCCTTTTTTCATATATAGTGCAAGAATTTCTTTCAAAATGCAAGGAGTAACCTTTCTCGATAATTTGACCAACACTTAATAGATTTTGAGTTATGTTTGGAACTAAAAGTACTTCACTAATGTACCTCTTGCCCTTTTTTGTATCAACAGCAATGGTACCTTTCCCTATTGCTTCTACATACTCACCATTTCCAATTTTTACTTTCGTTTTTGTTTTATCAATGTTACAGAAAATACTTTCATCTTTTGTCATATGATTAGTACAGTCACTATCTAAAAGCCATATATTATTTTCTTCTTTAGATACAGTTTGGGAGACATGGAAAAGATAAGTTTCTTCTTTTTCTTTTGAAAAATTAGCTTGATGATTTCTTTTTAGTTGGCACTCTTTTTCAACATGCCCTGATTTTTTATGGCTTCTATATTGTGGTTTTTCTTTAAACCAACAATCTTTTTCCAAGTGACTTTTTCTATTACAAATTCCACATGGAGGAAAAATTCTTTTATTTTCAAAATAATTATCTTGATTTTGATTTTGATTTTTAAAGTTTTCTATTGTCTTTCTCCCACTTTCTTTTAATTTTTTAGACCACATATTTGTTTTAGATGGAAATTCATTTTCTATAGTATTTTCAATTTGCCTATTTAATCTTTTTTCATATGCTTCAAGAGAGCCTATTATTTCAGTTGGTGTTAATTTTTCTAAATCTTTAGATTCTTCAATAGCAGAAATTATCGAATCATACTTTTTAGTGCAAGTTATTAGTACTTTTTGTACTATTTTCTTATCAATTATATTTTCTCCATAGGTTCTCATTTGATTTACTAATTCTTTTATTCTTGAATAATAATCTTTAGTTGTCTCACTATCTTCCATTTTAAGATTTTCAAAATCTCTTCTAAAAGATTAAAGCTTAACAGTACCTCTTTTTAGATCTTTGAAACTCCCTCTACAACATATCCCACACTTGTTTGGCAATTGTCACACTCATGATTCTCGGAAAAATTTCTTCCGACATTGCTTGCTAAAGAGCAAATAGCTTGGGAGCCTTTTTGTAAACTCTCATCAAACACTTTCTTCTAAGCAACTATGAGAATGGAAGTGTCTTCAGGAATTAGTCCCTCTTTAACTACTTTCCATAAATTTTAGGTGTGAAAATAGGTCCTTATTTTGATGGACTAAAAATCATAGTTTTCTCCGTTAAATAATGAAAGTAGAATAATAGGACAGCTAGTCTCAACCATAATTTTACTACGCCTGATAAATGATTGAACGCAGCTCTAATACCACTAATAATTAATTGTTTTGCAAATATAGAGGATATTGGGATGTGACCTATTTTGAGTATTTGAGAAAGAGTTTGAAATAGTAGAGTTGGTTTATTGATGAAGGTGAGAGTGAAGGGACATGAAGATTTTTTGGGAAGTAGAGAAAGTTGGCTATAGGTTATGGGCTATAGGAAATAGTAGAGAGCTTGATAGGATTTGATGAAGGCTTTCGTTATTATTATTTGCTTGGCTTAATACAAGCGTAAGGCAACCACATATTTATAGCGTGTAAAGTCGGTGGTTTTAACCGACCTACGAATTCTAGAGCTCTCCCTATTTTTCTACATTTTTTCTATTTCTTAATTATTTCATTTTCTTTTTTATTATTATTTTACAAAATATCAGAATGTTTCTAGAAAATCTGGATATTTTATTAGGGAGAATAATATTGGGGACCTTCCTATGTTTTCTATGGTGAAGAAGCTTAAATTGTTGAAGTTGTGTTGCTGGGCTCTTAATAGAAAGCAGGGTAACCTTATTTCCATAGTGTTCACTTTGAGAAAAAAAGTGGAAAATATTCAGATGGTGCTTCATAATGACCCGCTCAATAGTGATCTTAAAGTTCAAGTCTCAGCAGCATTCAGAGAAGCTCTGTTGGATGAAGAGCGTTTCCTCAAGCAAAAAGCCAAAGTGCATTGGTTGAGTGTTGGGGACAGAAATTTGGCTTTCTTTCTTAGGACTCTTTCTTTTTAATTATATTTCAAGAAGAATTGAGAAGGTTACTTTGGAGTCTAGTGAGATTTGTTGAGGGTTCGGTTATGGCTAAAGAGTTTGTTGATTTTTATGAAAGCCGCTTGGGTTCTAGTCAACCGAGTTCTTCTTTGGAAGGTCTTGAAGATTTATTTGTGAAAAAGGTTCCTAAAAACCATAAGATCCGTATGGTCCAGCTGATCACTAAAAATGAGGTTAGAAAAGTCCTTTTCTCACGTGGTCATAAGAAAGCTTCGAGTCCTTATGGGTTTTCGGCCAAATTCTTCAAGGAAGCCAGGGGTGATTATTGGGGACAAGGTTTCGAAAGCAATTATTGATTTTTTTTTGTTAGTGGCAGACTTCTTAAGAAGTTGAATGCTGTTGTCATCGCCTTGGTTTTTAAGATTGAGGTCCCTATGAGAGTTAGTGTTACATATCTATATCCTGTTGCAATGTACTCTATAAATGTATTTCTTAAATTATTGCCAACAAATTGAAGGGGTGTTTGGATTCTATTATTGATGATACGAAGTCAACTTTTGTGTCTAGTAGGAGGATTAGTGACAACATCTTCCTTGACCAAGAAATTTTCAAGAATTACCATAGGACTATTGGGCCTCCTGGATGTGCATTTAAAATCGACATTTAGGAAGCTTATGACTCCGTCACCTAGAAGTTTATTATTCATTTTTTGTCCTTATTTAGGTTTCCTTAGAAAATTATTGGTTGGATTTGGGAATGTATTACTACTACAAGTTTTTTAGTTTATATCAAAGGTTTTAACCATGGGTTCTTCAAAGGAACAAGATGGTTAAGGGAAGAAGACCCGTTATCCTCGTACCTTTTCACGTTGGTTGTGCAAGTCTTGTCTTTTATCATCCATAGGAATATTCATGAGGGGAAAGGTTTTAAGTTTCACTATAGATGTGCAACTCAGGAAATAACTCACCTGAGCTTTACTGGTGATTTGTTTCTTTTCTATTATGGCAAGCCTCTTTCTATTCAGATTTTGAAAGATTCTCTCACCGCCTTTGCTAGTTTATCTAGCATTGTTCCTAGCCTAGCTAAATGCTCCTCCTTTCTTTATGGGGTGGACCATGCTTTAAAGGATTCTATTAAGTGTATTATTTTGAAAAGGGCCAGCTTTCAATTAAATACATGGGGGTTCTAGTCTAAAGCTCAGAGATTGTTTATGGTTAATTGAAAGGATTAAGAAGCAGCTCCATTCCTGGAAGAACAAATGTCTTTCGTATGCAGGGAGATTGCAACTTGTCATTTCGCTTCTTTCTTCTCTTCAAGTTTTTTCGACTTCGGTTTTCATCCTTCTTAAGCTTGTGACCAGAACCGTGGAAAAATTGATGTAGTCCTTCCTTTGGGCTGGTAGTGAGTGGGTTAAAGGTGAAGTTATGGTTGCTTGGGAGGATATCTATATGTCTAAGTCTAAAGGTAGGCTTGCTATTAGACCTTTGGGAGTTTGCAATTCTGACCTTACGGTTTTTCACCTTTGGAGAGCGATTTCTAAAAGGGAGTTCTTATGGGTTAAATGGATTCACTCTTTCATATATCTAGTAAAAGCTTCTAGAGCTTAAAAATTCCCTGGGATGCGAGTTGGACTTGGCATAAAATTTTGAAGTTGAGAGGTAAGGTTAAAAATCACATTGGGGTTGTTATTGGTAATGGCCATGATTCTTCTTTGTGGTATGACAACTGGCACCCATTGGTCCTTTGAATGTTTTCATTCTGTCTAAGAATATTTTTTAATCTGGTTTGAGTCATGAAGCCATGGTTAAGGATGTGCTCTCTAATGGGATTTGGAATTGGCCAGACAACATCTAAATGGAGTTTCCTGAGGTGGTCAATGGTTCTCCTTTCGGCTCTCAATTGCGGGACTCGGTCCTTCAGATGTCTTGTGATGGGAATGTGGTGAAGTTTTCTCCCAAGCAGGTTTGTTTTGATTTGTCTCCTGCTAATCTACTGGTTTTCTAGAGTTCTCTCATTTGGACGGGGACATGTATCCCTTGCCACCAATTTGTTTTTTGGCTTGCCACTAAATGGAAACTCCTTGCTCAGGACAATTTGAGAACTTGGGCTGATAATGAGGATATGGTATGTTCTCTTTGTCAAGGCATAAGAAACTTGCTGAATTGTAGCTCAAAACGGTGACGTTGGATATTAATGCAAACGTTGTCGATTTAAGCCTTCTCAGATGTCAATCGTGACTATTGCTTCTAGCTTGATCTGACGGTCATTAGTCATCAATTAGGTTAACCTATTTAAGCAGCAAAGTCGGCAGATTCTTCCTTTCTTCGTTTTTGCAATAGAACTTCTGCTAGGTTTTATTCAAATTAGTCTCAAATCTTGTAATCTTCTACGATTTGTGTAATCGTGAGTTGGGGGTTGAGTTTCCTTCAATGGCTGAGAACCAGGGTTAGATTTATCATAGGTAAAAGGGTTACAGTATAGGATTTGAGGGGGTTAGCAGACAGTGACAGTATCGTGTAAATTCGGAGAAGTCGTACATTTGAATCTCTTGATCTTTAGTGTAGCGAGCCCCAAGTTTATTGGAGCTCAACGTGGATGTAGTCTATCCAATATTGGATAGGTGAACCACAGTAAAAGTTTCATGTGTGTTTCTTGTGCTTTAGGTTGTTGTTAATTCTTGATCTGTTTGGTTGTGTGGTTTATTTGCTAGTTTAGGAGGTTGATAATATTTGTTTTGCATAATAGTGGTATCAGCCTGTGTTTAGGGTTTGTCAATCTCTAGAGTTTCTTTTCTTGAAATCTAAGGCTGTCAAATTTTGGCGATTTTTGGTTCAATAGCCTCGATGTAGTCTAGGGTTATTAAATCCTCAAATTCGTGTTATCAATTTCTTAGAAATAGAAATCGATCTTGATTTCTTGTAATTCTTCTTGGGTTTCTTTAGATAATTACGAAGACAAACACTTAAACCACCATGAGTACTACACAAGTCGAGATCACCCAGTATGATGGGAAGATCAACTTCAACAGTTGGAAAAAGAAGATGAAGGCACTGCTGTCCCACAACAAGGTGGCACTTACACTAGAAAAAGATGCAACTAAATGGTTAGAGGATAAGTTGAAGAAGAAAGCAAAGGTTGATGAGGAAGCCTACAACCTCATCATAATGAATCTCTCAAAAAATGTTTTAAGAAAAGAAAGTGGCATTGAGAAGCCAATTACTCTCTAGGAAAAAATAAAAACCATTTATGCTTTACAGTCTGCACCTAATTTAACATATTTGATTTCATATAAAAAAGATAGTTCTAAAACTGTGGAGGAAAATCTAGAAGAGTTCTTGAAAATGACCCTAGTTCTTAAGGGTACTAATCAAGAACTCAGTGATTCCTATTTAGTAATGATTTTGTTGAACTCAGTTACAGAAGAGTAACAAGTTGTAAAAAGTGTTCTATAATACATTGGCACAGTCCCTAGCCTTGATTTAAATGTTTTGGGATTAAAGGCTAGGGAACTAGAACTTTGGGTTCAAAAGAGGAATGGGAACAACCTGTTTGTAAAGGCAAAGGGAGAATCAAGTTGGATGGGTAGTAATGCTCACTATACCACTAGTCCTAGGAATAAGAAGAAGGCTAAAAACACACCCAAACCTAAGGGGGAAACTAGAAAATGTTTCTATTGCAACAAGACAGGACACTTAGAGAAGAATTCTTACGAGTGGATTAAAAAACAAAAACAAAAACAAAAACAAAAACAAAAACAAAAACAAAAACAAAATAATAGGGAGTAATTTGACCACCACTAAAAACAATATTGAGGAATTTGAAGTCCTCGTAGTGTCTAAGTCTAATAGTATGCAGAAGTGGGTACTAGATTCTGGTTGTTCATTCCATATGAGTCCTAACAAAGAGTGGTTCCAGGATTTTGAAACAAATCAACTTGAGACTGTGTTCATGGGAAACAATAATGCTTGTAAGGTCTAGGGGATTGGTAGTATAACTCTAAGGCTTAACAATGGGAAATTGGTCAAGCTAACTAGGGTTAGGTACATCCTAGAACTAAAAAGGAACTTCATCTCACTAGGAAACCTGGATGGGTCTAGATGCTATTATAGAGCTGAAAAGGGTTGCCTTAATATGTATAAGAATAACAACATTGTCCTAAAGGGGGAAAAAAGAAATGGTGTATATATCCTATGTGGAAACTACTACTCAGATTACTTTAATTCTACACTGTTTTCAGCTAACTTTACTATTATAGAGAAATGGCATCTCAGATTGGGCCACGTGAGCAAAAAAGGATTAGATATCCTAAGCAATCATGGTTTTTTTGGTAAGGATTCTATTGACACTCTTAATTTCTGTGAAACATGCATAATGGGTAAGCAACACAAGGAGAGTTTCCAATCGGGAAGTCACCTTGCTACAAACTGTTTAGAATACCTACATGTTGACTTGTGGGGGCTTGTAGAAGTGAAATCACATGGGGAAGCAGCTACTTCCTGTCCATAGTAGATTATTATAGTAGAAAAATGTAGGTATACACACTTAAGACTGAGGATGAGGCTCTGAATAGGTTTAAGAGCTAGAAATTACTAGTAGAGATTTAGATAGACAAGAAAGTAAAGGCTCTTATGACTAGCAATGGGTTAAAATTCTGCAATTCAGAGTTTAATCAATGCTATAGTAATCACGGCATACTTAGGCACATAATTGTTAAGAAAACCACTCAGCAAAATAAAGATGCTAAGAGGAAAAACAAAACCTAGCTAGAGAAGGTTAGGTGTCTACTATTTACATCAGGGCTACCAAAAACCTTTTAGGGGGAAACCTTGAACATTGTTACATACCTAGTCAATAGGAGCCCCTCTAATGCCATAACTTTTATGTGCCTCGAGGAAAATATGTTTAACAAGAAGCCAAACCTAAATCACCTTAGGGCTTTTGGTGTGCTGCCTATGCACACACCAATGAAGGGAAATTAGAACCAAGATCTATAAAATGTGTGTTCCTAGGATATCAAGAAGGGAATAAGGGGTATAGGTTATAGGAGAGAAATGCACCAGGAATAAAAATTATCCTTAGCAGAGATGTTATCTTTAATGAAAATTAGTTTCCTTTCAAATCCACTAACCATGATACAAGTACTTCAAGCAATGACTCTATGAGTAAAGATCAATTTGTAGGGACACAAATTAAGGTGAAGCCTTTAAGAGCTCAACCTAAAGTAGAAGATCCAGATGTTGAGATTGGTACAGCAATCCTGGAACATGACTCTAAAGATGAACTAGTAGAGAACCCTAAAGTACCTCAAGATGGATCACTAGAACCATAAGGGAAATCAGACCACTAGCCAGATTTTCTTGTGCTGATCTGATCTACACCGCCTTAGTGGCTGGTGCTAAAGTTGAGAGAACAGAACTTGATAGCTATGAGAAGGTAATCAGATCAAAGGACAAAGAGAAGTGGTAGATTGCCATGGAAGAAGAGATGCACTCCCTAAAGTTGAAGGAACCTGGTCTTTGGTTCCAAATCCCAAAGATCAAAAACTGGTGGAGTGCAGATGGTTATTGAAGGTTAAAGAAGGTATAATTCTCTCTGACCCTCTTAGTATAAGGCAAGATTGGTAGACAAAGGGAAGGTATAGATTTTTATGAAATATTTTTCCTTGTAGTTAAGTATAAAATTATTAGGCTCATGTTATCTGTAGTAGTTCATCAAAATTTAGAATTAGAGCAACTTGATGTCAAGACTGCTTTTCTGCATGGTAACTTAGAGGAGAAAATTTTCATGAGATGTAACGCCCACATTAAGGTACGTAATTTTACTTATGCCCTAATACCCTTAGCTGGATTTCTTTGGAGTTACCTTAACAAATGCGAAGAAAATTCCTTAAAAGTTCATTAGTGGTAAAATGGTCATTTCACTCTTAACTAGATGAAAGAGTGGGGAGTGAAAAGAATAGAATAACATGGAGAAGTTAATAAAAATGAGGGTATTTTAGTAATTGACTAAAGGACATAAAGGGAATTTTAGAGAAAGTGCAAGGGCAAAATGGGAACACATGCTTATATTAGTTGATATAAGGCTTTATTAGAAGAAACCCTAACACATATTCAGCTCTTGTTCACGCCACTCTACCCTATTTTCTCTCAATTTTCTTCACTAAATTTCAAAGGAAAATCATAGGATTTGGTTTAGATTTTTGAAGATTTTCAATCTTCAAGCATCCTAAGGTAAAACTCTAGCAAAAGGAGTGTGATTAAACTTTAAAGTTTTAAATTCTTATGGTTTTTTATATGATTTAGGTCCAAGAGGAAGAGATTTAGAGCAAAAGGGAAGTAATCTTACATATTCAAGGTAAGTAAACCTAATTTGAACCTTAATTTGAGCAAAACTTGTGTTGAATGAATTTTTGCATGTTTGTATGTGATGGTATGAGAGAATTACGGGCTGTTTTTGATGTTTGTTGATGTATTAATTCTAGCCATGAGAAGTAGTGTATGGTTATGTGATGATTTGGTGAAGTTGTGGAAGATTTTGGGTTGAAATTTTTGAAGTGTAGAGAATTGTTGAAAATTGACAGGTTTGATGCTATAATTAGTGAGTTTTTGGCTCACAATTTAGTTGAATTAGAGAGTTGTGGAAGTGTATCCAACAAGGTAGTTGCATGTGCATATGAAGTGTTTGATGAAAATCCAAAGAGAAATTGCATGCATGAGTTGGCTAAACTCTTTATTCTCTATCATACAGGCCTTGCTTTCCCTGCATATGTCCCAGTAGAAGGTTCAGCTGGGGGCTGCCGAGGGATTGGTTGAGCTAAGGGAGGAGAATACACAACTTAAGTAGGAACTAGAAGCCGCATGAGCAGACAGAGACTCGTCCATCATTCAGGCAAGCTGGTATTTGTTTGAGAGGGATGCTGCCCGTCGCACAATGGACTTCCAGAAGGTTGAGCTAGACAAGTGCAGCGAGGAGGTAAAGGAGCTCCAGAGGATTGTGGCCAGACTCACTAGAGAGGCTGGCGAGAAAGACCAAGCATTGTAAACGACCTCCGAGCGAGCCTTACGAGCAGAACAGGAAAGGGGGGAGCTTTGAGAGGCTACTGAGAAGCAACGATCAGCGCTTGAGGCCGAACTCTACTTTACTCAGGGTCGCGTCACTTTGCTAACTACGAAAATGCAGTAGCAGGAGGCAGAGATCGAGAAGAGGGCTGTAGAGTGGACGATTCAGTCCATCTTCGCCCTTTAGTCGAAGAACCCTAAGATGGATCTGTCTGACCTCCTTGACGAGTATCGAAATAAACTGGCTTTCATGGCGTAGGCCGAGGCTGAGGAAGCGGCTCGAGGACTTGACTTGGAAGAGGAGCATCCAGAGTACGTCCCAGAGGAGCCCGCACCCAAACAGGAGGTCAGCGACCAGCCCGGGGATGTTGAGGTTGCCCCTCTGAGGCCTCGGGACGAGGATCAGTGATCTTCTCTTATAGTCTTTGTCCTGCTCGTTTATGTATTTTCCCTTTTAAAATAAATAAAGACATCGCATTCGTTTATCTCTCATGAGTACTTATAACTTTCGTACCCTGTATTACATTACATAAAGTCGCATTCTAACTATTTATAATTACATCGGAACAAGTCTATGCGAACAGAATTATACATGTAAAAATGATTACAAACGAACAGAATTACACTTGTTATTGACATTTGTAAGGACTAAGAAAACTAAGATCTTTACAAGGAAAAATTGAGTTCGGAATTACTGATAATACGGCCAGAGATGTTTAGTATTCCAAGCTCGCGGTACTACGGAACCATTTAGCCTTTTAAGGTGATAAGTCCCCGGTCTTATCACTTTAGCGATGCGGTATGGGCCCTCCCAGTTTGGTTCCAAAACTCCCGCAGTCGGTTTTCTAGTACCGAGGAAGACTTCTTTCAAAACTAGGTCGCCGACTTGGAAGTCTCTTTTTCTGACCTTGGAGTCGAAGAACCTTTTCGTGCGTTGCTAATAGGCTGCTATTCTTAGCTGAGCCTTGCTACAATGTTCTTCAACTAGGTCAAGACTTGCATGCATAAGCGCTTCATTGTCGGTTTCATTGAATAAGTCCCTCGGAAGTGAACCAGTCCCTACCTCTACAAGGATCAACACTTCGCAGCCATATACTAGCGAAAAAGGGGTTTCTAAGGTAGAGGTTCTCAGACTTGTTCTATATGCCCACAGGACTTCAGGAAGGTCGTCGGCCCAATTTCCCTTGGCTGAGCCAAGTTTGGCCTTCAGAGTGTGCTTGATGGTTTTGTTGACAGCTTCAACTTGACCATTTGCTTTCGGTCTTGCGACTGAGGCCAATTTTTTGTGAATACCTAGCTGCGTCGCAAAATTGCTTGAACTCCTCGTTATCAAACTACTTTCCGTTATCAGAGATCAGAGTAGTAGGAATCCCTAACGGTACACAATGTTCTTGAAGACGATGTCCTGAAGCTTTTTAATGGTGATCGCAGCGAATGGTTCTGCTTTGACCCACTTGGTGAAGTAATCTACTGCGACCACTACATACTTGACTCCCCTTTTACCAAATGGCATAAGACCAATGACATCGATTCCCCACATGGAGAATGGCTAGGGGCTGGTCATGGTTATCAACTGGTGGGAAGGAGCTCGCGATATGTTCGCGAACCGCTGGCACTTGTCACATTTTTTGACAAAGTTGTGGGTATCTTCTTGGATCAAAGGCCAATAATACCCTTGACGAACAACTTTGTTGGCAAGAGATCATGCAGCTATGTGATTACCGCAGATCCTTTCATGTATCTCCCTCATGAAGTAGTCTGCTTCTTCGCTGGTTACACATCAGAGAAAGGGGCGCTAAACCCTCGCCTGTATAGTTGGTCTCTTATAACTATGTAACGAGCAGCTCTTGCTCGCAAGGTCCTTGCTTCGACTTTGTCGTTGGGCAAGGTCTCATCTCGGAGATACTGAATTATTAGAGTCATCCAGAAAACTGATTCTACAGTATTCACGGCCTGTTCGGTCGGGCTAACACTAAAGGCCTCAGTAAACCAAACAGGAATACTTTCTGGTGCGTTTGGGTCTAGCGACAAGACTATCCTTGCCTAGGCATCTACCACAGAGTTGCTATCTCTAGGAATCTGTGTGATCATGAAGTGCTTGAACAGCTTGAGTGCGGCCTTAGCTTTCTTCAGATAGCTGATCATATTTTCTTCCTTGGCTTGGTACTCCCCCAAAATCTGGTTGACAACCAGCATAGAGTCGCTATGGATGCTGATCGCGATCGATCCCATTTCTCTGGCCAACCGCAACCCAGTAAGTAGAGCTTCATACTCAGCCTCATTATTGGTCACTTTGAACCTACACCAGAGGATGCCATGAATACGGGTCCCTTCGGGACTTAAGAGGAGGAGACCTGTCCCAGCCCTCTTTCTGTTTGATGATCCGTTGACGTATAGGCTCCAGGTCGATAGATTCTAAATAGTTTCCTAGTCGGCTTTGCTGGCTTGTTGCTCGGATTCCTTAGTCGGATGATATGAAAATTCTGAGATGAAATGGCAATAGCCTGCCCTTTGATGGTTGCTTTCGATATGTACTGCAGATCGAACTCACTCAATTCCATGGCCCATTTGAGCAATTTACCTGATGCCTTGGTTCCAAATCCATGCATCAACCTAGTCCGATCGGCAAACTAGAAAGAAGAAATAAAAGAAACAAAAACAGAAACAGAAAAGGAAGAGATTACAACATAAAAGAAACATAAACAGAAAAGAAAAGAAAGAGATTACAGCATAAGAGAAACGGAAACAGAAAAGAATGAAGAATATAATCAAAGAATAAAGTGAGAAAAAGAAAAATCATAACATGAGTAACGGAGGAAATACAGTAGTGCTGTTTGGTTTACTTACTAAGCAATTAGTGGTCACTCCATTAATTTACTGTTTTGCAGGTACTAGATGATTTGCAATCGGGTAGGACGTCAAGAAGTGGTGGAGTTTGGCGGCACTGTTCAAGATTACCTTATGTTTACTAAAGTATATCAATGTTTTGTGTGTATATTTATATGAATTAAAAATTAGAATTTTCGATTTACATTATGTATATATGTTTGTAAAAGTTATTTAGTAAATTTTATCTTATATTTCTTACAGAATTACTAGCTATATAGGATATTACATGAGACAACCTGTTGGGTTTATAAATCATAACCTCCCCAATCATGTTTGTTTGTTACATAAGTCCTTATATGGTCTCAAACAGTCCCTTAGACAGTGGTATAAAAGGTTTGATGCTTTTATAGTAAGTATTGCTTTTAGTAGGAGTGAATATGATAGTTGTTTTTATTATGCCTTGGACAATGACATGCTTATATATATGCTCTTGTATGTAGATGATATGCTGTTAATTAGAAGGTCTAAGTCTAGAATTAATGAACTAAAAGCAAAACTCAATTCTGAGTTTGATATGACAGACTTAGGATATGCTAAAAGGATCCTAGGAATGATAATAGATAGAAATAGAAACAACTATGAGCAGAAAACTCATCAGTCCTCTTACTTACAGAAACTAGTCTCAAAATTTGGTATGTCTGGTTCTAGGTTGGTATCTATGCCCTTAGCTAGTCATTTTATGTTGAGTAAGTCCCAAGCACCTAAGTCTGATGCTAAGGTAATTAAAATGGAAAATGTACCTTATGCTAATGTTATAGGGTCAGTCATGTATGCAATGATTAGCACCAGACCTAACTTGTCCTTTGCCATCTCACTACTTAGTAGATTTATGTCAAACCCTGGGACAGAACACTGGCATGCATTAAAATGGGTATTAAGATATATCAATAGCACTTCACACATTGGTTTGGAGTATTGTAAAGGAGGAAATTCACTTGATCTTATGGGATTTGTAGACTCTAATTTTGTAGGTGACAAAGATACTAGGAAGTCAACCACTTCTTACTTCTTCACATTGGGTGGAAATTGTGTAAGCTGGAAATCCCAACTTCAACCTATTGTGGCACTCTCCTCAACTGAGGCAGAGTATGTTGTTGTAGCTAATGTGTTCAAGGAAGCTTTGTGGCTTCAAGGAGACCTATCAAAAGTGGAGTTGCTTGATAGGGTGGTGACTATATATTCAGACAGCAAAAGTGCTATTCACCTGAGTAAGAATCCTGTCTACCATGAGAGGACTGAACACATGAATGTGCAATTTCATTATGTCATGGACTTGGTTGCTCAAGGGGTGATCAACTTAAAAAATGTGGCCACTGAAGATAACCCAACTGATGTTTGCACAAAGGTAGTTACTGCTGCTAAGTTCAAGCATTGCTTGAACCTGTTGTTTGTGAATTAATAACAGCAACTGAGCTGTGAAGGGTTCTTGGGTGCTAGCTACAATAGTGAAGTTATGAATCTGGTTGAAGAGTTTGAGCTTCAAGGTAGAGATTGTTAAAGTGAAGCTCAAAACGGTGTCGTTGGATATTAATCAAAACACTATCATTTTAAGCCTTCTTAGATGTCAATCATGACCATTGCTTCTAGCTTGATCTAACAGTCATTAGTCATCAATCAGGTCAACCTATTTAAGCAATAAAGTCGACAGATTCGTCCTCTCTTTGTTTTTGTAATAGAACTTCTGCTAGGATTTATTCAAATCAATCTCAAATCTTGTAATCTTCTATGATCTGTGTAATCGTGAGTTGGGGGCTGAGTTTCGTTCAATGTCTAAGAAAAAAGGTTAGATTTCTCATAGGTAAAAGGGTTACAGTATAGGATTTAAGAGGGTTAGCAGAGAGTGAGAGTATTGTGTAAATTCGGAGAAGTTGTACATGTGAATCTCTTGATTTATAGTGCTGTGAGCCCCAAGTTTACTGGAGCTCAATATGGATGTAGTTTATCCAATATTGGATAGGTGAACTATGGTAAAAGTTTCGTGTGTGTTTCTTGTGCTTTGGGGGATTGTTGATTCTTGATCTGTCTGGTTTTGTGGTTTATTTGTTAGTTTAGGAGGTTGATAATATTAATTTTGCATAACAAGACTCTCACGATCACTTGTTTTTCATGGGCCCTTTCTCCAGGGGGTGTTTGGAGTTTTATTCATTCTAAGGACCATTTTAACTCTCCTTCCACTTGGTAGGATAACATCATCTCTTGGTGTTCTAGTTTGTTCAAAGGTAAAAGCATAAGATCTGTTATCAATAAACTATTGTTTGGGGCAACCGTGTATTTCATATGGTAGGAAAGGAACTTCTGTATTATTAAGGGCAGGAGAAGAACTGTAGAGGAAGTCCAGAAGGTTGTCTTTGAAGAGGTCAGACTTAGAATGCTTAGTCTGAAGTTTAGAGACTGTTTGTGGGTTCGTAAAGCTTTGGATGAGTGGGGCTTACCCATCGATTATTGCCTCAAAGGCTCCCCTTCCGTTGATTGATATTTGGTTTGGGTATCTGGTGTCTTCCTATTTTACGGCTTTGTGGGTTCTCGTCAATCCTTGCTTTCTTGTGGACTGTTCATGTTATTTGTCCGCGTTCTGGTTGGTTTGGCGTGGTGGCTCGTTTGGTGCTGATATTTATTGATAATTTGGCTGTTGTGTTTTTGTAAGTTATCCTGGATGTTCATAAGTAGGTTTTCCTGTTTCGTTTGTATAGTTTTTGTCCTCGGTGTTTAGGTCCTTTTTTTTTTTTTTTTTTTTCGGTGTAGGGCCTCTATTATTGTGTACATCCTGGGTGATGGCTATTTCTTTTTACGCCTACTCCTTTGGGCATGTCCAAGGGTGGTTGGTTGTGGGGTTTGTTTCGTCTCTCTGTATTTTTCTCTCTTCTTCCATACAATAACTAGGTTTACCAACAAAAAAAAGTACACAAATCATGACCTCTTACAAGCCAAAAAAAAGTTAAAACAAAAATAAAAATTCCACACTTTCATAGCACTAATATCACAAAACTCACTCATTTCTCATCAACCAAACACACACATTAAATGGCTTAAATTTGAATACAACTGTTCAACAAAACTGAACTCAACATTCAACATATGCCAACAAAACAAAATCAAAAATCAACACCACTTCAAAACCAAGAAAATCTAAAAATTTCAAAGATCTAATCTTCTGCTGTAGAGTAGTCCAACAACAAGAATATTAACTCGTACATCCCATAAACATTCGAAGTTCTGATTTCAAAGTCTCTACTAAATCAAACAATAAAAAGTATTGAGATAAAAACCTCCCCTTCCTAGAATTATCCGAATTCCATGAAACTCAACTTAACCACCCTTGATTACATTTTAATGAGGTCAATGTAACATTTACGTTACATACAACATAAAAGTTAAAAATTGATTTTGTATTAAATCAGTTTATTGTATTAATGGTCCACGTTTTGCTTCAATTTTGGACATTTCTTTTCAGTTTTTGTAACCATTATAACCAAAGTTATGGTAGCCATTAACTTTGGCCATTAAAGTTTGATGGGAGCTTTGGCTATAAATTGAGATTTTGGTGCCTAGGCTCACTCACTCGACTCAAACAAAATACACCATCATATTGAGCATTCTAAGAGCTTAGAAGAGCCAAAACGTGACAGAAAACAGTGAGTGTGTGCTTGAGAGCATCAATGGTTAGAGGTAAGTTTCTTGTATTATCTTAAGTTATTTTGATCTCTTTAGTTTGTCAATTCCGCATCTAGAATCAAAGATTATTCAACATTTGGTATCCAAGCTGATAATACCTTTGCCTTGATGTTTTTCAAAAATTGTTGGAGCTCTCTGTTCTTGGCCATTTGAAAAACAATTTCTATATCAAAGTTTGTTTTTTAGTTTTTTTTAATGCAAATAAATGTTAGAAATCATTAGGAAATTGGATTTCTATCATTTATGGGCTTTAAAACAATGATTTTGGCATTTAGATGGCAGATTTCTAGTCGAGTTTGGCTGCTAGATCCGCAAGTATGAACCGGGTCTATGCGACCCGGTTGGAGGTTGAAGATGACGATTTTTTTTTTTTTTTTTGGGTCATTTATTTAGAAATATGTCTAATTTTGCTCATTTTAATTATGCATATTATATTCATTTTGGTTTAATCATATGCAATTTGGATAAGTTAAATTGTGCAAAATTCTAAATTAATTATGTTCATATTTATTTTTCCAAGAATTGATTATCTTTTTTCTAAATTAATACACGCAATTATATATGGATAAAAGCATGAAATTAAATGTTATGCATATATATTATAACTTTAAATTATGCAATATTTTATACATAAGTTGTGAGAATATTTTGTGCATGATAAAAACATGTTAGTTATAGTTAAAATTATGCAATTTATTATTCTTATATTGAGTTTTTCTTATGTTATATATGAATATTCTCATAAAACTTAATTTTATAATGTCTTGTGATCCATATAATTTTAATTAATTAGGGATTAACCACGGCATCTTTAGTTAAATAAAATTATATATTATGATTGTTTAGGATCACGTAAAGAATTATAGACATTAATTGCAATTAATTATACTTAATATAATAAATTTTATCCCACGAGATTTTTTTTTATACTTATATAATTAATTAGGGTAGAATATCAGATTATATTTCTTAATTTACCCACAGGAATTAGGAGAAGGAACATAATTTGATAGTTTTATCATAAAGATTAGGATAGAATATCAAATTACTCTCATAATATACCTACTAATTATTAATTAAGAACATAATTTGATGATTCTATCATAAGCTATACATGAATCTACTTGAATTAAAATTTTAGCTCACTAGCAAATTTTATGTCATTAGATTCAATTCTTACATGTTTTGCATTGGTAAAACATGCTATTTATTTAATTAGACCTCATATTTTTTACATAAGCAATTTTAATTAATACAGCTTCACAACCAGCTAATTTCTCTAATATTTGTTGCGATATCCCTAAACTGAAATGTGATAACTATAAGGTATGGAAGGAGAGAATTCTCCTCCATTTAGGATGGATGGATATTGACTATGCTATTAGGAAAGACGAACCACCAACTATCATTGATACCAACACTCTAGTGGACATCGCGCTTTATGAGCGATAGGAGTGATCTAATTGTCTCAGCATGATGTTCATTAAGACTAAAATTACTGCTAGTATATATGGCTATGTCGATCAACATGAAAAGGTCCAAGACTACCTAAAAGTCATTGATGATCAATACATCACTTTAGATAAGGCATTGGCAAGCACCTTAATCATGAAGTTTTCATCCATCAGACTCACCAATGTGAAAGGTGTGCGTGAGCACATCATGCATATGAGGGACATTGTGACTCAACTTAAGAAACTCTAGGTTGAGATGTTTGAATCCTTCCTAGTGTACTATATCCTATACACCCTCCCACAACAGTGCGGGCCATTCAAAATCTCGGACAACACATATAAGGACAAATGGTCAATCAATGAATTAATGACCATGTGTGTTCAAGAGGAAGGAAGGCTTGTGATGGAGCTCGGTGAAAGTGCAATGCTGGCAGCAACACGCAAATAAGGCAAACCTCAAGCCAATCAAAAGGGGAGAGGTAAAATACCTCCCCAAGCTAATATCAAGAAAGAGGCCAAATGTTTCTTATATAAAAAGAAGGGACACGTGAAGAAAGAATGTGCCAAATTTTAGAAATAGCTTCAGGATAAAAGTAATCCAACATTGTTTGTTTGTTATGAATCTAATATGATTAATGTTAATATTAACACCTGGTGGATTGACTCTAGATCTACAATCCATATTGCAAACTCCTTCCAAGGCATGCAAAATCTAAGGAAGCCAATGGGAAATGAGCAAAGCATCTTATCCGGAAACAAGATGGGCTCACATGTGGAGGCTATAGGAACATGTGTTTAAATTTTAAGTAGTGGTTTTGTTTTAGAATTGGATAGGACTTTCTATGTTCCAAGTTTTTCATGAAACTTGATTTCAGTTTCCAAACTTGTACCTTTGGGATATTCCTTTAATTTTTCAGAAACATCATTCAATTTATTTTATATTTTTTATTGTGTTGGGAATGGTATTCTGTTTAATGGTCTTTATCGTATTAATTTACAAGATAATATCACTTATAATTCAATGCATGTTCACACTAAGTCTAAGCGGTTATCAACGAGGACTCCTCTATGTTATGGAATCAGAGATTAGGACAAATCGCCATAGATAGAATTAAGAGATTAGTCAATGATATTGGAGTACTTAGTACTCTAGATTTCACTGATTTTGAAACATGTGTAGACTGCATTAAGGGAAAGCAGACCAACAAATCTAAGAAAGATGCCAATAGGAGTTGAGACATATTAGAAATCATAAATACTGATATATGTAGTCCAAACAAGGACTTACATGGTCAAAGATACTTCATTGCCTTTATTGATGACTACTCATGATATATGTATCTCTACTTACTTCATAACAAGAACAAATCATTAGATACGTTTAAAACCTTTGAGGCTGAAGTAGGGAAATAATGTGGGAAGCAAATAAAGATCGTGAGATTAGATAGAGGTGGAGAGTACTATGGCAGATACACTAAGGATGGACAAGCATCTAGTCCATTCGCTAAGTTTCTTCAAGAACATGGAATAGTTGCCCAATATACCATGCCTAGTTCATTAAACCAAAATGGTGTGGCAAAAAGAAGAAACCGAACATTGTTGGACATGGTGAGGAGCATGCTTAACGGCTCCAATCTTCTTAAATCCTTGTGGACTGAAGCACTAAAGATGACTATGTATATATTAAACTAAGTTCCAACCAAGGCTATCCCAAGGACACCATTTTAATTATTGAAAGGTTGGAAACCAAGTTTGCAACATATGCGCATTTGGGGATGCCCGTTTAAAGTGAGAATATATAATCCACAAGAGAAGAAGCTAAACCCAAGGACCATTAGTGCGTATTTCGTTGGATACGCTGAAAGGTCTAAGTTGTACATATTTTATTGTCCATCTCACATCACTAGTTTCTTGAGTATGACTTGATTAGTGGGAGTAATGAAATTAGGAACATTGTTCTTGAACATGATCATTCAGATTCTCAACCTTCCACCTCAAGTGACAGATTGGTCATAGTTCACAACACCCTTAAAGTACAAACCAGTGTTGAACAACCAATCATTGAAGTTCCATAAGCTACTGACTGTGTTCCAGTGGATCAAGTATTTTAGGAATTACCAGAACCTTATAAACAACCAGTTGAACCACAAGCTTCTGATGAAGATGATGGTACAGCATTAAAGAGATCCACTAGAACTAAGAAGTCAACCATTCCTAGTGATTATGTGGTATACCTACAAGAATCTGACTACAATATTGGAGCCGAGAGTGATCCTGAGTCCTTTTCACAGGTCATGAGTTGCAAAGAATCAGAATTACGGTACATTGCCATGAAGGAAGGGATGAATTCCATGAAGAGTAGCGAAGTTTGGGATCTTGTTGAGTTGTCGATGGTGCAAAAGCCATTGGATGTAAATGGGTCTTTAAGACTAAGAAAGACTCATTAGGCAACATAGAGAGATACAAGGCAAGACTCGTTGCTAAAGGATTAACTCAAAATGAAGGAATCGATTACACAAAGACCTTTTCTCTTACATCTATGAAAGATTCCCTACACATCATTTTGGCATTAGTGACTCATTTTGACCTTGAGTTGCAACAAATGGATGTGAAAATGGCATTTCTTAATGGAGACCTAGAGGAGGAGGATTATATGAAACAACCTGAAGGATTTCCCTCTAGTGATGGAAAGCGCTTGTTCTGTAAGCTCAAGAAATCCATATACGGTCTAAAACAAGCATCTCGTCAATGGTATTTTAAATTCCATGGAGTAATTTCTTTATTCGGATTTGTTGAAAACCTCATGGATCAATGTATAAACCAGAAAGGTAATGGGAGTAAGATATGTTTTCTTGTTTTGTATGTAGATGACATTTTGCTTGCAACCAATGATAAAGGTTTGCTACATGAGGTAAAGCAATTCCTCTCTGAAAATTTCAATATGAAGGATACGGATGAGGCATCTTATATCATTGGCATCTTATATCATTGGCATCAAAATCCTTAGAGAAAGATTACAAGGTATCTTGGTTCTGTCTCAAGAATCCTATATCAAAAAGGTTTTAGAAAGATTTCGGATGAAAGATTGTCCACCAAGTGTGGCTCCCGTTGTGAAGAGTGATAAGTTCAATTTGAACCAATGCCCGAAGAACGATTTTGAAAGGGAACCAATGAAGAACATTTTATATGCTTCTGCTGTCAAAAGCCTAATGTATTCTCAGGTTTGTACAAAGTCTGACATTGCATTTATTGTTAGAATGTTGGGACGATATCAGAGTAATCCAGGTATGGACCACTGGACAGCTACAAAGAAAGTGATGAGGTCTCTTCAAGGAACCAAAAACTACATGTTTATGTATAGATGAACAGACAATTCGGAAGTAATCGGCTATTCAGATTCAGACTTTGCTGGTTGTGTTGATTCATACAAATCAACATCAAGATATGTTTTCATAATGGCTAATGGAGCTGTATATTGGAGAAGTGTCAAACAACCCTTGATTGCTACTTCCATTATGGAAGCTGAGTTTGTTTCCTGTTTTGAGGCTACTTCACATGGTGTATGGCTAAAGAGTTTCATATCTGGGCTTAAAATTATGGATTCCATTTCTAGACCATTGAGAATGTACTGCAACAATTTAACTGCTGTTTTTATGGCTAAGAACAACAAAACTAGAAGTCGAAGTAAACACATTGACATTAAGTGCTTAGCCATAAGAGAACATGTTAAAGAAAAGAAAGTGGTCATTGAGCACATAAGCACTAAATTGATGATCGTTGATCCTTTGACTAAGGCATGCCGCCATTGAAATTCAAGGATCATGTAGAGAAAATGAGACTTGATTCCACTATGTAGTTGTATATACAATGTTTGGATGAAACTCTTATTTTATTGTGATGTTTTCTCATATTCATGTGCACCTTAATTTTATTTGAGAAAATTCAACTGTAGGACTAGGAATAAACATAAAGTTTATTTATTAAGTAAAGTTGTCATATATATAGTAAACTTGAGAAATTAAATGCATTGTAATACATGAAAGATAATACTCGTTTTTAGAGGACTTGTCGCCATGATTCATGTATTTTTTTCTTAAGAAAATAATGGTTTAAACATGTGGACCAAGTGGGAGAATGTAACATTTACGTTACATACACGTAAAATTGAAAAACTGATTTTGCATTAAATCAGTTTATTGTATTTATGGTCCATGTTTTGCTTCAGTTTTGAACATTTCTTTTCAGTTTTTGTAACCATTATAACCGAAGTTATGGCAGCCATTAAGTTTGGCCATTAAAGCTTGATGGGAGCTTTGGCTATAAATTGAGATTTTGGTCCCTAAGCTCACTCACTCAACTCAAACAAAATACACCATCATATTGAGTGTTCTGAGAGCTTAGAAAAGCCAAATTCGAGAGAAAACAGTGAGTGTGTGCTTGAGAGCATCAATGGCTAGACGTAAGTTTCGTGTATTATCTTTACTTGTTTTGATCCCTTTAGTTTGTCAATTCCACATTTAGGATCAAAGATTATTCAACACTCAACTCCAATCCAATTGTTATAAAATGAACTCAAAAACTCTACATAAATCATCACCTCTTCAAACCAAAACTCAAAAATAAATAAACAAAAAACAGAATTCCAAACTTTCACAACACTAATATCACAAACTCACTCATTTCTCATCAACCAACAACACACACGAAATGGGGTCAATCCAATGCAATTGTTCAACAAAATTGAACTCAACTTTCGAAAAATGCCAATAAAACAAAAACAAAAAGTCACCACCACTTCAAAACTAAGAAAATAAAAAAAAAAAAAAAATCAGAGTTTCATAGAACTAATATCACAAAGCTCACTCATTTCTCATCAACAAAACAACAAAACACACATGAATACATGCATGAACAAGCACACATACATAAAAACACATACATGCATAATGTACAAAGACATTAAGAGCGTCAAACTCGGATTCAATTTCAACCCATTTAAGGAACTCATAAGCAAACTCAAAAACAACTTGAACTTGAAGAAAACCTCATTACATTCACATGGGGTTTCAATACATTGACAAAAATAAATTAGACTAAAATTGGAATGAAATGGGGTTTGTTCAAAGATTAGAAATAAGTTAAAACTTTTTATGGGGTTTAATTATAAGTGGGGTTTTGTTAAATAAAACACGGGGGTTAAATAGCATCACTTTAAGAAATACATGTTGATGAAAGCCTAAAAATACATGTCTATTTAATGATTTATAGAGATTATTTGTGGGAAAATTGGTCTAAATTGTGAGATTTGACGTAATTATTTCATAAATATCTTTTATGGGATCACAGGTGTGTTTTAAGTATTTTCAGGTCATAGATGCTCAAAAGTAATATTCAAATGAAGGGTAAAAGCCTGCGATGAAATTTGTGACGACTAGGAAGAAACGGTTCAAGGATAGGAATTGAAACGAGAAAGTTATTTCATTTCAAGTCAAGAATAAAAAAAGATTTGAGTGTAAATTGCGAGTTCTTGACATGCTTCAGTATTTTTACAATAACATGAGATGTGGACCTTAGAATTGGATGATTCTTGAGGCGTAAGAAATTTGACTTGAAGGGCTACAATTCATATGCTCACAACTTTGCCAAATTCATGCTTGCCGCTGTGAGAATTTTCACCGCCACGGTGTGCATGATTCTTCAATGAAAATATTCATTTAAAAAAGAAAAGTGACAACTTGGAAAGAGAGAGGGTTAGGGTTCTTGAAACAAAACACATCAAAGGAGAGGAGGAGATCAAAGGAGGGAGTGTAGCACCATTCATTCGGGAGAAGTTGGCGTGAAACCTTTGTAGAGATCAATTCTTCAAGATCCTATTTTCAATTTCCATTACTCTAATTTTATATTCAGTTTAGAATTTTTGTAATGATGATTTCACAACTGATCTTGATTTTGTTTACTTTGAGTGTGGAGTAGTTTTCTTTTGTTAAGGGGTAGATTCTACCAACACCATGTTGACTTGATTTTCAATTCTATTAAAGCATTCAGGAATCTTCTTCCTAGTAGCTACTATCAGGCAGATTGAGAATATTTTGGCTTCTTTTCTTTAGAAGGGTACTTCTATGTCCCCTTTCGGGTGCCAAGGTTGCGTGGTCTTCTATTTGCTTTCCATTGAGAGCAGAGTGGTCTAGGGAATAAAAGGATTTAGGATTGGAATAGGGTGGCTATACTTAAGCATGTCTTGAGACTTCGTAATGATCGCTTCTCTATTTGGTCCTTTTGGGTTCATTTGGTTCTCCTCCGTGGTCAGTCATTCTGGCAAGTTCGAATTACCTTTGGGGCTACATGGTCTTGGAGGAAGATCCTTCTCAGCAATGTTTGGTGTCGTGGTCTTATTGTGAATGTATCAGTGATGGTAGTGTAGAGTTTTAATCAAATAAAGTGCAGAATAATAAACAACAAATTTATTCGAAACCTATAATCCTAGATCATAGATTGATGCTAATAATCTATTCAAGACAAATATATACATAAGATTAAACATTCATTATAACCATACCTTCGATTGGACACTCCTTTTCAATTGATTGTAGAAAATGCTACCACTTCACAAGGAGAAGTGAACGAACAGTAATCCATACAAAAACAAGAATCCACACACGATCAATTTGCTAGTTTGAGAATGGTGGTTCAAAGAAGAAAAAGGAAAGAAAAAATTATAAGAGAAGTTTTCTCACTACAACATTGAGCTTGGGAGGCAAGATGAGCTAATGAGAAAATAAGGGTTAGTGCCCCTTTTTATAGGCAAACTCTAACCCTAACATCCCTTAAAATATTCCTAGAATATTCCCCACTAATATCTATTATTTATAAATAAATAATTAGACTTTACTTAGTGCTCAAGCAAAAGTCAGATTGGTATTTTATTATTATTGTTTTAATTATACAATAATAATTCACTAGTTAAAATACATATACACCAATATATATATATTTAAATAATAATTATTTATTCATTTAAAACATATATACACCAATATATATACTTAGATAAATATGTAATCTTACAAATTAAATTCAATATAAAATTGGATATAGGCAAAAACCTTCTAGAAAATTTAATTACATCATGAGATTTACCAAAATACCCCTTCATCCTGAAATGACAAAATTGCCCTTATTCATTATCTTCTTTAAATTGTCTTTTAAGTGTGTAGGCTTCTTATCATATCAACAATGGGTAATATGGTAATTAACAGTCAATTAATTGTCTCATTACACACAGACCAAAATTAGCCTCTAGCTAGGCATCATGACCACCTCATAAATTCGGATTCAACGTATTAGCTACTTGTCAACAATATGGTTACCGTGCAATCAAATCATTTCATCAACTATTATCTTATCAAGGTTTGAAATATAAAAATAATATCAACTTCAAATATACTACTTTGATATGTTCGTATTCGGTAATCAAACTAGCGACTTAATAAAATCGAACTTGAGCACCAACTCAATTCCACTACGGCTACAGTTTTGCGGTCGTTGTCATTTACCGAATTGCTAAGCTGATAAATCTCTTGTACCAAAGAGTGATGAATCATATATCAATCCATCATAGCCATAGTGTACTTCTCAATATAGCCCATCACTCTTGTACTGATAACCCTAAATAGGACTACGTTAGGCCAGCATCAAACTACACCCATATTTACACACAATGCTCTGGTGATCTCAAGTCTAAAGATCATATGCACCACCATCCATTAGAGGATATATTCCCTAGATACTAGGGTTACCATAATCCTTTGGTGGATCTATCCAGTGAACTTGTCAATTGCAAGCACCTATGCGTTGCACCAAGTTGTCACCAAACAACTTCAACATGTAAGATCTATTACTATCTTTTGATAGAGTCGTTCAACGCTATGATAGCTTTACTGCATTATTCTATACCCTTACTTTAGGATAATACTGTGACGACGAACGATTTTTAGAATGGTCATCTAATATGATCATAGGGTTCTTACCATCAAGATTTAAAGCACTTGATACCCTTGTCACAATTTTACCATTCTACGGGCATCTATCAAGATGTATCTAAACTAAATGATATAGTTAAATTGACTTTTTATTAATATCAACATGTTTTTTACAAGTAGTCAATTACTACAATTAGATTGGTTCTAGGGCCCCTACCCTAATAATCTCCCACTTGCAATATAGCTAATAATTCATGTATTTAATATCAGACGATGTTAAGTGTTTATCATGCTTCTGTTGTGGCAGAGCTTTCGTTAGTGGGTTTGCAACGTTGTCCTCAATAAGGGTGAGCATGAAAATAGGGTAGAACCAGACACGACGTGTACCCAGGGAATCGATTCTGATAGGTTCCAGTTCCCATTTTGTGGAACTGGCCAGTTCTAGTTCCGATAATGCAAGAACCAAGAACCGAAACCGGAACTTGGGTATAGGTTACCCTGCTAGGAATCGGGTTAAACATGAAAATTCTTAAATTATGGGGGTTGTTCTATAATTTTTACTTATACATGTGAAAACAAAAATCAGAAGAGCTAAAACAAAAGTCTTAATCTAGGGTTTGTATTTTGTAATTTCACGAATAGGGGAAGAAGGGGGAAAAAGGTGAAGTTCGCCGATCTTTGAAATCGATTTTCTGGTGGCACTTGCTTCAGTTAGGAGTAGGTTTGTTTCTCATTCGAGTGGTTAGACTTCTGGTTTCGGGATTTTACTGGTTTTTCTTGCCTTAAAATCGAACTAAACCACCAGATCCTTGTAATTTCTCCTTCTATTATCTTATCAACTTCCAGTTCAGCTCATTCAGGTGCTTTCCCTCTCTTTCTTTCGCTTTCCAATGGCATGCATGTGTTAATTTCCTATTTGTTTTTGCCTTTGGTTTGTTTCTAAAGAACCCAGTTGAGATTTAATGTTATTTTGGTGTATTTCACTTGATTATTTGAGGGAGGAATCTAAAATTTCCGCTTTATAATCTGAATCAGTTCCCTTTTTGGTGAATGTTTATGAGAAGCTGACAAAAGAAATGAAATGGGTTTGCTTGAAGCCCGTTGAAATTTTTCTGGTTTGTTAAGCTATTAATCAAAGACATTTGTGTTAAAAAAAAAAAGAAAGGCACTCGCTTGTGTTACGCTTATTCTAATATAGTTCCTGGTATTTAGAAAGAAATTAACAGTCGTTATCAAATTATAAACGGACTGGAATCTCTTAAGGAAAAAGCAGCATTGGGCCATTGCCAAAGCAGGCGCCAATAATATTTATGGTGGCATGCAATTTGTGGATTGGGTGAAACGGAGTGGTGTCTGTAGACAGTAAAACCTACAGATAATTCAGAAGGGATGGATTTTGTGTGAAGCAAGTCACTAATAATCTGATGGACCTATTCAAAGAAGGAAAGAGAACATGAAGGCTTGGGTGATACCAGTGTGATGTCTGCCGTAGACACTCCGACGCTCAAGTCAGCGAGGTTGAAGGTATTTTAATAGGGCTAAGAGCAGGAAGGGTTTACCATAATAATACAACTATAGCTAGACTAAGGCCAAGTGGCCAGAGCAAGGCTTTGCGGTGGTTGAGGGTGGTAAAGTTAGTTGGAACTAAGCTTTACGGCCAGAGGGATGGCAGTTCTTGGGAGTAAAAACTTTGAGAGCTTAAAGCTATGGGTTATTTTTGAATGAATAATGAGAAATCTAGCCTTTGTTTATATAGTGAATCAAAGGGGTTGGAGTCCTAGTAGAACTCTGAGTCCTATTTAGTAGATGAGTCTTAATTAGGAAGGAAATGTTATCACTTGCTTTTATCGGATTAGGGTTACCACTTCGAGTAAGATCTTGGATCTAAACTGAAGTAGAAAGTAAAGAGGATTCTAATTCTTATTCTGGGACTGTTGTGGGGTAATAGTTTGAAACCCGATTTAGCTTAACTTGTAGGATAACCCAAGTCATAAAGTGGTCAGTTCACAAAGTAGATTTAAACGTACGCCCAACCAGAATTGAGCTATGGCACTGAGCCGTAATATGCTTATTTCTTTATTGGACTTCGTCAGGCTCAATATAATTTTTGGCCCATGCAATGTGCAATAGATAAATTACAGAGATTAGTCAAATTTAGCCGAAGCAGCCTCCTGTTTTAGTTTAGCTTAGATGAGAGTTTCTGCAATTATTTCTTTCTAGATTGTATTAGAATAAAGTTGCATTTTCATTTTTCGCATTACTTATAAGTTGTGGTTTGGATGAAGTTGATTAAAAAGTTAGAAAGTCAATTGATTGTTTGTGGAATATCTTATCTTATCCATGCTACTATATAAAGATCATTGCATTTGTCAATTTCAAAAGAGTAATAATTGCATTTGTCAATTTCAAGTAACACTAACCTTACAAAGAGGCATACAAAGAAGCATATAAAGAGACAAATCCAGCCTTAAACTTTCTCTCTTTTTCCCTTCTTTTAAGGACTGGATTTGTCTCTTTGTATGCCTCTTTGTAAGGCTAGTATTACTCATTTCAAAATTCATTCTCCTACATAGATTGTTTTGTTTTAACAATATGATTTCAATTTGGCATATTTGGTTTAAGCCGTTTATGATTGTCATATATAGAATAATTGTATTCAATGTTTTTAACATAATAAATTACTTATCAATTTTCTTATATTTATTTTTGCAGAGTTTAGAGCAGTTCAACAAGGAATATCCATTGGGAATTCTTCCGATATGGAAGCATGAGATGTTGTTATGTTATTTTATATTTTAAAATGTTATGTAATTTTAATTTTAGGAACAACATTTGGAATTGGAACTTGGAACATTTGTTATTTTTACTGCAGACTGGAGTTGTATTCTAGTTTAAAATGTTTGTATTTTTGTAAACAGACGTCATGTGAAAACTCTTAATTTTAATGCAGACCATCACATTCTTGTGGGATCAACTTTTAGGTGTGAGTGCATTGGGTTTTATAAACCATATGATTTGTAAATGTTTTATTGATATATAAATTAATAAATAAAGAAATCAACTTACAAGGGCGTGCCAGTAAGTTAGCTAGTTTGGAAAAAAAAAAGAAATCAAACTCATTAATTACGTGGCATGTATTATATACGAAATGTGAATCATAATTAATTAACCTAGCTCTACAGTTGATTATCTCTCTCGTATTAATTTATAAAGATTCAATTTTATATTGAATGACAAGGATTATTTCTAAAAGTATTATCATATTTTTATCTTAATAAAAGAAATTAATCCATGAAATTGATCGATTGTTGAACAGTTGATATTTTGTAGGTTTTTGCATCCTTTAAAATATTTAAAAGAAAAGTTAAAGAATTTATTAAAATAAAAAATCTCATGATTTGTATTTGGGCCATCTGAAATAAAATAATCAATCATATTTGTATTTTGGTAAACAAATGGGGTTTACTTGTAATTTTTAAAGGTGCTTTTGTCATTTTTTAAACTAATAAGGATCCTTTCGTAATTGTTCTGGATACTAGGAACCGGAACCGGAACCTGTTTCATACTACGAACTAGAACCAACAGGTTCTGATTCCGATTCCATATTTCGGGAACCGGCTAGTTTCGGTTCCTCCAAAAATTCTGGAGTACCCCGACTCGATCAACCCCTATGGGCAATAGCATGATGTTGAACAATGGGATTCTAATGGACAGCAAGAAATTGACTCTACCAAATGATAACATTACTGGTCTAAGCTGTAATGGCCTACATTACTAAAACTTGTTACATTCAAGGATGAAGTTGGTGCGGCCTCTTCTTTATACCACAAAACATGTGGGAGATATTTTTTTTTTTTTTTTTTTTTTAAATGACTGCAATTATGCATAAGTTATTAATTGAGTTAATTTGACTTCATATTATTCCAGAATTTACGGAATAATCAGCTTGTCTACTCTACTAATTGACTAATGAAAGATCCAGCTGATGTTGCACATCATTTTATCTCAAGCTCTCCTTAGGTGGTCTCTTCATATTGACCTGACACCCTTCACAATGGTTGCAAATTGAAGTTGCGCCTGGTTGCAGTTTTGAAATGATAAACTTTCTAATGCCAGAAAAATCGAAATTACAAAATCATAGGCTCGTTCAAAAGAAGGATCTTAAAATGTGAATTAAACTTTGAATTGAAATTATCAGCCAATGTGATACATACAATACTTCTTGACACTCTTCACTTTTGTGACAACACTGTTATAATACTTGCTAATCCTATCCTGTGCAACTTTCATAGCAAAAAAAAAAAAAATGTGACAGAAAAAAATACAAACACTATTAAGCATTGCTAGCTGCTGCATTAGTTCGCCGGACAACCATCAACCATTATGCCTTCAGCTGTTGGACAAGTTGCCAAGTCACAATGTTCACCGGCTGTGCCCCACCAATCCAGACTTCTATTCTCCAGACCTACTGAGAAATACAGTAGCACTGCCATGAACGCCACCCCAGCATCCAGAGCTGCAGAAAGAACATAGTTGTATCTCTGCCACCATTGCTTTCGATACCGGAATATGAAGAAATTGAAAATTGTTCCAACTATGATCCAAGAATTATAGTTAACTGCAGTTGCTGGTGGCATCATTCCTGTTGCTCCCAGAAGGACTGGAAGGTTGATTAGCGGAATCCAGGATTGCTTTGGGAAGGCCTTATGGAATAGCCAAATTATGACTGGTCCTAATGCACCACCAAGGAAGAACCAATTCATGGCTGCATAGTTTCCTAGTGATCCAAAGATGCGTTTGGGTCCTACCAGACCCCATATCACTGATGCATCAAAGAAGACTCTGTCACCGGGGCATGTCCAGGGACTGCCAACAGGAAGGAGATCATCTTGACATATGTTCTCAATGGAGGTCAGCAACCACCATGCCACTGTAAGGTTGATGGTTCCAGCAAGAATTGTTCCAATGAACTATTCATACAAAAAATATAGCAACAGAGAGAAGACATGCATCAGCTTATAAACAAGAAAGGAAAATAAGTGGAAAACTAAGATTAAGTAGATTATTCATATTAGAGTTGATTTATCAACTAAGGCCAATAAATTCTATTGTTACGCTATCCATATGATTTATAGGGTAGAAGTCAAAAAAACTCAAATATTTCACTATGTTCATTCTTTCTTCTAATACAGCTGCTACTATAAAAGTTCATAATTTCGTATTTTCACTTGTTCACAATGGTCTTACATTGTTGTAATATACCAACATCGATGAATAATCATATCTTGTCTCTAATTACAAGTGCTAACATCAAATTCTTTTGCAAGCAGCTGCATGATGCTTCTCTTCAGTAATATTACCATTCGATATGATTTGGGATATGTAGTGCTTGAAAGAAAATTATACTTCTAGTCTATAGGGGATATAAAGTTTCTTGTCAATCATATATTTAAGACTTCATGCTTCCATGAAGATGTTTGTTGGCATATCTTTAGTGTCATGATAATATCTGAATAGATTACTTAATATAGTTTCATCTGCAGTTTATTAGTATTACATATTTAATAGGTAGATAATAAATGTACCTGAACTAAGAACATTGATCTTGGAGGGATCTTCATGTAGTGCCCTAGCTTGAAATCACTGAGGAAGGAGATGGCCTGAGCCATGCTTATATAACCATAAGTCTTGAAGCATACATTAGCAATCGGTTTTCCAGGATATATAATACCCATTACGTACTCGGTAATTATGTTTAACCCTGGTGTCTGTACATGGAGCAACAGAGCATTGATATAAAAAAATGTCACTTCTTTATCAAAAAGGTTGCATAAGTGCTGCCTCAGAATCTCAGATACTAATTACTAACAGTGAAGGAAGCCATGATGACCATCTTCAATCATTAAATTGCAAAACTTATTGGATAGCTTTATTTAAATTGAACTATCAAATTTTAACAGTATCTTGAGCATATGTTAAGAAATCAGTTTCATGGAACAGAACTTGAATGACTAAGTGAGACATAATATTAGCAATAATGTTGATGTTTACACTCTTTAGCAGGTTATGAGGAAACGGTTATAGTTTAACCCAATTACCTGGTTTGTCGTGGCAGTTATGATGCTAATTGGAAGGGTGAAGACAAAGGCCATGGCACTAGCAAAGACGAGTCCCCACCAAGGCATCTGAACTTGATCTTTCAAAATAATGCATAGAACAAGAGCAACAGCAAGTGTCACAACAAGCATTATGTAAAACCACCAGGGAGGTATGTCCTTGTATTTTCTCATCAATCTTGTATGAATATCCTCCTTTCCCTTGGACGAAGCACGATACCGATTATAGATTTCCCTGTTGATCACAGTTGTAAATAAAAATTTGATAACATGAAAAAATTTGACTACAAAATGATGTTTCTAATTGTTCCCTCTGTTTAAAAGAGAGGAGTTGCAATTCATTTGGTCGTAGTACTGTGAATAAATCACACTGCAAAAACCTGAACTAGACTGAAATTAGCACACATGTCAGTAAAATTGGAAGATGAAATGGTTGCAAATAGTGAGTGGCTCATTTTCAATATGGTGCTAAATTGAAAATGTCAACTCTAAATGATAATATTCAGATAAATGTTTCTCAAACATATTTAGAAGTGCAGTAAAAATTTAAATTTAAAAAACAAACAATTAAATAATGAATGAATTTAAGTACAACTCCTACTCTCATTATAAAATATTACCTTCCATAGAAGAGAGCCACATGAGTTAGGGTGGATGCAATGGTGGCAAAACCAAAGCCATAAGTGAGAGCGAAAAACATGCTCAAATTTATTCGTCCTTGCTCCTGGTACTTCACTAGATCTATCTCAAAGTTGTCATTCACAATAGCAGATATGTTGTACTTTTGACCTTCTGCCGTGAACAAATGTGAAGAAAAAATGGGAAATCTATGAGCATTGTACAAGTCCAGGCCCCAGTAAGCTACAGGGATTGCAATGTAAATTATCAGTACATAGCCCAAAAAGACATTGACAATGGCAAAGAAAGGGCTAATAAGGGGGCTGAACAAGAAGGATGCCACAACAGTCCAGTCAAGAGTCAGTGCTCCAAGTCCAAGTCCTCTCATTCCTGATCCAAGTTGCTGAGCCATGACTGACTTCGAGAATACCCAGCAGAGCCATGAAATGCTTGAAAGTGTTGGGAATATGTATCCTGGGACCACATACCATGAAAAACTGCAAATTAGTGCAATGAGGAAGAACTTTGCCTGTGTCATGCGTTGCTCATCTTTCTCATGCAAAGCCCTGCAAAATGATATTAGACAGTGACCTATATATTAATAAAACAAATACTTGGGTTTTTGTAGACATTAGTTGAGTTATAGGAGCTGAGCAGCAAGGACTTACTAATCTTTTCTATAATTTTGAAATTTGTGAAATGGAATGTTAAGATACAGGAGATCCTAGATGAGAAATCATGTTACTTGGAGCTGATTAACAAGAAAACTTTAGATGGTTTAGTTTAGTCATGTTATTCTGAAACTAATGACTATAGCATTTAGGAGATACAAGTTAACTGTTAGGTTTTATTGAAGTTGAGATGAAGCAAAAAATTAGATAGATACAGCATACTAGATATTAATAACAGCACCAGTTAGGAGTGGCGAGAGTTTCACAGGATAGTATGGAGGCTTAAAAGATTAATCAACAACCAAATTAATGTGTTATCCCACCAAAGTCAAATAGGTTCACTTTTATTTGTTATTCTGTTTCTGAAGCTCCTCTAGAATTAGTGTGGTAAATAAATCAACACATACTTAAGCTTTCAAATACAAGATACCATGCAAATAATCAATAATATCCATAAAAAAATTCTGCTTATTTCAAATATATGAACCATAAACAAGATCATCATCATTATAATATAAAGGAAATGAACTATAAGCTAATGGTACTTCAAAAATTAGATAATTTTCTTTTGATATGACCATCATGTAAATGCCAGCCCTCTGTCTGACTCTTAGGAACTGGTGATCAATTCTAAGGGTAGCATCACACATCACTTCAGGGATAGCTATCTAAGTTATTTTAGCTGATGATCTACTGTGTTGCTTTTCATTTATACATCTAGGTTTAGTTTTTGCATATTTTAGGACTATCAAATGTATGCATACCATTATGTCCATGAAAAAACCATCGCCCAGATGCACTTATCAAACTCAAATCTTTCACCATTACTCTTAATCCAACTATCAGAAAAGTTGAAACTTCTGGTGGAGAGACAGTGGAGTTAATTCAACTAGTGGGGTTATCATAAAATCATCTTTATCTTCTTCTTTATCCTCAATTATTAATTTCAGATTCAGATATCACAGAGACAAGGTCCACCACAAGTGAAAGTGATGAAATTATGTCTTGCGGAAATTAAGTTCCATTCACATTTTCTACCAAAAAGAGTCCACCAACAAACTATTTATTTAGTCCCTTTCGCAGATCCCTACCACAAATTAGCGAAGACAAGACATTTACTAACCAAAGTTTGTGATTGTGGTTATAGTCACATTCAAGCAGCATGGAGGTGCAAAAATAAATTATGGTTGCTTAGACTTATAAATGATCAACTAGCCTGTTAAAGATTAACATGTAGGATAACTTTTAACATTGTTTTGTACGAGATTTAATTGGGATAGTCAATTCAACCTATAATTACAAATGAGCTTCAACTGATGCAAAATGCAATAAATATTCTTGACACCGGAAGGCAACCTTAACTTAAGGGGGCTGCATATGCAGAATTCGTGAGTGTATCCCCATTTATATTCTTACTATTTATTTACATAAATCAAATTCTACTCTACTAGTCTTAGACCATCTTCAACAATTTGTCTCTTTCCTCAAAGTCTAACCCAGAAAAGAAAAAAAAATACAGTATATATAATTCAAAGAAGTGAGCTGCAACTGGACAATAAATAGAATTTTTTGTTGGTATTAGTTCTACCCATCTCAAAAATATCTTCGATACCTATTATTTATGAAATGATAATGAAGATTAGTTGACACCACACATCACTGCAAATGCACTTTTGGAGCATCTTTTTTAAAGAACAAAATTACTCTTTTAAATATTTTTTTCCATAGAATAGAATAACTCAAATAATTCCCTCTAATTGATATCATACGCATATACCCTACAAGATTAGGTAAGCACTCAAATTTCGAAATAAAATCTCATCACATTCTTTTAATTTTAAACAAAATTTTCAGAATAAAAACAAGATTTTTAATAAATATTAAAATGAGACCAAATGGAAAGAGTGAGTGAGCGACTGAGTTCCGGCGAGTCACGGCAGCGGACGTACCTGAAAAGTGAGACCTGAACGAGAGTGCCGGGCCACCACATATGAGCTGGCTCCACCACATACTTTCTCAGCAGCCCAGCCCATCCATATCCCAGCACCTAATTTTCAAAAAAAAAGAAAAAAAAAAAACATTTTTCAAAACATTAAAAACAAAAACATGTTTTCCCTTCCTAGTTCCCAACGAGATGTTTTCTAAACCACCGAAAACAAACCAAAGTTTCAGGTTTCTTCCATAATAAAAAGAAAGCAAGCAAGCCAATTTCACTCTGTCATTTCCAAGAACACGTTTCTTCAATTTGAATCCATAATTAAAAAACAAAACCCCCTTACAATTTACTTAACAAAACAACAAAAACACTTTCAGAAAACCAAAAAAATTACCTGAGTAGTGATAATAAGCAACCAACTCGCTAAGAAAGAAATCTTCCTCCGATAAAACGCCTTGATAATATTAACAATCCCCACTGCATAAGCCGACCCGCTTCCAAAAGCACTTCCAGCATTAGCAAAAATAGAAATAAGTACGTGCTCTTTCATGTTAAACGGACCCGGGTTAAGCGAGAACACCTTCGACCCGAATCCGGGAATCCCAAACTGGGTCTTGGGCAACACCGCAGCCAAGAAATGACCGATGGGCAGCGTGGCCACTTGGACTGTGATTTGAGTTATGACAAGAGGCTCAGTTCGGTAAGCAAAAAACTGGTTTAAAAACGAGAGAAGAGCGCATGAGAGAAGGCCTAGGAACCACATCCGAAAGGTCCAAACGGGTAGTGTCGGATCGTCGGTGTTGGTGACGGTTAACCGAACCTCTTCGATAGGGGAGAGGTCGTCGTCATCGACGGCGGAGGTGGACTTTTCGGGGTCTTTAGGCGTTTGAATTTCTAAAGAGCCCATGGGGTTGGGGTTGGGGTTGGGGTTGGGGTTGGGGTTGGGGTTGAATGGTGTGGGCCTGTGGGGAGAACGGGGAGCTTAAAATGGTATTTATTATTGCATTTTGGTGAGCTATGCTGAGTTGAGTAATAATTACTTTCTGTAGCTGGTTTTTGTAATTTAACTAACAAGTTGCCAAGCGAGAAGAGAAGAGAAGAGAACCCTTTAGTTGACGCTAAAATCACGCTCACTTGTTCTAACGTTAAAAAATTTTCATAGTAAACACGAGTAATCGTAGATTCGTAATTTCACTATAACGAGTGAATCTTTTATATTTATTAACAAGCGCATCTCAGAACCTTCGCTCACAAACCACACACATGACAACTGAGTTGGCAATTCCCATTAAAGTGATTGCAAAACAATTTCGATTAGATTTAAGAAACGGTCGTTTTTTGGATAAGTAATGACCCTTTTTAGGATGGAACGGTCGTTCCTTTTTCATATGGAACAGTTATTCTTCATTCGAAGAATAGTAATTCCTCATCCAAAAAACGGTCATCCCCTATACAAGAACAGTTGTTCTTTATGAATAAACGATCATTCCTCTCTAAGAAACGACCGTTCATGTCTTGTAAAAGTCATGATTTAACATGGTAAAACCAATTCAATGTCGCGTTATGAGAGAAATTTGTGAAATCTGTTTGTCAGTATAGTATTACTCTAAAGATATTTATGGATTATTCTTAACTCAGTTTAGAAAAGATAAAATTTAAATTGTGAAATTACTTGAAACCCCCAAGTATAGCGGAATTGATTGGGGATATTGCTAAAAACTTAGGGATGCAAGTAATTTCAATTTTTGAAGCTCATGTGAGTGCCCATGACTTTATCCTATAAAATTCTATCGACACTATCACTATGATATTATATTATGTAGCATATGCATGTTGACATTATCTATATATTAAAAGTTTCAAAGATGCCATTAACGGTGAAGTTAATGACTAGTTGTATTTTATTAATTTTTAAACATTTATTATTTGGTTGTTTTAGCTAAATTCTCGTATGTATGGGATTAAAAGAATGTTTTAAATAATAATAATAATATTAAAAAGGAAGGACAATGTTGTGTGTGATTTTTCCGCCAAGCTCGAGCTAACTTGAGGATACAGCTCGATCCAGAATGAGTTTGACAACTATGATTGATCGACCCAACATAAGCTCATCGAGCTATAGCTCGACCCAACATAGATTAGTCGCGAACAATTCAATGAATCATTCAATGAATCCCCATATTACTTCAGATCCTAGATATTGCGGAATGACTGGATCAACAGTAATCACTGCTCAATCACAACGCCTAGTCGCGAGGATATCGGAATTATGATTCGAATATGTTGTAATCCCCTAAATTTCATTTTTTTTCCTTTGTACCAATCTTATGAATTTCAGATAAAAATCGCATTGTAAACTGTTATAGCAAATACAAAAAACACAGTGGACGTAGGCTGTTAACCTGGCCGAACCACTTTAAAAATCTCTTTGTTCTTAGTTCATTTCATTCATATTCATCGCTGATTTTCACTAATCATACACACATCGGTTCTGATCTGAGCAAAATCGATCGGATCACGCTGATTGATGTAGAATTTTGTATCAATAGGCAATCCGGTAAAAACCCCTCTGATAATATTTTATTTCTCCAATTAAACATATTAATTATTTATATTCACCAATCTAATCAAACATATTAATATAACATTCACTTATTAATCTTTAANGGGGAGCTTAAAATGGTATTTATTATTGCATTTTGGTGAGCTATGCTGAGTTGAGTAATAATTACTTTCTGTAGCTGGTTTTTGTAATTTAACTAACAAGTTGCCAAGCGAGAAGAGAAGAGAAGAGAACCCTTTAGTTGACGCTAAAATCACGCTCACTTGTTCTAACGTTAATAAATTTTCATAGTAAACACGAGTAATCGTAGATTCGTAATTTCACTATAACGAGTGAATCTTTTATATTTATTAACAAGCGCATCTCAGAACCTTCGCTCACAAACCACACACATGACAACTGAGTTGGCAATTCCCATTAAAGTGATTGCAAAACAATTTCGATTAGATTTAAGAAACGGTCGTTTTTTGGATAAGTAATGACCCTTTTTAGGATGGAACGGTCGTTCCTTTTTCATATGGAACAGTTATTCTTCATTCGAAGAATAGTAATTCCTCATCCAAAAAACGGTCATCCCCTATACAAGAACAGTTGTTCTTTATGAATAAACGATCATTCCTTTCTAAGAAACGACCGTTCATATCTTGTAAAAGTCATGATTTAATGTGGTAAAACCAACTCAATGTCGCGTTTATGAGAGAAATTTATGAAATTCGTTTGTCAGTATAGTATTACTCTAAAGATATTTATGGATTATTCTTAGCTCAGTTTAGAAAAGATAAAATTTAAATTGTGAAATTACTTAAAACCCCCAAGTATAGCGGAATTGATTGGGGATATTGCTAAAAACTTAGGGATGCAAGTAATTTCAATTTTTGAAGCTCATGTGAGTGCCCATGACTTTATCCTATAAAATTCTATCGACACTATCACTATGATATTATATTATGTAGCATATGCATGTTGACATTATCTATATATTAAAAGTTTCAAAGATGCCATTAACGGTGATGTTCATGACTAGTTGTATTTTATTAATTTTTAAACATTTATTATTTGGTTGTTTTAGCTAAATTCTCGTATGTATGGGATTAAAAGAATGTTTTAAATAATAATAATAATATTAAAAAGGAAGGACAATGTTGTGTGTGATTTTTCCGCCAAGCTCGAGCTAACTTGAGGATACAGCTCGATCCAGAATGAGTTTGACAACTATGATTGATCGACCCAACATAAGCTCATCGAGCTATAGCTCGACCCAACATAGATTAGTCGCGAACAATTCAATGAATCATTCAATGAATCCCCATATTACTTCAGATCCTAGATATTGCGGAATGACTGGATCAACAGTAATCACTGCTCAATCACAACGCCTAGTCGCGAGGATATCGGAATTATGATTCGAATATGTTGTAATCCCCTAAATTTCATTTTTTTTCCTTTGTACCAATCTTATGAATTTCAGATAAAAATCGCATTGTAAACTGTTATAGCAAATACAAAAAACACAGTGGACGTAGGCTGTTAACCTGGCCGAACCACTTTAAAAATCTCTTTGTTCTTAGTTCATTTCATTCATATTCATCGCTGATTTTCACTAATCATACACACATCGGTTCTGATCTGAGCAAAATCGATCGGATCACGCTGATTGATGTAGAATTTTGTATCAATAGGCAATCCGGTAAAAACCCCTCTGATAATATTTTATTTCTCCAATTAAACATATTAATTATTTATATTCACCAATCTAATCAAACATATTAATATAACATTCACTTATTAATCTTTAAAGTAATTTATCTCAGTAGTAATTCTATATTTTCAATAATAAAAAATTGTCCATTATTTTTATTTATTTATTTATGAAATAACTTGCATGATATTTGTGAATTCTACATGCGGGTTAGCCTACCATGTTGGAATTTATTGGATAAACGCGGGTTAGTCTTACTTTGTGGCTGGTTTTGGACCACTGGGGATAAGGCGTGAATGGAATAGTGGCCTTGTGGGTGAGGGTGGAATCTTTGAAAATAATGAATTAATAAGCATTAAATATTATCGAGAGAGAGAGAAGTCTCAATTTCCGTCCATATATGTTTACAAAATTGTTGACAATAGATTTGGAATTTGACGGGCGATTAGTTTGAATCTAGGATAGATTCCGTCAGACTATTATAAAGAAAAAAGAAAACATCAATCACACTTTTATATTTACACATATTCATCAGACAGATTGATTCAGTTTTCAAAAAAACAAAAAAATATTAAACGCCACCTTAGTTAAATTTAGAATACAAGTACAAATAAAAAGAGAAAAAAAAACTATATATTATTTGGGGAAACATACTTGGGGTTGAAATTATATACAGTATGTAAGAGACTGGGTTATTCAATTTAAACACAAATATAGGAGAGTTTGATTTGCGATCCTTGTTGTTTATTTAAAAGTACAATAAATTATGTATAAATTTTTTATACAAACTTTAAAAAGATAATGGGTTGCCTTTAAGTTAAAAATAAATAAAAAAAGCGACACATCAAAGATACAAGATTAATAAATCAATTTATAAGAAACAAACAGTGTGTTTGACCTTTTTATGGAGGGCACAAGTTGATTTTCGAAGTGAGATCCTAACCCTTGTATGTTTGGCTTTTTTTTTTTTTTGGGGGGTAATGAG
Organism: Pistacia vera; assembly: GCF_008641045.1. Classification (NCBI taxonomy): domain Eukaryota; kingdom Viridiplantae; phylum Streptophyta; class Magnoliopsida; order Sapindales; family Anacardiaceae; genus Pistacia; species Pistacia vera. The sequence goes on along the minus strand of NW_022195378.1, from coordinate 139,623 downwards.
CATCCCTTGGTTTAAAAATGCTCTAAAAAATATATTTGATTTATTGATTGAATTTAAATGATTTGTAAAAACCAATTTCTTTAAACTTAAATAGAATGTCATAACGGTCCATAATGAGTTAGGGTCATATTTCCGAAATCAGTGAATATTCATTATAAAAAAATTAAACACATGAGATAAAAATGGTATATCTGAAACTAACATGTTCTCGCTTTAAAAAGACCAAACACAGGGTTTTATTAAAAAACAAAATTAAAAAGCCTTACTGAGTAAGATATAAACGCAATTGGTGGAAAAATAAGAATAATTGAATGACAGCTTAAACATCACATGTCAGGTTGACGAGAAACAGCAATCGATAACAATGGGCTGAGATTGAGACGTGAGAAGAAGCAAGCAACTCTTTCTAAAACGCCAAAATCTTGCCAACTTAGACAATCAAATTCATAAAAATAAAACATTAAGGGATTTACAATTAATGTGGTGGTCCAGTTGTATTACATTTCTTCATCGTAAATAAAGGGTGACAACATTGTATTATCTATCCACAGATTAATTTCTTGTTTATAGTCAACCTGGAAAATTGGAGTGTAAGTAAGTAATATATAATATTATCTTTCAATTTAATTACCAAATCATACTTACTCAACATACATATACATATTTGTGTCTCAAATTTTTCTTTTTCTTGAAAAAATGTTTATATTATGGATAAGTTATTAAAACACAAATTGATGATTGTATATTATATGCCCTAAATTGAATACAAAGATTGACGAGTGTATGATCTATCAGGAGCAATTTTTGAAAATTCATGAAACAAGATCTTATCACCATCGTAAGGTTGGAGGTGACATGAAAGAATCTTAGACACGTACTTAAAAGGTCTTATAACCACCCCCAAGTGACCAAGTAGTTAGAAAAAGGTTCTAAAGTGTATTACTCAAAAGGTCTTGAGTTCGAGTTACCTCAGTTTCTAATAGAGATGACTATTGGAAGGTATATCTAAACGTTAATCTCAAGGTTTTGAAAGATCAATTAAGGTGCATTCTCGAGAAATTAGTCAAGTTGCGTGCAGTTGACTTGGACACACTCGATCACACAAAAAAAGAAAAAAGAATAAAGAATCTCAGACACTCAACTTGCTTGAATAAAAACAATCGTAGGATAAGACACCAATACAAAATTGTTAATTAACTTCCAATAATATTGCTTGGGTTAATCACACTAACGGTAATACCTTGTACTTTTTTTTTTTTTAGTATTTTTATTGTATATTGAAATGTTTTATTACATACTAACCAATTCCTCACTTACCGAGCATTTCTAGCTCACCTCTCGTTTTCAAATGTTTTTCTTTCCCTCCACCAGGTCTAGAAGGTGATCGTGTAGAGGAGTGAATTCCACTCAAGGTTGGGCCACACGACTTCATTTCATCATAGATTCTATAGTTATGTTTTATTTTCCACTGTAAAGTTTATGTTTTCTTCATCATGTATTTATTTCTTGTTCTGGATTAATAAAGATATGGAAAAATCTGATACCATACATTTCATTTTGTGAAAATTTCAATTACATTTGTTTATATGCAAATGATGTTATATTTTTATGATGTTTTATTTATAAACAGGTTTTATAGTTTTCCCACATGACACGTCTCGATCATTCGAGTCTCATGGGTGCGCCCGAAGCCTATGAGATAAGGAAGGTCGTGATGGGTCGTGTCACTAACCACCCCTGAGGTTTCAAAAATTAAAACTTAGATGCTGACTTTAGGGGGATTATATAACACTAAAATGCTCAAATGCTCAAGTACTCAACGTCAAGGTCTTAAAAATGATTAAGATACCACCCTTGAAGCTAACGTCTGTACAAATCCGTTACAAAATTCATGACTGATTAGAGGCAAGTTTGTCTATTCAGTGGAATTATGTTAAAAATAAAATAAAATTAAAACCCCGAAAAATATATAAAACTCACGGTGCCCAACCCACCGACCTTCCCTCCAACTCCCTGCAGCTTCCCTCTCGATGAATCCATTTGAAGACAACCACCACTTTAATGTTTGTGATTGATTGATTCTTTTACTTTTTGCATTTTTATTTTTAAACTTAGCAGGTAAGTTAAGGATTGAATTTAACCACACTATGGGATAAACACAAAACACAGAGCAATTTATGTGATCGCCATCTCAAAACAAATCCCACCTTCCCTCCCACTCCCGCTAGCCCTATCGCCTCCTTTCACGGCTATTACGGCCGCCTCAAGCAAGCTGGGATTGTTTGGATTAATGCTTGAAGCTTGCGGTTTTGGCTAGATTTTTTTGCTTGGGTATTTGAATTTACTTTTTGAAGCTTGTTGAAATGAATTTGTTGCAAGCTGTTTGGAAGGGGGAGCTGCTGGGCTGGGGGGTGGTATGGAGGTGTTGGTGGGGATTTGATGGGTGAGGAAGAAAGAGAGAAATAAAAAAATAAAAAAAAGGAGTTTGTTTAATTATTTCACCACTATTCTATCCTTATTCCAAATATAAAACAGCGTTTATTTCCTTATTTTCAAAATCATATCCTAAATTAAAAAACTTTTTAAACCCCCTAAGTTTGTTAATTAACAAAACACCCCTAATAAATTTTTTTTATAAATTAACAAAAACACCACCACCCACCTATAGTTGCCAGATTCCGACAACCATCATCGGTAGTGGTCGGAATCTATCACAACGATGCACTACCGGCCGAAACTGGTCGATAATACACCGATCTGGCCTTTTCCAGCTAGATCCAAGAGTTTGGCTTCGTTGACCGTCAACAACGGCCAAATCGGCAAACGACTGGTCAGATTCGATCAGTCATGCACCGTAACGCCAAATTCCGGCCAGATTCCAGTGGTAGTGGTCGGAATCTGACCACTGTGGGTGGGTGGAGGTGTTTTTGTCATTTTACAAAAATTTTATATACTGGGGTGTTTGTGTTTTTTAGTTTATAAAAGATTAAGCTAAGTCAAACTATAGGGTTAAAAAAGTCATTTGAACTATTTTATGACAGAAGTTTTAACAGAAGTTGACAAAAGGGTGGCATTTGAATCATTTTTAAAACTTCGAGGACATTTTTAGTATAATAACCTTATACTCAGCATCTAAGTCTCAGTTTCTAAAACCTCAAGGATAACAAATGCAATTAACCCAATATTGCTTGCACGTTAACTAATGTTATTTTGCCTATCCTAAAGTGTTTTACTTTTAGGATGTGTTTGATTGGGAGTAATCTCTCATTATTGAGGTAATGTCATCTTATATTACTTGATTACTATATTTGGTTGTCCAGTAATATACGATTTCGCTAATCTTTGAAAACTAATAGTAGTTATTGTTAGTAATATAAGAGATAATCTGATTACCTCCATTTTCTTATGTATTTTAAGATTATTTGGTTTTTACCCTTAACTACTAAAATTTTTGGACAATAATATCCTCAATTAAATAACAATTTACAAATATATTCATAGACTATTTTATCCTCATATGCAAAATTTATAGGACGTAAATTCCCTTGGACTTTAAAAAATTACCCAAGGGTGGTGGCCAGATCTGGCCACCATTGCCAATCACCAGCCACCACTGCCAGAGGCTGCCGTCTGTCACTGGAAAGGAGTACAACCGATTGGAAATGGTCGGTCGTGCACCAATCTGGCCAAAAACAACTAGATATATTTTGGCCGGAAATAGCCAGATCTATTCTGGCTTTTCCGTTCAGATCTACGGCTTTTGGCCCTCAACAACGGCCAATTCTAGCCATAGATTTAGCCATTTCCGGCCAGATATCATAATGGATCTAGTCGAAAATGGTCAGATCGACACACGACCGGCCAAATCTGGTTGGTCATGTGCCGTTATGGCCACTGCCAACAGTGGTGGCTGGCTACCAGTAGTGGCTTGGGGTTGGTAAGGGTGTTTTTGCTAAGTTTTAATTTTTTTTGTTGCTAGGGTGTTTTAGCTAAATTTGAAATGTAGGGAGTTAAAAGAAATGATTAAAAAAATAATATTATATTAATATTTAAAAATGAGGGCAATTTAGTAAATTAAATAACATACCACCAATTTATTCCTCCCAACCAAACATATTAATATAACATATCCATCAATTTATTCTAACCAATCAAACACATTTCTTTAAACATTCCCAGTAATCTTCAAGGTAATCTAACTTTCCATTAATATAATATTTCCAGTAATACAACATTTTCTGAACCAAACACACCCTTACAGTCACTTTAGTTGTTGAACCTATAAACCATTATTTGAATTAAACAATTTTTTTCAATATTTATTTGAGTAAACGACATGTTCCCACCCAAGGTTTGGCAAAATGGTAAGTTTCCACCCCTGGTTTCATAAATTCAAGATTCTCACTCTTAAATTAACAACGTTAGTTTTCTCTCAAAATTACCCCCACATCTCAAATAACCCCCACAGAAAATCTCGGCCAAGCCAAATCCAACCTAATTCTAGCACTGTTAGACCTCCTCGATGTCACCATTAGCATCCCCTTATCCTCATTACCAAAAACCCTAACTTTTCCACCCGAGTGCACCCGCCAATCGTAGGCCACCGCTCCTTGCTAGTACGTGCAACTTTAAAGTTTTTTAGGCCGGATTCAGATAGATTTTGGTTCCAAAATTCACCCCTGACACCACCATCAGCATCCTCATCTCCTCCTCATCAAAACCCCTTGCTCCACCGACTATCCCTACGTGGGGGTGAAGGTTAAGTGTCATTGGGGCAATTTGTCAAACACTTGGTGGGCGTGGGCATGGGCACTGGTAAGGCTAGTGGCGGGGTGAAATGACCGAAAAAAACCATAATCAATCAACAAACCACAAACACTTCAAAACCAACCATTCTCCTTTCAAAACAAACTCCAAATCAACCCAAAAACAACAATTTTGCAAAATCCTAAAGGGGAAGGCAGACCGTGATAGGCGGGCAACCAGGGTCAAGGCTGTTGAGGGGTTTTGGAGAGGGGATGTTTTCATTTTTGAAATGACAATTTTACCCTTATAACCGTTACATTAAACAATTTTATGTTAATTTAAGGGTGGGAATCTATAGTTTATGAAACCAATGGTGGAAACTTACCATTTTGCCAAACCTTGGGTGGGAACATGTCGTTTACTTTATTTATTTTATTCAAGAATATATAGACTATAGAAGAAAAAAAAGTTAATTTGAAGTATGAAATTAAATAATATATACAATAGAGTAATGCTACACTTACAAAGATCTCTATACAAAGTGATGTGGCAAAAAATGAATGGAACAATGAATATAATGAGTTTGACTTTTTGTTTCACTCTTATATTTATTTTTTGTCACCTCACTTTGTATGAAAATATTTGTAAGATTTTTTGGTAAATATTGTATTGTTGTATATAATAAATAGACTTGGCAAAACGGGTCTAGACTCGCGAGTCAACCCTAAACCCGAAAAAAAATATAAGGTGCGGGTCTTTGAAATTGGACTCGTATTTCTCGACCCATACCCGGCTCGACCCGTTTTTCCAAAAGTTAGGTGGGTAAACCTGCGGGTACCCATTTGTTTTAAAAAAAATATATAAAAAACAATTTTTTTTCATTTAGTTTGCCCCCCAAATCACGAAATCTGAAATGTGAATCCGTAACTCTTTTCCCTTTTTAGTTTTGCCTAACTCGAACTCACTCCCAATCTCTCATCAATCAACTCTCTACTCCACCATCACTCTCAAAGTCATCGGAATCTCTCATCGATCTTCTTTCCACTCTTGACGTTTGCTCATCCAAGGTATGTCACATACACTCTCGTCTCTGACTCTCACACTCACTCAATCTCGTCCTCTGTTTAGGCGTTTAGCTCACTAACACTAATCAGTCATCTCCGAATTCCAATCTCATCTCCAATTCTCCACATCTTGCTTCTGTTTTGCTACTCAAGGCAATGTAAAAGAGAGAAAAAAAATATGAAATTGAAAGAAGAAAAGAATAACAACAACAACAAACACCAAAAAAAGCAGAGTTGAAATTCTAAAACGATAAGAGAATCCATGACGTTGGTGTTCTTGTTGTTGTTGTTGTTGTTGGTTGAAAAAGAAAAAAATAAAATAAATAAATTTACAAAAAAAAAATTGTAAGCAACTGTGCGACATTAATGGCGCTTGATGGGTCCTGTGGGAAGGTGGGATTTTGTTTTTCAGGACCCGAAGCAGTAGTGAAAGGAGATTCGAGGAGGATTTGTTCAATGTTGTTAAGAGATAGAAAGAGAAAGAGAAAGATATTTTATGGAAAGAGAAAAAGTAAAGAAATTTATATAGATATATAAATAAAGGGAAATGCTAGAGGTATAAAAACTCTTACAAAGAGTCTTTGTACAAAGTGATGTGGCAACTAGTTTCACATCAATCTTCACTTTCTTTTCACAAGCTGCCACATCACTTTGTACAAAGACTCTTTGTAGGAGTCTTTGTATATCTAGTATTTAGGGCTATGCAAAAAAAAACCCTTAACCGAAGCGAACCCAAAAAACCGGATACCCGAAAATTCGGGTCGGTTTCGGGTAATTATAACGCGATACCCAAATTTTCGGTTCGGGTATCAGTTATTTACTTTAAGATAATTGGGTACCCGCTAACCGGTTTTATTAAAAAATAAAAAAAAAAAAGCAGTTTTTTAATTTTTTGTTTACTTTCAATTTTCAAAAGGCAAAAGCCCCAAATACCTTATGCCCTAAAATTTTAGCCCGTCACTGCGTCAGGTCCTATGACTAATCAGAAGTTGCATTCTGATCCATTGTGACTAAGAACAAATAAGATTGACACACATGAATTTCAAAGCTGGTATAATTTTGCTGCACTGTGTAATTTTAATCAAATTCGGGTCACAAATCGGATACCCGGTTTGTGACCCGAATATTCGATACCCGCAAAACCGGGTATTCTGAAAACTGGTTTGATTTGCGGGTACCTTTTTAGAGGTACCCGAATATTCGAGTACCCAGTTTTTGGTGAAAACCGGAGCGGGTACCCGGTTTTGCACAACCCTACTAGTATTTCTCATAAATAAAATAGCGATGTTTGTTGTTGAAATGCATAATTGGATGATGAGGAGGCCCAATAAAAGCTATATAACAATTGTGGGGGTGTAATTATAAAAAAAAAAAATTGTAGGAATTTTTGAGGATGTAACTGTTATAATTGAAAATTATTGAGGGTGAAACAAGATTGAAAACTGGAAAGAGAAACAGGGGCACCTGCAGATCCATAGGGCACTGATCCAATATTTCAGACCCGTTTTGATCAATTCGTTTAAGGCCTCTACTCGTGAGACCCACGCCGACACCCAACCCACCCACGGTTTTGCCAGGTCTCATAATAAGGCATGAATTTTTTATAATAAAAAGCTATGTTTTAAAAACCAAACCGGTCCGACTGAGATCCGGCAACTTCTTCGGTCCAGTTCAGGTCTTAGGGGGTTTTTTATAATATTTTAAAATTATAAGGGTTAATTTATAAATTTATAGGGGTGTTTTGAAGATATGTCAAAAGTTTAGGGATTAATTATAATTTTTGGATATTTTTGAAATAAATAAAAATTTTATGGACTAATTTGAACTTTTTTAGAGAAATTTTCGTAATATATTAAAATTTGAGGGGTTAATAATAATTTTTAAAAATAAAATTATCATTGACACATCAATCCAACCAGTTGGATCGATTGATCCGTGACCCAGACAGTAAAACGGGTTACCCTCTTATCCAGGTTTTAAAACAATGATAAAAAGTTGATATTAAATTGAATAAAGAAATAAAAAGAATCACGGAATCTAATTGGAGTGAGCTTGAAGAGGCAAGATCATGTGATCCAGCTGTTTGTGAAAGAAAATTTCATTGAGCATCAGTTTTGCAAAAGAATGAATGAACCTGTTCAATTTACTTCACTTAATTCAAGGAGGGGAACTGTTCCTTGATCCTTGGAAAATTTTAGTTAATTAAATATCCATCAAGTCGTAGGACCCATTTATGGCGTGTTTAATAAATAAACAAAGAGTTGTTTGTGTGAACTTTATTTAATTTATCTTCGTGAACGCTCTGTATCACAATTCACAAGTCAACTTTCGTGTATGCTTGTGCTCCCCATCAATGTCATCAATATGGTGTAAAGAAACATGATCTACTACCGTTTCACAACTTTCAAGGTACCATTGCCACCTCTTGATACATGGCAAAAGATGGTAACAATATGAGGGAATAAATTTCAGGTCCTTTATTGTTCTCCTATTTTCAATAATCCTTCATCTTTCATTTGCTATGCATTAGTCCTTATAATTATTTTATATTTCATAATTAATTAGTTTACAACACATTATCAGCATGAAAAACTTAACAAATGTAACGTTGCACCCCTATCGAAAGTACGTATTTCGATCCTATATGTGTTCTTTAATCGTTGATTCTGTCTTTATGGTTGAATTTATTTATTATTATTAAATTTCGTCTCTATGGGCGGATCTATTTAATATTGTTAAATTCCGCCTCTATGGTCGGATCTATTTATTATTGATGAATTCCACCTCTATGGTCAGATCTATTTATTATTGTTAAATTTCATCTCTATGGTTGAATCTATTTGTTATTGTTAAATACCACCTTCATGGTCAGATCTGTTTATTCTTGTCGAATACAACATTTTATGGTTGGATCCACTTTTATTATATTTTCAATAGCTAAATGCGATAAATGAACTTGAAGTTCCATAAATAAATATCGTTTTAGAACTTGAAGTTCTAAATATTGATTACAAATATGAAGCTTGTAAAACAGAGACAAAGAATGAACCTAAGGTTCCATATCATGAAGATGAAGTTATGTAAACATCCTTACTAATGTAATTTTTTTAAGGATGGACTTCGAAACTGAGGCATCGATATCTAGTAATGGTGGAGACATTTGTATAGTAGACAGTGCAACAACGCACACTATCCTTCGGGATAGAAAATATTTCTCAGGTTTGACCTTTACTGAGGCTAAAATAAATACTATATTAAAATCTGCAAACATAATTGAGGGCTCCGAAAGAGCAACACTCTTGTTACCGAACGAAACTAAATTAAGTATCTATGATGCTTTATATTTTAGCAAATCCAGAAGAAATTTTCTTAGTTTCAAAGATATACGATTCAATGGATACCACATTGAAACTTTAAGTGAAATGGATGGAGAGTTTCTGTAACAACTGCTGTAAACTAGTAAAATGCTTGCATAATAATATAGAAAATGGGTCCAAAACTTTTCTTTTTATTATATGTACTAAGTCTTTTATACATAAAGAGCATAATTTACAAAATGCCATTTAAAAGACAAAAATAGGGGAAACAGTGAACTATTGCTCCTCGCTTGCCGACGCCCCTCCGACTGCATCATCACCTAGATCCTGCATCCACAAAGGAAAATGACGGGATGAGCACAAAATAATGCTCAGTAAGTAAACCCTCTATTTGTCTAACCTTGTAACTATTTTTCTTAATTCTTTCCTCACACTTTCTTTCCATTGTTTCCTACTAATGTCATGGCCTCATCTTACCGGAGGTACGGCCGGATGGCGTTCAAAAAGTCCATCATTGTATAAATATATTGAATAAATTTCATAAGTCTTTAATAAGCCTAACAGACTTGCGTTCGTAGGACAAAATTATGATTGTACCCTCTTGTGACTTGGCCGGTCACAAGACCCAAAAACGGCGTGTTTGATTTAAGTGTTGGAGGGACTGACTGATCTCCTTTGGCATGTGTTTGTGTTTGTAGGAAGAGGTCTGGTCTGTGACATTATAATTATAATATTAAATATCTACAATAATAGAACAATATAATGGATTAGTATTGAAAGTAGATTGAAGTGAGTAAACCTACCTTAATGTTAGATTTAAAGTAATGGGTGAGATGAAATTGTCTTTGGGCTGCCCTGTAACCTAATGTTGCATCCTTGTGTTTGTATCCATTGATTAAATTAATTATATTGATTTATCTTGTAGATTAGTGGTTATATGAATATATGATAGAAGAAGATAACAATGTAATAAGATTGACTTGTGTGGTCAGTATATAGAACAAATAGAAGCCACAATGGTTTCAACTATGGTATACAATAACGAGTGGTGCAAAAAGCTACACCCCTTTTTATTTGGTCCTGTCTTTTCACTCCCTCCCATCTATATCCCAATTTCATAAACACCCCTTATAGTTTGAGAGTTATTTAACCTCCTATTATAAGTTTAGTTAACTAAATTAGACATGAAAAATATCTTACACGACCTATTAATACAACACATACTCATTTGATAAAAACTGTTGATGGTTCGAATTTTATTAGGTCAATCAATTATAAAATGATTAAAAATCGGTTCACTTGATATTTTAATGATTCACTTACTGTTTTTATGTTTTAACATTAGAAATTTGATAAAATTAAATCCATACGGGTTCAATCATATTTTATTTTTATTAATTTGATTATAAAAAACAGGTTTGAGTTACATCTCGGACAAATATATCTCTAATTGGTTAAGTTGTTGCTTTTCTCCTCTATTAAGTGAACATTAGTAATCCCAAAAGAAGATCAAATATAATTTAATTCCCAAGTACAGGGGTGTGAATAAAATAAAATCAAAATTATGGGATTTAATCAGTAAAGAAAAGAAAAGATATGAGGAATAGTGTGTGGTCAACAATAACAGTCGAGATAGTCATAGTAGACACAAGACAAAAAAGAAAACAAATGCAAACAAAAAGGGCGTAATCCCCGCTCCGTCATTTTTACTACAAGAACAAAAACAGTAACCGGAAGCACTACTTCTGATTTCAACCATTTACAAAATATAAAAATATCGAAATTGGGTTAGTTCTTGTTCATTGTCTGAAAAATCCAACACTTGCAATGGTTGTAGCCCACTCTTCTCCTCTCTCCCCTGAATCCAGCTTCCGTGAACTCGATGACGCCTTCTTGCAGGTCTCTTCTTCTTCATTTTAAATTATATTCATTAAAATCTTCTCTATGTTAAATAAGAGTATTTTTAAGCTTTTTTTGTTTTCTTTGTACTTGGACTCGTTTAATTCTTTAGTATTATATTTGTAAACTCGATGTAATTGGATTTTAATGGCTAACAAAATAAAATTTTGCGGCATTTAGTCTTTAATTTAATTTATAGCTTACTATTTGGATTGCTCTACTTTCTCGATGTTAGATAAGAGTATTTTGATTTTTGAGGTTGCTTAATTTTTAAGGATTATATTTGTAAAGTTGATGTTATTGGATTTTAATTGCTAACCAAATATTTTTAATTTTATTATTATTATTATTATTATTATTATTATTATTTTGTAGCATTGAGTGTTTTAGTTTTTAATTTAACTTAACGTGATTTTTATGCAGACCCAAACAAGAATATGGCTTGGGGAGGTCCTCCAGACGAGATTGAATGAAAACATGGATATTTCTGATTTGTTAGCTGATGGAGAGTTGCTGTAGGTCCTCTTTGTCTTAGTTTTATTCTATTATGTGTCTTGTCAAGCCCTTCAATCTATTTATTTTTTTGGTTAAACTCATGTTAATTATAAATTCCATCTGTCACTACTTGCCTCGCCGCATTTTTACAACAGAAACCTTAATCAAAATGCATCTCAAGACAGTGCAAATAGTGTATTGTGTAATGGCATATCAAAGGCTAATACTTTGGAATGCAGAAATAACTTCATTGAAGGATGGACTGTTTTTCTTTTTGATTTTGGAATCATTTGCTTTCTTTTTTCTCTTCAATGCATTTGGGTAGTTAATAAATACAGAATCTTTTTAAACAAAGGATGTTTAGATAATAAAAATGAGGGGTAACCACAATATATGAGATCTTTTATCCTTGTTGAATTCAATTCTGGAGCTAGTGAAAGAATCCCGTCAAATTTTCAATCAATATTTTGCTAAAAGGAGAAACATTCAAAGCATATGCATAGTTGTTTAAGTTCTTGAAGTAGGTTAGGCTTATGATCCTGACTTTTAATTCTAGCTTATTAACCAGATGATTTTGAAGTTCTAGTGATTATGTCTCAAAATAATAAGTGGAGGAGGACCAGAATACAGAAAAGCCAAAGAACTATCATTATATATAATGGCTTATATATAGGAAGAGAAAAAAGGGTATTAATTTGCTGAGATTTAGCATAACAGGCACTCATACACGCACACGTTTGTGTGCATGTTTATTGATGAAATGCTGTGTACTAACATTAACATAAGCTTTGAGTGCATTCCAAATGGAAATGATCTTTTAATTTATTTAGGGAACTAGTGGTTTCCTTTTATCTTTGTGCATTTAAGGTCAAATATCTCAATGACCATAACAGACCCATCTTTATTCCACTGGTGCTACTCATGGTTCTGCCAGCGGTTGCTGAGAAAATTTGTGTTCCTAATTATATAGTAAATTAGTAATGCACAGTATAATTGAGAAGAAACCGAACATAGAAGGAAAATTTTAGACAAAAAGAAAAAGCTGTATTGACATAAGGATGTGTGAAGAGACTTAGTGATATGTTTCAATGTACAAATATTTATTAATTGCAATTCCAGGTAAATGCTAATGGCAGTTTATTTATTTTGTTTCATTTCTTAAACGGACTTCTAATCATTTTTTAAACGTGCTTTCCTCTTATTCTTCTGTCTTATAGCTTTGAAGTGTCAAGAGTAGTATGGCAAATGTTGTTAGCAACACGGATGGAGCTTAAACATATAAAAGCATACAAATATGAGCCATTTGCTTTTGGGAAGAGCAGCAGGAGGTATATGCCTTATTCTAATGTGGATATTTTTCTGAAGGTAAGCATTACCATTTTGCCGGTCCTTCTATGTGCGGATTTTGATAATAGCTAGATATAGTCTAGTCTGTGTTACACAACTTCTCTGTAAAGGATGGTGCATACTTAGTATGCACTGTAGGCTTCTTTGTCCTGTGCACTCACATCACAATCAAGATGTTGAAACCCAAGCATGTACGAACTCAGCATGCATTCTTTAGGTTCAACCCTTTCCTTTACCTGTACTCTTATTACTTTTTTTATCTTCCATTTTTTCTTTCATGCAAATGAGCTCGATGGACTTAGGATTTGATATCAAATCTTGTAGCTGATTTGTTGTATCTAAATTATGCTTTCTTTTCTCCTTTATCTAGATCTGCAAAATGTTGGGATTAACTGGAATTGATCTTTTCTCCCCATCAGACGTTGTTGAAAAAAAAAATACTCGGAAAGTTTGTATGTGTATACGTTTGCTTTCAAATAAAGCGAGGTCAAAGCAGTTAAATGTAAGAATCTTACTGTCATACTTCTTACTTTCCTCATGAAAATATATGATTGCACTACTGCATTACTACATGTTAAGATGGTTAACCTAGTTAGCTTGACAATACTAGCACCATGAATACACTCAATTTCTTTTGTTGCAGGTTCCAGATTTTGATGTGGTCACTTATGCCGTTGCTATGCCAACAGATATGGTCGGATGCATCCGTAGAAGCTTGGAGCAGTCACAACATATCTTTTTGAGCACTGCTAGTCAAAATTCAAGCCATGTTTTGATAGCAAATTCCAGGGAGGTAAACAGTGTTGCTTTTTTGTTCAATTGAAGAAAGAGAGTTTTCTTGCCAATGAATTAGTGTCTGATATAAGAGAATACATTATAAAGTAAAAATCTAGACTGGTCTTAAGAGTTCATTTCTTTGTAAATCTGATATATTGTGTTTCTAATATTTCACACCACTTTCTCTAGAGAAATTCCATTGTAGGTTCAAATGGAAACTATGGTTTGTTCCCCGAACAGTCTGATGATTCAGCATGCAATTTAATCATTCAATCCGATGCCTCCTCACCAAATTCTCCTTATGATGCTTCATCCCAGTTGAATTTTTATTCAGTGGATTCTCCGGGAGTATCTGCAGTGGTTGGAAAATGTGCTCCTGGAGACCAATTTTCCCCATTAGAAGTTGAAAACCAAGAGCAAAATGAGTATGCACATGAATTTGAATCTCCTTGTTTGAATGAATCAGCAGGATCTGTTTGCTCACTGCTTTGGGAAAATGATTATCATCTGGATGGTTTGTCATCTACTTCATGTGTTGATTCACCAATTCATTTAGATGGCAGGGCTTCTCATACTAAAACCAGATCCAGGCATAGCTATGAAATTCGTACGCTGGACTTTAGTTATAGTGATCTTGATATGCAAATTGGTGCTGGTGAGGATTCCACGGGTGATGGCACACAGGAAAAAAATAATTTTCTCCCCATAGCAATTTCAACTATGGTTTGCCATGAATTGGATACCAATGACCCCATCCAGTTTGATGGAGATAACAGTATTTTTAATGGATACACAAGCCCCAGTTCTCATGGGTCAAATTCAACGCCGAGGACTGTTGAAAATGGATTTAGAAGCAAACTTGCTGATGTCAATGATGAGGAATTTTCTTCAACTCCACGCATTATTTCTTTGCCTGGTGTTTCTCAGAACATGAATTTTGATGATCAAGAGGATGCAGGTCATGATTTCAAAACTTTCTGGTTACCTGAAGTGCAGCACGGCGAGGCGGATCACAAAACTCAGAACGCAGTCAAAAACAAGACTCTCATGTACTGCTCAAAACCTAAGGCTGAAGAGCCACTTATTGACATAAAATTCATACAAGAAAGCTTCAATACCAACCTTTTGCAACCATGTTCTGATAGTCCATCATGCATCACTGGTAATTCAGATCATGGTGTTGTATATGATAATGGAATATGCAAGTCACTAGATCCAAATGTTGGAATTGATGAGGGAAAATGCTCTCAATTAGATTCAGATTGTTTAAAGAATGTAAATTGCAATCAATGTTTGGATTTGTTGGCTCAATCTTATTCTCCACTTGATCTTCATCTATGGAATCAAAAAGGCAAATGTGTCGTTGGTATAATATCTGATGAAAATGATGGGAATGAGGGTAACAAAACTTCTCCCAATTCTATTTTGCACAAGGGTCTACATGGGGAAATCGCCGGAGGAGATGCCTTAGTGCATGAAGACATCAAGTCTGGTGTTATTCAAAATGACAAAGAGTTAATTCATTCTGCCATTGTTGAATCAATACCAGATAAATGTTTGTGCTCGACGACTGAATGTATGGAAAACGTGGGTTGTACATTTCAGAAAAATCATTCTTCCTCTGCAGAAGATGTGGATAAGGGGCATAGCGAGGTTTGTTTATTCTTTTACTATTTTGGTGTTCGATCTCTTTTAAAAACCCTTGATTACTAGCTTATATTGACTTATCTTGTTCAATAGGTTCTCAAACAAAATGAAGTGGTGGAATCAGTCGAGAACTCTGATAGAACAGATGATCCCGGTGTACAACTAGCAAGGCACAAGTCCGGCAGAAGGCTACTGCTGATGTCTGTAGCAAGTGGATCTGCTGTTGTTGGTGCGCTGTTTGTTTTGCTTCACCTCAGGTTTGATAAAAAATACTTTTTTTTATCAGAAAATCTAAAAGAAAAAAAAAAAAAAAGAATTAGCTGTGAGCTAGTAATTCTCATGTTTTGCATAGATTTCTTAGTCTTACCATTTCATTTTTTGACGCTTGCATGGCAGGAAAAGTGGTGGCGAAAAAACAGGTGAATCAAATATGGAATACAAGAAAAAGAAGGAAAGTGGAATGCAGCTCTCGCCACAGAATAAGCAGAAAGAAGTTAGAGTAAATGGGATTTATCCAGCCAAGAAGCTTGCATTTGGGTTATAGAGTTTAATAGAAAACAGTATAGTCAACTTTACACAAAAGAAAGGATCATGCTTTTCTACAGAAACTATCAGAGCCAAGATTTATTATAAGAACAATCAGGAAAAAAAAAAAATTTAAATAGAATTATAATGTAATATATAATATCATTCTTCACGTCATTTGTGAAGCGTAGTGTTCTTCATGTTATTACTTGTATTCGTTTTGGGCTTGTTTGATAACCCGTTTTATTTCCTAAATTATATTATGAAGGAGCTGAGCGCATAGCCGTTGTCGTTACAGTATTTTATAGAATCAAGGTATTGAGTTAAAAGTTAGGCTCTTCATTTGGTGCGGAAACTCATTCCATATATATTGACTCTGTGGAAAAATATGAAATACCCACCCCTCAGTTTTCTGAAAACAGCAGTGTAAAAGACTATTATGTCCTTGTTATCCTGAATTAATATCATATTTTTTCTTAAAATTTAAAGGAATGTCAAATAAACATTTTTTCTACTACATAATTCTCAAGTTTCTGCTACACTACTTGGGGGTTGTAAGGAAGAGTGTATTCCTCTATTTTGATGTCAAAGGGCACAGGAAGTTGCAAAAATAGGGTTGTGCTCTTTATTTATTTATTTTTGCAATCAGATAGTAAGTACTCAAGTCATTTAGCCAATTAAAATTGAATAAGCCAGTTTTATATATTTATCTTCGTAGTAGAAGTAGAATCATCTGGTGGAGTATCAATTATTTTCCTTTACTTTCTTATATGTCAAATCTGTTTACTGCTATTTGGGCATGGTTGTAAGTTTCTGGGTGGCAGATAAAATTCATCCAGGCATATGCTCCGTCCGTAGAAGCCTATCACGGACAGCACACGACAAGTCCCACAGCACTGGATGTTTGGGCATGAAAAATATCAATCAAACCTCCTACAATTATAAAAATGACCCCTATTAAGGGTTTGTTACTACTTTTGAAACATCATTGTAGCACTTGAAAATTAGCTTTCTTAAGGGACAATGATCTTTCAATCTATTTAGGATAAAATTATTCTCAAGTTTTTCATTTTTTTTTTTTTTTAAAGAAAATAATAAATTTCCTTAAACTGTATTCTAATAAGAACACAAGTAATATATTTTAATATACAAAATGAGCAATATTAGTTTTTAAGTAAATACATTGATAATATAAGGGCAATTGTAGGAATATTATTTTACTAAGGATTTTATTTATAATAACTTAATAGAAAAAAATTTAGAATATTACTAAGCTCATGGGTTAGCTTCTTTAACTCGATTTTTCTAAATTATTATTCTCTACACATCAAAATGTATTTAAAGGCTTTTAGTCCTAATCATATAGGATTTTATTTGTGATCCATGGCCGAAAACAGCCATATCTAGTCGAAAACAACCAAAGATTTGGCTATTTCCGACCAAATCGAAGGCCGAAAGCCGAAAACGGCCATATCTATTCTGGTCATTTCTTGCCAGATTCACGACAATCTAGCCGTTTCTAGCTTTCTATCTAGTAAAAAACAGCTAGATCGGTGCACGACCGGCCAGATCTTGCCGGTCGTACGCCGATATGGCGACTACCACAGTGGTGGCTGGCAACGGCGGTGGTCTTGGATGACTAGGGGTATTTTGTTAACTTTTAAACTTTTTTGTGGTTGGGGTGTTTTACCTAAATTCTCAAATATAGAGGGTCTAGGCTAATGGTTATTTGGTAGACATTTGAGGGCAATTGTGTCTGAAATGGTATTTAATTAAGGGCAAAATATGTATAAAAATCAGATTACCTCGGTAATCTTTTAATAACACCCATTGGCAAGGTAATCTGATTACTCCCTATATTACCAACAGTAAATGCTATTTACAACAAAAGATTACCATAATATTTTATTACTTACAAACCAAACAAGGGAATCTTGAAAATTAAACGAAGATTACCGGAGTAATCTTATATGGCATTGAACCAAACACACTTATTGTGGTATAACTCTTTATATATGATTGCAACTCTTAGGGTCTGCTTGGGAGTTTTATGGTAACGGTTATGAGGGTAAACCATCGTAGCGGTTTTGAGGGGTTTTTAATAGCGGTTTTTAAAACACCCAACCTGTGCTTGAGAGTTTATTTTCCAACGGTTTTAACAATTTTTTTAAATGATAAATACACATATATGCCCATAAAGTTAAAACACTCTCTCTTTTGCTGAATTAACTTTGATAAATACAAATAATGCCTACATTATTTGTTTTTATTTTCTTTCTCTCCAATGAAACAAGAGGACATTATTTGTCTATCTTTCGCTTTATTTTATTTGTTAAGGTTAAACGCCTTCTTGCTTCCAGGATTGTTAAGCTAAAATGTAAATTCGTCCATTATTATATGTGTCAAAGAATATAAGTTTCCTGTGTTGATTTCCATTGTTGTGTTGATTTTACTTACAATTTCTCTATCTACGCAAGCTGGAGAAGGAATAATCAAACGAAAAGGCTCTGTGACTTTTTTTTTAGGATGTCAGAAAACTCTGGGAACAAAATGTTCAAAACACCATTCATCCTTCACAATCAGTTACAAATTTACAATAAAAAGGAAAAATTTGAGAATGCACAATCATAAAATCTTCATGCTTATAATTCACCGCAAACAAGATTAAAAAATGAAAATGGCAAACAATCAACAAAGCTTGGTCTATAATACAAACCCAAAATGCTAAAAGTGAGGAGAATCAAATACAATAAACTAATTATATAGAAATAAACAAATAAAGAAGACAAGAAAACGAAACTTACTCTTTTGTGAATTAGCAATTGCAAATAGCAACTCTGTTCAAACTATTAGAAACCAAAATGCCTAATTTTAGGTTGATGCCGTTTATTGACTATCATTAAAAAAGAAAATAAAGCAAATAAACTCACAAATATAAGAAAATATCACAAATTAAAACCATTCACTCACTTCGTAAGAGAGAGAAATCAACAGCAGTAAGAGATTTGTGTGCAGCAAAGGGATTATTAGTGGGAATGGGTTTTTTTGGGATAAACTTTTTAAACCAGTCAAAACATCCCGGTTTGGGGTGTTTTATAATCCCCTCAAAAATACACTACTGGTTTTGGGGACCTTTTAAACCAGTTAAAACCAGCCCATTAAAAATCTGGCAAGTAATGGTTTTTAAACACCTCAAAACCAGTCTAATTGAAAAACCTCCCAAAACCAGTGAAAAAAAAAACTCCTAAGCAGACCTTATAGGAAAGATAAAAACTGTTAATTAACTTCCAAGCAGTTATTGGAAGTTAATTAAACGGTTGTGGATATTGTGTCTTGTCATAAGGGTTGTGTCTGTTTATCTTAAGTCTATAAATTTGACTGTAGACGGACTCTGAATTAAGAACTTAGAATTCTTTCAGTAAACATACATTATCAAATCCTTATGAGAGTTCATTCAAACAATTAGAATCCAGGATACTTGCATGTCACTACCAACCTCATAACGGTATCTGATACCTTGTTAATTCATAATTCTACATGGTTAACATTAGGTTAATCTAAGTTTCATGAATTTTGTGGCTTATTAGTGATCAATTGTGTCACTCCAATTTATTAATATTATAACAGTTGAAACTATCAATCTTATAATAGCCACCCATGAAACAGCCACTCACCTATTAAAACTAAAAAAACTGTCATTATTCTAATTGCATAACAACCATTTTTAAATTAAAAATTGAAACTGTTATTGCTTTAATTGCATAACAGTTCAAAAAGCAATCAACACTTGGTATTTTGAAATACCATAATGGCAGCTATTATCACATTTGGTAGGTTATTTGAAAAAATGTTATCTTGAAAAACTATTTGAATAGAATATGATATAATTAAATCAAATAAGATAGGATTCTGAGAATGTGTATGGTATAATATTTAAAAATTAGAATAGTTGTTAGGTACATTTTTTGAAAACATTTTGTGAAAATATTCAGATTATTTTTTAACCCCCTATATTTGTCAATTCAACTAAACACTCCCCATAATAAAAGTTTATAAATTAATAAAAACACCCCACCCACCCAAAAACTGTTGGTAGTCGGCCACTACTGCTAGACGGTAGTCGACAGTTGCCGAAATGGCGCACGACCAACTAAATTCATTGTGTCGTTAACAGCCCAAATATAGCCGTCAACTACGACCAAAATACGGCTATTAAGTAGTGTGATTGACAACAATCCATTCCTTTATGTACTTTAAAATTTTAAGGCCTATAATCACTACCTCGCTTGAAGTTTCCTGAAACTTCAAATTACCACCAATTGTTACAAAAACCCTAGATACCTCCCTTGAGATTTTCAATATCCTAAATACCCTCCCTTGAGTACCATTTTCTCAACAAACAATTGATAAAAGAAATGGACAAATTGTTGTAAAATAATGGTGGACATCTATCGCCTTAACTTTGAGGCGGTGAATGGAGGAGGGGACGTTGGCTATAAAAAGCCCCTATCCCCTTCATTTTACTATTACAATGAAGTGAAAAAGAAAAGAAATTTTACAACCCCCTTCAACTTTATTTTTCTAAACATTTTGTCTTCCTTTATCTGTTACACTTATACCATTAAGATTATAACACGTTATTAGCACGAAGAGCTTAACAAGTGTAATGGTGCACGCCTATTGAAAATACGTATTTTCAACCCTACAAATGTTATTTAATCCCTGTTTCCATCTTTATGGCTGGATTGATTTATTATCATTAAATTCCGCGTATTTTAAATCCCACACGTGTTCCTTAATCTCTGTTTCCACCTTTATGGTCGAATTTATTCATTATTTTAATTCTGCCTCCATGGTCGGATTTATTTACCACTGTTAAATTCCGCCTCTATGGCCGGATATACTTATTACTGTTAAAGTCCGTCTCCATGGTCAGATTTATTTATTACTATTAAATTTTGCCTCTATGGTCAGATTTATTTATTATTGGTAAATTTCACCTCCATGGTCGGATTTATTTATTACTGTTAAATATCGTCTCTATGTTTGGATTTATTTATTATTGTTAAATTCTGCCTCTATGGTCGGATCTATTTACTATTGTTAAATTTCGCTTCTATGGTCGAATCTACTTATTATTGTTAAATTCTGCCTTTATGGTCGGATCTATTTATTTTTGTTAAATTCTACCTCTATGGCTGGATCTATTTATTATTATTAAATATCGCCTTCATGGACGGATCTATTTTTTCTTGTCGAATACAACCTTTATGGTTGGATTTGCTTTTATCAGATTTTCCATATTATATCTGATAAATGAACTTGAACTTCCATAAATAAATATCGTTTTAGAACTTGAAGTTTTAAATACTAATTACAAACATGAAGTTTGTAAAACCGAGACAAAAATTGGACTTGAAGTTCCATATCATAAAGATAAAGTTCTATAAACATCCTTACTTAAGTAAAATTTTTTAAGGATGGACTTCAAAACTGAGATATCGATATCTAGTAATGGTGGAGACATTTGTATAGTAGACAGTGCAACAACGCACACCATCCTTCGGGATAGAAAATATTTCTTAGGTTTGACCTTTACTGAGGCTAAAATACATACCATATCAGGATCTGCAAACATAATTGAGGGCTCTGTAAGAGCAACGTGTTACCAAGTGAAATTAAATTAAGTATCCATGCTGCTTTATATTCTAGCAATTCCTGAAGAAATTTGCTTAGTTTCAAAGATATACAACTCAATGGAAACCACATTGAAACTTTAAGTGAAAAGGATGGAGAGTTTCTATGCATCACTACTAATATTTCATGCTAGAAGCATGTACTGGAGAATCTTACTACTTTCTCATCAGGGTTATATTACACATTCCAGAAAAATGTTGAAGTCTATGCAGTTATGAACCAGAAGTTCACTGATCCTGAACTTTTTAAAATTTAGCATGTTCGTCTTGGTCATCCAAGATCTGCTATGATGCATAGGATCATAGAAAACTTACATGGGCACCCATTAAAGAACCTGAAGATTCTATCACCTAATGAGAGTGCTTGTGTTGCTTTCTCCTAAGGCAAATTAGCACTTAAGCCATCCCTCACTAAAGTTGGTTTAGAATCCCCATCATTTTTACAAAGAATTCATGGGGACATATGTGGACCTATTTATCCACCAAGTGGACCTTTCCGCTACTTTATGGTACTGATTGACGCATCGACATGATGGTCACATGTTTGTCTACTATCAACTCGTAATGTTGCCTTTACTAGATTGCTGGCACAAATTATCAGATTATGGGCACACTTTCCAGATTACCCAATTAAAGCAATTCGTCTGGACAATGCTGGTGAGTTTACCTCAAAGACATTTGATGATTATTGTATAGTAATGGGAATTGATGTTGAGTATCCAGTACCATATGTAAATACCCAAAATGGTATGACAGAGTCATTTATAAAGCGTATCCAATTAATTGTAATAACTTTGCTATTATGTACGCAATTACCGACTTCTGCCTAGGCTCATGTTGTTTTACATGCAGCGACATTAATTCGCCTAAGACCCACTGCATATCATCAATATTCTCCAATACAGCTTGTATTTGGACATCAGCCTAATATATCCCATTGAAGAACTTTTGGTTGTGCTGTGCAAGTTCCAATTGCACCCCCTCAACGCACCAAAATGGGACCCCAACGTCGTTTGGGAATATATGTTGGTTATGACTCACCATCTATCATTAGATATTTTGAGCCCCTGACAGGCGATCTGTTTATTGCATGTTTCACAGATTACCATTTTGATGAGACAACATTCCCATCTTTAGGGAAAAAAGTAAAGCCTCTTAAAGTAAGGCCTAAACTTTCTTGGAAAGTGAATTCTATGTCTCATTTAGATCCTCGCACATCTCAATCTAAAATTGAAGCGCAAAGAATAACACATTTGTTAAATATTGCCAACCAAATGTCTGATGCATTTACAGATGCAGCAAAAATAACAAGATCATACATTCTTACTATCAATACATCAGCAAGGATTGATGTTACTAGTGAGCAATCTATGCAGGCAGCGATCAATTCATCTATTATATGCCAGAAATGTGGTAGGCCTGTTGGAGCCAAGGATACTGTTCCTAGGAAACGAAAGGCATAAAATCAAATAGGTGACAATATTGACAATACTGGAATAATAGATAATTTCACATCTTCTAAACTAAGTTCAGAAGAGTTAATAGTCTTGAACGGACACAAACCCCTAAAGAGGAACAAATCCCTAAAGGAATGCAAGAACATAGAAATGAAGAAATTTCTATAAACTATGCTCATGGTAAAGAAATGTGGAATAACATATTTTCATACGCAGTAGTTACTAAAATTATGAATGATGAGTTTAAGCCACATTCTGTTGATGAATGTTGACAAAGACATGATTGGCCAAAACGGGAAGAGGCAATTCAAGCAGAATTAACCTTCCTAGCAAAACGTAATGTATTTGGACCTGTAGTCCAAACGCCTGAAAACGTGAAACCCATAGGGTACAAGTGGGTATTCACAAGCAAACGAAATGAGAAAAATGAGATTGCTAGGTATAAGTGTTAGTGTATGCCCTAGGAACCAATCGTGTCCTCGGTTCCAAGGTATTATGTTTTGTATATATATGTTAATGTATATATTTTGTATATACATTTTTTTTATCTTATCAATAGAAGAAAGTGTTCTTATTTCACATATGGTTTATTGCTTCATTTATATATATGTATTACATGTGAAATGTCTAGATGATGCAAATCTTTAGAAGATCAAAATCATCAAATTATTCCCTACATAGGTAATATTAATTGGGCAATAATATTACATAGTAGGCATGTTGAATGCCTCCGTAGAATGTCATGTGATGGTATTAGTGTGGGTGATGGGTGATTATAAAAGTTATATCACTAGGGCATTAGCATGGATAAGCGGTTAGAGAACTGTTTATCGAATATGACCATTCATGATGAATCACATGGACATTTAAAATGTAGTCAATGATTCATCATAAAATCGTACTAGTGTATTATTAATCATTAGACCTGAGATATCACGATTGAATTCTGCATAAACACATATATTTCATATGGTGTATAAAAACGAGGCTAATCATGTCATGTGTTAATAAGCCAATCTGGCCATGTATTGTTTATGTGTGAGGACAAGTGATAGTCAAGATGGAATCCGTTGACTTGGTATAGATTGATATCAAGTTTCTAGACAAATGTCAATATACATTGGAAAAGGGAAATCTCTGGCCGGGGTATATAAAATGTTACCTGAAAGGTTGTTTCATGCTGNGTGGGTGATTATAAAAGTTATATCACTAGGGCATTTGCATGGATAATAGGTTAGAGAACTATTTATCGAATATGACCATTCATGATGAATCACATGGATATTTAAAATGTAGTAAATGATTCATCATAAGATCATACTAGTGTATTATTAATCATTACATCTGAGATGTCACGGTTGGATTCTGCATAAACACATATGGTTCATATGGTGTATAAACATGAAGCTAATCATGTCATGTGTTAATAAGCCGATCTGGCCATGTGTTGTTTATGTGTGAGGACAAGTGATAGTCAAGATGGGATCCGTTGACTTGGTATAGATTGATATCAAGTTCCTAGACAAATGTCAAGATATGTTGGAAAAGGAAAATCTCCGGCTGGGGTATATAAAATGTTACCTGAAAGGTTGTTTCATGGTGACACGTTCCATATGTATTGATTGTCAGTTTGATATAAAATTAAGATAAGGATTTTAACATACCATGAATCCATTCTTAATTGGGATTAGACAACATAAGGATTTGATTATACAGCGCATATGATTATAAAAGGGTTTGTTGAAGTATATCTTCATTGTGACTTAGTGGTTATGGAGCCCTACTATAATCGGTGGGAGTTTTGTTCATAAAGAGTTATGACAAAACATATCGGAATAGACTATGATATTGAGCCCACGACTAGGCCACAGTGAACCTAAGATGTCATACATAAAAACTAAGGAGAATGGAGAAATAGCCAAAGAAAGTTGATTATCCAGGTTTGGCTAGCACCTACCAAGGGTAATAAAGCTATTTATATTATTATCATTGAATTAGATCAAATGGAGGATTATATTAGTTATTATGAATAATTTAAGATTAAATTGCTAATTGGAATTAAATGGAATTCGAATTCATAATTAATCATTTTCTTTATATTAAATTGAATTTAACAATGGGTTGTAATTGTAAACATATGAACAATTTAAGGGTTAAATTGTTATGTAAACAATTTAAGAGTTAAATTGTTAATTGTGATTAAATGTTAATCCAATGTTATTATTTAAAGAAGTTTAACAACTTCATAATAATTATGGAATTATTTACAACTCCAAAACAATTATGGAATTGTTTAAGGAAGTCCAAAACAATTATTGAATTGTTTACAAGGCTACATATATAAAGAAAATGATATATCAATTTTGAGATAGAGATCAAAATTTCTAAGAACCCTAAATGTCTCTCTGGCCTAATTCTTCTTTTACCTTGGTGTGGATATATACTCTTTTATTTAATATCTCTTGAAATTAAAAATCTCCAAGGTTGCTAAGGACTTAAGGTAACAAGTTATACCTTACTTGTTTTCAATTTGGTTGAATTTTTTTGCAAAATGAGAATATACATGTTATAGTATCATGCATCATTCTCCATGCATTCCATCTTTCAATAAGGCCATACTAGTGGCTCAAGGTTTCCTGCAAAGTCCCGGAATTGACTTTGATGAGACGTATTCACCAGTGATGGACGCTATCACTTTTCGATACTTGATCAGTTTATCAGTCTCACAAGGACTCGATATGCGTCTCATGGATGTCATCACTATGTATTTATATGGCACACTGAATACTGATATCTATATGAAAATCCTTGAAGGATTCAAAGTGCCAGAAGCAAATAAAAGGAACACGTATTCAATAAAGTTGCAAAAATCGTTATATGGGTTAAAACAATCAAGATGAATGTGGTATAATCGTCTCAATGAATATCTGATTAAGGAAGGATACATCAATGATCCTGTATGCCCATGTGTCTTTATAACAGGATTTGTAATTGTGGCGGTCTATGTCTATGATATGAACTTAATAGGGACTCTTGAAGAGGTCACAAAGCTACTGAGCACTTAAACAGAGAATTTGAAATGAAAGATCTAGGGAAAACAAAGTATTGTCTCGGCTTGCAGATCAAGCATTGTTCAGATGGAATTTTTCTCCATCAATCAAATTATACTGAAAAATCCTTAAGCGATTTTATATAGATAAATCTCACCCCTTGAGCACCCCAATGGTAGTTCGGTCTCTTGATCCTAAAAATGATCCATTTCGTCCTAAAGAAGATGACGAAAAGATACTTGGTCCTGCAGTACCATATCTAAATGCAATAGGTGCATTATTGTATTTGGCACAAAGTATGAGACTAGATATAGCACTTGCAGTGAATCCATTAGGAAGAATTAGCTCTACACTAACTCACTAACATTGGAATGAGATCAAACATGTCTTTTGTTACTATAATACCCCATATTTTTTTTATGGAATTTTATTAAATTTTATTTTGTCATTCTGGGGGTAAAGTGTAGGAATTTGAAAGTTTTGGGAGCATAATGCAATGGCTAAAACAAGTGGGGGCTAACTTGAAATTTTCCAGGTATTTTGATGAACAGTGACCATTCAAAGAAAAGAAAAACGGAGAAGAAGAAGGAAAACAGAGGAAAAAGAGAAGAAGAAGGAGCAAAAGAAAGAGAGAAAGAAGAAGAAGAGAAAGAGAGGAAGAAGAAGAGAAAGAAGGGAGAGAAAGATGAAACCGAGAAAAGAGAGAGAGGTGGCGGGAAAAGTGGTTGCCGACGAGCAAAACTCCGGTGATCGGATAGTGGAGGAAGACCAAGCATATGGGAGGTGAGTAAAGCTTAAAATTTCTCTCTTTGATGAGTTTTAGTTCATCAGATTTGTGTTGGTTATAATTAAGTGTAATGACATGAGATTACACTAAAATTAGACGATTCAGTTCAATAATGTTATGTGGATAGAACACATATGTGTTTCCTAAACAAAAATTTAGTTAAAGATGTGATTTTGATATAAGGGTTTATTATACAAAAATCTGACCATCTGGAATTCCGAAATTTTTTTGTATGTTTTGAGCTTTTTTTTGAAGCTGAATTTAGGATATGTTGTTCTAGACTTCTTGAAGAGTGTTTAGAAATCTATTTCACTCAATAAATCGAAGAATTGAATTTTATATAGATTTTTGAAGTTGCCTTGTGAATTTTGGAATTTTAGTTTTCTGCTGAACATGTATTTTTGGAAAATGATTTGATGTATCTATTCTTATCCAAATTGAGTAATTTTAAATTTTGTGAATCCTATATATGTATAGTTTAGTTCTTGAGAGTTTTGTGAAGTTTTGATTAAAGGCCAAATTTTTATGAATTTTACAACTCAGTAACCTCAATTCTGGAAACAGTTGGAAGATTTGAATGAGTTGAAAGAAAATTGTGTTTTAAATAGTTATTGATTCTAGAATGACTTGAGAAAATTATGGGAACAACTTATGTGTCTCTAGAATGCCCATTAAAATTATGGCTTAAATTGATTAATGAAATTTTTATGAAAATCCGAGAGTGAACAATGTTTGGTTATGAGACAATTTTGTTCAAGAAGTTATGTTAATCTTTTGGTGTGCGAAGTGTCCAATGATTTTAATATTGAGGTTTTACCTTAGGGGGACTTATGTATGGAGGATTTATTGGATTTTGTATATAGGGAGGCAAGCGGGGACATTGTTAGAGGATTTCAATCTTTTTCGGCTTAAGGGTAGAGCTCCAAAATGGTGAGTGGAAAAAAAATCTAAAACCCTAACTTTCATTTCAATAAAAGTTATCTCTAAATGCTTATTTATACTTGTTTATTGTTTAAATTGCCTAAGATGTTTGATTTCCTTATAGAAATGAGCTTTATTGCAATGTTATTGTTAGAAATTGTTGATTGACATGAGAAAGATGGAATTTTGATGCTTTTGGGCAATAGTTTGAAAAGATGTAATACCTACATTCAGAAATATGGTAGGGATTATTTTATAGTCATAGTAAATATATTTAACTAGTTTTATAGAGGAATTCCATAAAAGTTTCAATAGGGGCAAAATAGTAATTTCACACAGAATCACATGTTCAAGTGAAAAGTGAGTATGATAAATATAATGTATTAAGTGTGCTAGCCAAAGTATATATGTTGTGTCATATGTTAGATTGAATTTACAATGATTAATATGGCAATATAGATTAATGTATAGAATGTAGCCAAAAGAAAAGAAGAAAGAAGGGCATGTATAACATTTGAAGTTGATGGTCATGTAAGAGAATGCAAATTTATGGTATTAAGATTTGTATTTAGAAAGTTGTACAAGGCATGTTTGTTACTGGGATCATTATAGAAATTGTTG
This sequence comes from Pistacia vera, assembly GCF_008641045.1. Lineage (NCBI taxonomy): Eukaryota > Viridiplantae > Streptophyta > Magnoliopsida > Sapindales > Anacardiaceae > Pistacia > Pistacia vera. Next base: position 111,274 of record NW_022195378.1, on the reverse strand, counting down.
GGATTCATGCATTTTGGAGGAAATGGTTGTAACATGGATGAACAAGATGATGGATGCAAGGTAGAACACAAACATAAAACATAAGCCCAAAAAATTCCATAGAAAGGATGGAATATTACCTAATCCTTTGCTATTCAACACTTGAATCTTCTTTCTTGGAATCTTAGTTCTTCAAGTGAACTTGAAGAACCTCAAAATGTGATCCACAAAAGTCAAGGAAGAGAGAGCCGAGAGAGTAGAGAGAAAATAAGAGAGTGATTTTGCTTTAATTGATTCAATTCAATTAAAATGGTATAAAACTTAATTTATATACCATGGGCACAAAGTGTAATTTTAAATTGTTTTGGGAAGGTCTCAAACAATTTAAAATTAACTTGAGAATAAACATTTATGTCAAGTCCTTGGTTTTATTGTTAATTCATAATTAGACCAAATTTTAATTCCATTAAAAATTTTAACCCTTTAGAATAAAACCAATGCACTTTTGCCCCATCATTGAATCCAATTCAATAATAATGTTTAATAACTCTATTACCCTTGGTTAGTGCTAGCTATCCATGGATAATCATTTCACCAATACATTAATTGGATGTAACCGTTTACGTCCAAACATCATTAATCAGATTAATGATATGTATTACTCTCTCTCCTTGAGCTTGGTTTTATGTGTGACCATTTTGGTTCATTGATCTAGCGTGGGCCCAATATCTGATTTTAATATGTTCGTTATAATTCTTTATATCGAAAATCCCACTGATTATGGTAGACGTCTAGCAATGTTCCATAACCCCTAAACCACAATTAGTGTAAACTCCAATAAACTTATTCTGATCATACGTACCGTGTAGTCAAATCCCCGTTATCTAATCCCGATTAAGAATGGTTCATGGTATGTAAAAACATTTAACTTATCTTTAATCGAATTGTCAATCGATACAAGGAACTCGTCAACATGAAACTACTTTTCATTTGACATTCATTATACTCTGGCCAGAGATTTCCCTTTTCCAAGTTTATTGACATTCATCTGGGAACTCGAGATTGGACTATTTTGAGTTAATGGATCCCATCTTGCCATCACTTGTCCTCGCACATGAATAACATATGACCAAATCGACTTATTACACAAGACATGACTAGTCTGTGCTATACACCATATGAACCATATGCATCCTATGTGAATCCAATTGTGAGTCTCCGGTCCAAGGATCAGTGGTACACTAGCACGATCCTACGATGCATCATTGACCATATCCATGTAATTCATCATAATGGTGTATTCGATAAATTGTTTACTAACCGTTATCCATGCTAATGCCTTGTGACATACCTCTTATAATCACCTACACTAATACCTTCACAGATATTCAATGGAGCATCAGCATGCCTACTATATAATGTTATGCCCAATTAACAACTTGCGTGGGAATTCTTTGATGATTTGATCTTGAAGATCCGTGTCATCCGGACTTTCACATGCATATTAAATATAATTATAAATGAAGCAGAAAATTAACATGTGAAATAGAACACTTTCTTTATCATAATACATTTACAAGGTTAATATCCTGAAACTGACAACACGATTGGTTCTAGGGCATACACTAAAAGAAATTTCTAAGAACCCTAAATGTCTCTCTTGACCTAATTCTTCTTTTACCTTGGTATGGATACTCTTTTGTTTAATTGCTCTTGAAAATAAAAATCTCCAAGGTTGCTAAGGACTTAAGGTAACAAGTTATACCTTACTTGTTTTCAGTTTGATTGAAAAATTTTGCAAAATGAGAATATACATGTTATAGTATCATGCATCATTCTCCATGCATTCCATCTTTCAATAAGGCCATACTAGTGGCTCAAGGTTTCCTCCAAAGTCCCGTAATTGACTTTGATGAGATGTATTCACTAGTGATGGACGCTATCACATTTCGATACTTGATCAGTTTATTAGTCTCACAAGGACTCGATATGCGTCTCATGGATGTCGTCACTGTGTATTTATATGGTACACTGGATACTGATATCTATATGAAAATCCTTGAAATATTCAAAGTGCCAGAAGCAAATAAAAGGAACATTTATTCAATAAAGTTGCAAAGATCGTTATATGGGTTGAAACAATCAAGACGAATGTGGTATAATCATCTCAATGAATATTTGATTAAGGAAGGATACATCAATGATCCTGTATGCCCGTGTGTCTTTATAACAAGATTTGTAATTGTGTCGGTCTATGTCGATGATATGAACTTAATAGGGACTCATGAAGAGGTCACAAAAGCTGCTGAGCACTTAAAAAGAGAATTTGAAATGAAGGATCTGGGGAAAACAAAGTATTGTCTCAGCCTGCAGATTGAGCATTGATCAAATGGAATTTTGCTCCATCAATCAAATTATACTGAAAAATCCTTAAGCGATTTTATATGGATAAATCTCACCCCTTGAATACCCCAACAATAGTTCAGCCTCTTAATCCTAAAAATAATCCATTTCGTCCTAAAGAAGATGACGAAAAGATACTTGGTCCTAAAGTACCGTATCTAAATGCAATAGGTGCATTATTATATTTGGCACCAAGTATGAGACTAGACATAGCACTTGCAGTGAATCTATTGACAAAAATTAGCTCTGCACTAACTCGGCGACATTGGAATGAGATCAAACATGTCTTTTGTTACTGTAATACCCCGTATTTTTTTGTATGGAATTTTATTAAATTTTATTTTGTGATTATGGGGGTAAAGTGTAAGAATTTAAAAGTTTTAGGGAGTATAATGTAATAGCTGAAACAAGTGGGGGCTAAATTGAAATTTTCTAGATATTTTGATGAATAGTGACCATTCAAAGAAAAGAAAAACGGAGAAGAAGAAGGAAAACAGAGGAAAACGAGAGAAGAAGAAGGAGAGAAAGAAAAGAGAGAAAAGAGAGAAAAAAGAAGAAGAGAATGAGAGGAAGAAGAAAAGAAAGAAGGGAGAGAAAGATGAAACCGAGAAGAGAGAGAGAGAGGAGAGAAGAGGGCGGCAGAGGTGGCAGGAAAAGTGCTCGCCGGTGAGCAAAACTCTGGTGATCAGATAGTGGAGGAAGACCAAGCATATGGGAGGTGAGTAAAGCTTAAAATTTCCCTCTTTTCATGAGTTAAGTTCATTAGATTTGTGTTGGTTATAATTAAGTGTAATGACATGAGATTACACTAAAATTAGAAGATTGAGTTCAATAATGTTCTGTGGATAGAACACATATGTGTCTCCTAAACAAAAATTTAGTTAAAGATGTGATTTTGATATAAGGGTTTACTGTACAAAAATTTGACCATCTGGAATTCCGAAATTTTTTTGTATGTTTTGAGCTTTTGTTTGAAGCTGAATTTAGGATATGTTGTTCTATACTTCTTGAGGAGTGTTTAGAAATTTATTTCACTAAAAAAATCGAAAAATTGAATTTTATATGGATTTTCGAAGTTGCCTTGTGAATTTTGGAATTTTCGTTTTCTGCTGAATATGTATTTTTGGAAAATGATTTGATGTATCTATTCTTATCCAAATTGAGTAATTTTAAATTTTGTGAATCGTATATATGTATAGTTTAGTTCTTGAGAGTTTTGTGAAGTTTCGATTAAAGGCCAAATTTTTACAAATTTTACAAGTCAGTAACCTCAATTCTGGAAACAGTTGGCAGATTTGAATGAGTTGAAAGAAAATTGTGTTTTAAATAGTTATTGACTCTAGAATGACTTGAGAAAATTATGGGAACAACTTATGTGTCTCTAGAATGCCCATTAAAATTATGGCTTAAATTGATGAATGAAATTTTTATGAAAAATCCGAGAGCGACCAATGTTCGGTTATGAGACAATTTTGTTAAAGAAGAAGTTATGTTAATCTTTTGGTGTGCGAAGTGTCCAATGATTTTAATATTGAGGTGTTACCTTAGGGAGACTTATGTATGGAGGATTTATCGGATTTTTTATATAGGGAGGCAAGCGGGTTCGGCTTAAGGGTTGAGCTCCAAAATGGTGAGTGGAAAAAAAATCTAAAACCCTAACTTTCATTTAAATAAAATTTATCTCTAAATGCTTATTTATACTTGTTTACTGTTTAAATTGCCTAAGATGTTTGATTTCCTTATAGAAATTGTTGGGATTCATGCATTTTGGACATGGAAATGGTGTAACATGGATGAACAAGATGATGGATGCAAGGTAGAACACAAACATAACACATAAGCCCAAAAAATTCCATAGAAAGGATGGAATATTACCTACTCCTTTGCTATTCAACACTTGAATCTTCTTTCTTGGAATCTTAGTTCTTCAAGTGAACTTGAAGAACCTCAAAATGTGATCCACAAAAGTCAAGGAAGAGAGAGCCGAGAGAGTGAGAGAGAAAATAAGAGAGTGATTTTGCTTTAATTGATTCAATTCAATTAAAATGGTATAAAACTTAATTTATATACCATGGGCACAAAGTGTAATTTTAAATTGTTTTGGGAAGGTCTCAAACAATTTAAAATTAACTTGAGAATAAACATTTATGTCAAGTCCTTGGTTTTATAGTTAATTCATAATTAGACCAAATTTTAATTCCATTAAATATTCTAACCCTTTAGAATAAAACCAATGCACTTTTGCCCCTATCATTGAATCCAATTCAATAATAATGTTTAATAAATCCTTATTACCCTTGGTTAGTGCTAGCTATCCATGGATAATCATTTCTCACCAATACATTAATTTGGATGTAACCGTTTACGTCCAAACATCATTAATCAGATTAATGATATGTATTACTCTCTCTCCTTGAGCTTGGTTTTATGTGTGACCATTTTGGTTCATTGTGATCTAGCCGTGGGCCCAATATCTGATTTTAATATGTTTCGTTATAATTCTTTATTATCGAAACTCCCACTGATTATGGTAGACGTCTAGCAATGTTCCATAACCCCTAAACCACAATTAAGTGTAAACTCCAATAAACTTATTCTGATCATACGTACCGTGTAGTCAAATCCCTCCGTTATCTAATCCCGATTAAGAATGGTTCATGGTATGTAAAAACATTTAACTTAATCTTTAATCGAATTGTCAATCGATACAATGGAACTCGTCAACATGAAACTACTTTTCATCTGACATTCATTATACTCTGGCCAGAGATTTCCCTTTTCCAATGTTTATTGACATTCATCTGGGAACTCGAGATTGGACTATTTTGAGTTAATGGATCCCATCTTGACCATCACTTGTCCTCGCACATGAATAACATATGACCAAATCGACTTATTACACAAGACATGACTAGTCTTGTGCTTATACACCATATGAACCATATGCATCCTATGTTGAATCCAATTGTGATGTCTCAGGTCCAAGGATCAGTGGTACACTAGCACGATCCTACGATGCATCATTGACCATATCCATGTAATTCATCATAATCGGTCGTATTCGATAAATTGTTTACTAACCGTTTATCCATGCTAATGCCTTAGTGACATACCTCTTATAATCACCTACACTAATACCTTCACATGATATTCAATGGAGACATTCAGCATGCCTACTATATAATGTTATTGCCCAATTAACATTACTTGCGTAGGGAATTCTTTGATGATTTGATCTTCTGAAGATCCGTGTCATCCGGACATTTCACATGCAATATTAAATATAATATAATATAAATGAAGCAGAAAATTAACATGTGAAATAAGAACACTTTCTTTTATTCATAATACATTTACAAGGTATAATATCCTGAAACTGACAACACGATTGGTTCCTAGGGCATACACTAACAGAAATGAGCTTTATTGCAATGTTATTGTTGGAAATTGTTGATTAACATGAGAAAGATGGAATTTTGATGCTTTTGGGCAATAGTTTGAAAAGATGTAATACCCACATTCAGAAATATGGTAGGGATTATTTTATAGTCATAGTGAATATATTTAACTAGTTTTATAAAAGAATTCTATAAAAGTTTCAATAGGGACAAAATGGTCATTTCACACAGAATCACGTGTTCAAGTGAAAAGTGAGTATGATAAATATAATGTATTAAGTGTGCTAGCCAAAGTATATATGTTGTATCATATGTTAGATTGAATTTACAATGATTAATATGGAAATATAGATTAATGTATAGAATGTAGCCAAAAGAAAAGAAAAAAGAAGAAAGAAGGGCATGTATAACAATTGAAGTTGATGGTCATGTAAGAGAATGCAAATTTATGGCATTAAGATTTGTATTTAGAAAGTTATACGAGGCATGTTTGTTACACTAGAAAAATATTAGAGAGTTGTTTAATTACATGGTTATGTGACATATAAGTTTGAGAAAATCTAGTAGCATAATTGGGCAAGTTAGTAGACTTAATACCTAAGTTGTGGCATAGCTTTCTATAGAAGAAATTAGATTGCCCAAAATGTAGATTTCATTTCCTAATTGAATTGAGCCGTTTTAATATCTCACTAATATAATTATAGAAGAGTAGAATTTGTGAGTGATAATGTACTTGTGTACGTGTACATTTTACATAGCATGATAGAATTGAAAAATTACAGAATTATGTAGAACTTATAGAATCGCGTACGTACACACGATGCATAGAATTCATAAATAAAGAATAAAATAGAAAATGTTTAAGTTAAGCATGTTGCTAGAATAGAACTTTGGGCTTTCCAGAAAAGTATAGAAATAAAAGCCTTAGAATTAATAGAATACATGCCAGAGTCAGACACATATTTTGGGATCCTACATAAACAACATATAAATGCATGACATGGCATAGCATATATTTCAGAAATTTTAAAATTATTGGAAAATATCTAGCTAGTTATTTTTCAGATTTACAGAGCATGTTTTCAGAGGGCTATTGCGATGGGGAACCTGTGAGCATTCACTGCGTTAGCTAGTGGCGACAGAGATGCAGAAGTTTACCACATGCATGCCGCCATCAGTGAGTGGCCTCAGAATAGAAAACAGAATTGTACAGTCTGCTAAAAGTGCATGTGGATGAGGACTGTACCCAAAAAGAATTTTAGAATACGCTCACACGGCCAGGGTTCCAAATCCATGCCTCAGACTAGTCCGATCAACAAACCAGAACAAAAAACAGAAAGAATTTCAGAAAGAAAGAAAAATAGAATAAGAAACAGAAAACAGAAAGAAAGAAAAATAGAATAAGAAACATAAAACAAAAAGAAAGAAAAATAGAATAAGAAACATAAAACAAAAAGAATTTCAGTAGGAAAGAAAAATAGAATAAGAAATAGAAAATAGAAAGAATTTTAGAAAGAAAGAGAGAGAATTTCATAAAGAATTAGAAAAAAAAAATTTTAGAAAGAATACAAACATGATCATTTGCATATGCATCAGACATTTTATGTGCATTGCATCTCATACATTTATGCATAGATTAAACAGTTTATTTTATTATTGCGTGCCTGACTAGCCAAAAAAAGAAAATAGAAGCCCATGAGAATAGAGAAGACAAGAAAATAGAAGCCCATGAAAATAGAGAAGAAAATAAAATAGAAGCCTACGAGAATAAAAAAAAGAAAAAAAGAAATTAGAGATATACAAGAAAAGAACAGAAATTAGAAACATGACAAATAGCAAGGAAACTTAGCGATTTGTTGAGTACAGAAAGAAACAGAAAGTTATAATCTAGTAGAGAAGAGAAATAAAATGATAAAGAATAGCACTACACTACAAGGATTTAGAAAGATTTGAGAAAAATAGAAGACTACTAAGTATTACAGTTGAGAATAAAGAGAGAAAGCAAGCAGAAATTTAGAAGTAGTACAGCAAAAACGAGGACAGTAGAGTAAGGGCATAGTTAGATTTGGTTTACTTACTAAGCATTTATAGCTCACCTCGTTGGTTTTTTTTTTTTTTTTTTTTTATTTTGTTTTGCAGGTATTAGATTGTAGTGGTCGGGAGACGTCAAGCTGGCTAAAGGATTGCACACACTGTCTCATTGAAGAAATTTAATGTGGATTTATATATGTGAGAAATAATCATTGTGTAATAGTATGTTATAACTGGATTAAGGATAAAAATTTTAGACGAACACCCTTTTTAAGCTAGCAATTTTCTGGATTCTCTCTACAGGATACTCAGTGAATACTTGCCAAGTGAGACATTACAAAAGAAATGAAAATTGGTTGAAATTGTTAGATTTGAAAACATTTGAGAACTTGCATTTACGTTTATACATTACATGAGATGTTTTGAAATTATTATATGCTTATGAGAAAAATGGTTTGAGAATAAGTATAGATGTTAGTGGTTTTCAAACCACCCTACGTAATGTCCATCCCCCTCATGATATTGATTTGATTCTACGCATGCGTATGATTGATCATTTGTCGGCCCAACTGGGTCGAAGGCCTGAGTGAGGTAGATATCACTACACATGATTTGGTTTACCAGCGCAAGTGGGTCAAAGGCCCGAGCGAGGCAGATATCGCTAGACAGGATATGATTGTGCTGGCCCGAGCGATTCTTGGTCTCGCTGGGTCGAAGGCTTGAGCAGTGACCGATTCTGCCGAGCAGGATGGATTTAGTGGTTCAACCTGCGCGATGTTAGATCTTGCCGGGTTGAACGGATTTACCCCTGGGTACTAGTTGGGTGAGAATTTTCACATGTGATTGAGAGATGGTTTGGATATATACATGTATATCATTTATTTGCAATGGAAATTTATAAATGCAAATGTTATCTGTATATGAAATGTTTTTAGAAATGATATGTGTAGAGAAACATGAGTATTGATTTGTTTATCATAATAGTTTTCAGAAAAAAAAATTTGCAATGAGAGACTTTAGCATTAGTTATGAAAGATGACTTATATTATAAAATGTGTTTATGGAAATGAAATTTTATAAGCATGAATGTTTTATTGTATATTGAAATGTTATATTGCATACTAACCCATTCCCCACTCACTGAGCCTTTCTAGCTCACCCCTTATTTTCAAATGTTTTTCTTTCCCCCCTACCAGGTCAAGAAGGAGATCGTGAAGAGGAGTGAATCCCACTCAAGGTTGGGCCACATGACTTAATTTCATCATATATTCCATAGTTGTGTTTTATTTTCCGCTGCAAAGTTTATGTTTTTTCATCATGATTTAATTCATCTTCCGGATTGTTAAAGATATGGAAAAATCTAATACCATACATTTTATTTTGTAAAAATTTTAGTTGCATTTGTTTATTTGCAAATGATGTTATATTTACTTGTGAGAAAAAAAAAAAAAAAAAAAAGTGCTTATAAATGTTTTAGCTAGAAGAGTTTTATGATGTTTTAATTCATAAACAGGTTTCATAGTTTTTCCACACGACACGTCTTGGTCACCCGCGTCTCATGGGTGCACCCGGAGCCTCGGGTCTTGTCAATTACCTCAGTGGAACAAAAGACTTGGGATTATTTTATCCAAGGAAGTCTAGTAATGATCCTAAATTAGTTGGCCATACAGATGCTAGGTACCTTTCTGATCCTCACAGAGCCCGCTTGCAAACATGATATGTTTTTACTTAAAATGGTACTGCAATATCATGATGCTCTTTACAAAACAAACATTGGTTGCCACTTCTTTCAACCACTTTGAGATTCTTGTGCTTCATGAAGCCAACCAAGAATGCATATAGTTAATCTATGTCATCCATCATATTGAAAGTACATGCAAATTGGCATATACCTCAGATGCTCCCACAATTATAAATGAAGACAATGCATCATGTATTGCTCAAGTCAGGGGAGGATATATCAAAGGAGACAAAACCAAACATATTTCATTGAAGTTCTTTTACACACACGAACTCTAGCAAAATTGAGAGATTGATGTCAAACAAATACGCTCCAATGATAATCTTGTAGATTTATTCACTAAGGCTTTACCGACATCAACATTTGAAAAGTTAATGTATAACATGGGTATGCGACAACTCAATAAGTTACAAAATTAATTCTACCATTATGAGGGGGAGTATTGATCAAGAAGAGCAACGATTAGGGGAGTTTTTAGACAAGTATATTGTACTGTTTATTGTACTGGACATATGTGCACTATACTATTTTTTCCTTGATCAAGTTTTATCCTACTGGGTTTTCCTGACAAGGTTTTTAATGAGGTAGTATGAAGCATGTCCAACTTCACGTTGCAGTTGTATTTCTTTACTTAGGTTTTTTTCCCACAGGGTTTTTCTTGAGTAAGGATAAATACACTTATCTGTAAGCAGTGGATGTCAAAGGGGGAGTGTTGTAAAATAATGGTGGACATCCATTGCCTTAACTTTGACGCGGTGAGAGGAGGAAGAGGCATTGGCTATAAAAAAACACCCTTCCCCTTCATTTTACTATTACGATGAAGCGAAAAAGAAAAGTTTTACAACCCCCTTCGACTTTATTTTCTTAACATTTGTCTTTCTTTATCGGTTACACTTATACCATTAAGATTATAACACAAATCAATTTTTAAACAACTAAAAGATTCAAAAGCAAAATTCTTAATACAATAAAGTTAATAACAATATTTGAAATTATACAAAATAAAAAGAAAATTAGGAAAATGAATATAAAACACCCATGCCAGAAACTCAGCATCCTGATTGTTATTTAATCTTACTCCCTCGCGACTGCGACAGTCCCTATCCCTGTTCTATCCAAGATAGCCCACAACGCCTTAACACAATAAAACCCAACATTACGCCACACCTCCCTGCCGCCAAAACCAGCCTGAACCTCTTAAAACCCAAAACTAAACTATTGATAGTTTGCCAACAAAGAAGAAGATAAGCCAAACCACTGCAACTGACGGATAGTGAGGCCGGATTTGGCTAAATAGCCTAGCCATGTCATTTCGTTTCGATTAAAAATGAGATGGGTAGGGGCTGATTGGGAGATGCATTAGATTGATTTTCTAAAATGATGTTTGTAAGGATTTGGGTTTTGATAATTGTGGGAGATTGTTTTTTTTTTTTTTTTTTTTTTTTTTTTTTTTTTGGAATTTAATATTGTAAAGAAACATTGCAATAAAACATGTTAATTTTCACTAATAAACATCAATACTAAATTTGATTATTTGCGTAGTGTCTAACCATTTTATCCAATGAGTACTGAATACCCTTTTTTAACTTCCTCTTCTCATTTAATAGCTTTTTTAGAAAAAAAAGCACTTTTTAACTATTAATAATTCTCCAAAAATAGTTATCATTTAATTAAATAAAACCATCCTGTTCAAGAACAGCCAAATGTCTGCTTCAAGAAAAGAAACAAGAATTTGGTATAAAAAATATAGGAAAAGTTACATAAAACTCCCCTAAGGTTTAATACATAAATCAACTATGGTTGAAATACCATGTTGACATTGAAAGTATTTCTTGGAGAGGAATACGTAATATATATATACACACACACGTATTGAAAATTTTAATGTGAAACCCTGTAAAATTTGTCTTCTAGTGTGAAACTACCAACAGTTTTACATATGAGTAATACTACGCCCATAACCCAATTTCATAACCTTTTCTTACAATCTCAACGTGACAACTGAGTTAGCAACTCACGTTAGCTTCTGCCACACCCAAGACACTAAATGACTTTGAATAAACACGAATGGTCATTTCTTAAGGACGAACAATCGTTTCTTTATAAGAAATGATTGTTTCTTATGAATGAACAATCATACATTATGAATGAAACAACCATTCCTTATGAATGGAACAATCATTCCTTTATAAATGAATGGTCGTTCGTCTCTAAGGAACGACGATTCATGTTTAGTCAAAGTCGTCAGTTGACGTAGTAGTGCCAACTTTACTGTCACGTTAGGATTGTATGAGAAGGTTGTGAGATTAGATTATAAACATTGTATTTTTGTTTACATATTTGTACATTAAAAACTTCAAATGTCAATGCCAAAAGATTTTCAATTATATATGGGCCAAAAATTGTATTGGGCCTAACGAGACCCAATAACGAAATAAAATTGTTATGGCCCAAGGCCTTAGACCAATTCAGTTGTTCCTACGCTTAAATTTACTTTGTGAACTGACTACTCTATGAGTTGAGCTATCCTAGAAGTTAAGCTAAACTAGGTCTAGCCTATTAGCTTATAGCAATCCATAAATACGAACCAGAATCCTATTCTGTTTCCACTTTGTCAAGATCCCGAATCTTACCTAGATTGTTAAGTTTAATCTAATAAAGGCAAGAGATCATATCTTCTTCCTAATTGGAACTCCTCTAATAAGTAGGACTCAAAGTCTTACTTGTACTCCAACCCCTTGGGTTCACTATATAAACAGGGGCAAACCTTTTCAATATTCATTCAGAAAATCACCAGCAGTACCTAGCTCGCAAAGTTCTTTCTCCCAAGAACCACCGCATTATTCCGATAATCCTTCCCGTCCTCGGCCCTCACTAAATACCCTCAGCCTTGCTGACTTGAGCATCGGAGTGTCTACAGTAGACACCACACCGATGTTTATCTAGTCTTCACATTCTCTTTTCTTCTCTATGCAGGTCCAACAAGTTATTAGGCTCTATTGTCATAGGATTCGTCCCTTCCAAATTGACGGTAGATTTTACCGTCTACAATTACATAAATTCGCGAGACAACTAATCCCATTTGCCATTCAAGTGAATGTAAAACACTAAAACTTGTTTCATTGTTATTTATAACATTGAGACATCAAAATGATAATATTAATTTTTATGTCTATTAAATAAACTATAGTAAATGATTTCATGCTACAACATTATAACCACATTCATAATCAATCTTTTTAATTAATAAAGGAATCTTAAGATTTCAAAAAAAAAAAAAAAGTAACATATGAGTAATACTACGCACGTTCGTCTTTAAGAAACGACAGTTCATGTTTAGTCAAAGTCATTGTAACACCTGCTCTCTACTACTATTCTTATAGTTCATACTATGTAAATTATAGATATACATAGCGTATGGAAAATAGTGGGCTCAAATTTTTTCTTTACTCAATAAAATATAATTCTTTGCAAATACAAAATACTATGTATTAAAAACTTTCTACTTAAGACAAAATATCATAACTGGTAGACAGTAGTGCTAATACTCTCTGCTCCTCGACGTTCATCCGACCGCTGCTCCTATTTCCTGCAAAACAGGGAAGAACAATGGGGTGAGCACAACAATGCTCAGTAAGTAAATCCTTTACTACCTGTCCCCGCAACTCACTCTTTGGTTCTTTCCTTACTTTATCATTCTTCTATTTCTAATTCTCACTGTTTTTCTCTTTCTTTCTAATACTTTTATTCTCCTTTAACTCTGTTCTGCTCTTTTTATTCTTTCTTTCTCTCTGTTCTTATTCTGTTTTCTCCTTCTCTCACTACAAGAAAACTGACTTTCTGCGTCTAGCAAAATTAGACGCAGAAAGTCACATTTAGACGCTAAACATTTTTAGCGTCTAAATTCGGTAGTCGCCCCCCTAGTTACAGTAGGCTGGTCGCAGATTCATAGTGCGTCTATATTGTGGTTTAGACGCAAAAAGTTTTTTTTTTTTTTGGCGACGATCAAATAGTCGGCAAATGTGTTCAAATAGTCCCCCAACTTGACGCTAAGTTGAAGGTAATTTGGTAAAATTGTATAGCGACTAATCAATTAGTTGCAAAATGTCGGTTTCAGTGTCTAATAATTTGTCGCGAATCCCACGCAAATTAGTAGCCAAAGGTGTAAGGGTAATTTCGTCAAAGCTTTCGCAACATTTTATTAGTGGCCGAATGTATCTTTTGGTGACTAAATTTAATAGTTAATTATAGTCATTTTAGACGCTGAATGTGGATCCAATAGGTTTTCGCAACTATTTTATTAGTGGCTGAATGTATCTTTTGGTGACTAAAATTTAGTAGTTAATTATAGTCATTTTAGACGCTGAATGTGATCCAATAGGTTTTTGTGACTATTTTATTAGTGGTCGAATTTATCTTTTAGTGACAAAAATTTAGTGGTTAATTGTAATCATTTTAGACGCGGAATGTGAAATCCAAAATGTTATCGGGACTATTTTTTAGATGCTGAATATGGAAGCAATTATACTAAATTACTTTTTGCTACTAAAACATTAGTTGCAAAATGTATTTTTTTAGAGCATTTCATATTGACCTCCAGCGGAATGCAATTATCAAATGACTTTTTGCTACAAACAATTAGTTGCAGAATGTTTTTTTTTAGAGCTTCGTATTAACCTATATTATACTTCAACATGAACAAAAAATGGACACAATATAAAAATCTGATCACTAAATCAAAAATCATATTTTCATACATATATATATAGTCCATACATGGATTTTTATGCATAATGAGCAATAAAATCCAAAATGCACTATCACATGTGCATAACCAAAAGAACAGCATGCACCCACATTTTCCTTTCTCTACCTATCTACTGTGCATAACTAACAAAAAAATCCCCACCATGTACACCATCTAACACATATATGCAAACAATCCTAAAAAGATGGTTCTACCCCCATGTCAAAATATCTTTTGTCCATCAACACAAAAATAACTATCAATACCATTAGCATGTCAAGTGTCACCAGTTGCGGTATTTGAAATAGCTGTAGCTGATGAGGACGAGTCTTCATCAGTTCAGAGCAAGTGGGTCGAGTTGGAGCTTTATCAGATCTCTCTAGTTCAAGGGCTATAGTTAGCTGCTCATCATCCTAACAGGACCGATTGTTGTGTGCAAGGCTTTTATTTTCTCTTTTTGTTGATCAAATAAGATTAGCTGGTCCTGCAACTGTTTAATCTATTTTCTTGTTGTTGCACAATGCACCTTAACTCTGCTTCTGCTGCAGTGGATTGATGCTCATCTGTGAAAATGCAGAATTCTTGTTAAATCCGAAAGCTTTACCCAGAACTTCCTCACATATCTGCTTCGTTTTTTTCACTTTCCCCTGCTTGTGTTTCCTCTTGCAGCTCTATCATTTTTTCCTACCATCAATTGAATGCATAATCAATAAGTCAACCAACAAACTAAAGCACATAAAAGAATACTACAGCAGCAAACAAAATAAGTCTGATGGAGTAGAAGCAAGTATCTCAACATTATCAATCTAATACTAAAAGGAAATTTCTGACATAAAGTTTTTTCTTATACACATATAGCAACAGATTTACATTCACATTCCATGCATAAACATGCTAAGTAATTGGAAAGATAAGGGCTGTTGTATTTTCTCTAACACATAATTCTGCAAGACGCTTATTTAAAAATCTGTGTTTAATTCTGCAAGAGGCAAAACAAAGCCATATGTAAAATTGTACATATGTATTTCCCATTTTCAAAGTGTTTTAATCTGTACTACTCATCAATTGTATAAATTTGTACATATTTATAAATCTGTACATATGCACATAAAGATGCCAAGAAATGATTTTATAACCACATAGGATAGGAGTTTCAATTTCTACAGAATATTGAAGAAACAAAAGATTATAGTTTCCTACTTCCTTCCTACACTTAAACATTCTTTTGGAGAAAGATATATAAATCAGAAGCCATCTTGATTGAATCACATCTATTGTATTGAGCTTCCTCATGCGTTAATAGCCAGATAGAAGTTGAACTTTAGATGAAACTTTTGCTTCCTTCTAAGCCTAAAAGTGGAAATTATAGCAAGAGCATCATTGATTGACCAATAAAGTATGTTCAAAGTAAAATACCCTGATGGTTCTAGATTTCATGCTTTATGTTCCTCTTTCATATCATCTAGATGATGTTCTCTATTTGAGACAGAAGGGATGTTAACTATCTCATCATCTTTCAGTCTAGAAAATTCAAAATTCCACCTAAACATTTATTAGATAAACCAGTCTACTCTGAACCTTATTTTTTTTATTTTTGCTCTAATTATCTACATCTAAATCCAGACTGTTAAGTTCAATCCAAACAGATTAAAACCTGAAACAGGTTTTTCCTACTAGCCAACCACAACAAAGTTATAAGGTTTGGTAACACTTAGGAAAACTAAATGCCAATAACAAACAAATGCAGAAGCAGCAACATAATTACAGGTGATCAAAAGATGACGAGAAATGCAATGAGACTCAAAGATATATCCAAGCCATGAATTTCTTGGAGTTGTTTATACTTTATACAAGTCAAGACCTGAATAAGCAAATGGGAGAACCATAAGATTAGGAAATCTTGTAAATTAAATTAAAATAAACAAATTTATGTTATATAGATATTTATATTTCAATTATAAATCCCTGGAAGTATTCTGTTAAGAGATTTAAAAAAAAAAAAAGGGACCAATGGTGATAACTGTTTATTCATCTACTATATTGTTATTGATTCAAACTTTACACAACTTTCTGCAACATTTACCCATCCTGTTGTTCACCAGTTTTCTGACCAAGGTTATATTTCATATAGAAAGAGTGATTTCCAGATCCATGACAAGTTCAGTTGGGAGTCCCGTCTGTCTCCAGGCAGCACACCCTCCAGCCATATCAGTAATGCTGGAAAACCTTGAAGTTGAAAACCAAAAGCCTTAGCTGATTAAAATTAAAGTAATTCAATCTCTTAACATCGAAGCGAATTGGATTCTTTGCTTAAATGTAGTAAAACACACTTGATGTTGAAACTGGAGCAAATTATGATGTTTACTTATCTCTGTTATTGAATAATTTGCTTGAATGAATGCTTAAAAACCAAGTTTAAGCTTAAAGCATGATTTGCTTACCCTAGCTAAAGATAGGTAGCAGCCATGAGAGACTTTTTCCCAAGTTCACCCCCCTGTACAAACAAGATTTACATTATATTTTCCATGTTCAATGCCAATTGAAAGAGAGTTTCAAGACAGTAGAATAAAAGATTTAGTTATAGGAGGTAGGAACCCACAACAAGAATTTCATCGTATTTTCCAAAATAAGCTGACACTTCCTTCAGGAATTCTGGGTTCTTTGTCACCCTGGTTTAGACACAAAAATTTCAAAAGAAAGATCAAGTGCAAAGAATTGAGAAAAAATTGGGTAAATGGAGTAGAAATCAGTAATAAATGAAAACATGATCCAACTCTGTACATGTAAGGGACATTAATAGCCCCAGAGACATGCCCCGCACTACTCTTTAGGAGTACTACAAAGTCACACAGAAACCAAATTATTCGTAAAACATAAGGGATTTTAATCAAGAATTTCAGCTTTCATTTTTAATTCTTTGTTTTCAGCGGTAATAAAATAAAAAATGAAACTTTTACTTAAATTGAAAGCAAAACCTGACCACCAGTAACGATGGCCAGCTTGAAGAAGCTCGTGGGCCACTCGAATAGGCACAGAAGTTGAACCCCAATAGCCTCTAGATTCCCTCTCGGACAGCCTTCGGTCTTTATATAAATAGAGAAAGCCAATTCAAGAACAAAGAAATGAGAAGTTTAACAAAATTCTTAATCTACACTTGCACTTACCAGAGTTTCAAGCTCTTCCTACTGATGCCACGTTGCATCACTGTGAACTCACAGCCAATGAGAACAGACCTTTACAACAACGATTGAAACATTACACTCTGTAAAATTAAGCAACTGAAATCATATAACAACTAGAGCTAATAGCTAACCTGTGATTGAGATTCTAAGGAGAAAGAACAATAGGAGGGAGTGAAGAGAAAGGTATAACTTGGTCCATCAATCCATCAAATGAGCACCAACTCAACTTCTTCTATGGGGTAATCGCCAGGGATTTGCGTGGAGAAGAGAAGAGGTTTTACTGGTTATGGATTGGGAATTTGGGAATAGGTAGGGTTTGCATGAGAAGAGAAGAGTTGGTTATGAGATTGGGAATTTGGGGAAATAGGTAGGGATTTGCGTGGAGAAGATTGGGAATTTGGGGAAAGCTTGCTTTATATAGGTTAGGGTTTTCTTTAAATAACTTTAAAAAGTAAGGCTTTTATTAGTTGTTTAATTTTTAAATATAATTATATTTTGCAACAAATCAATTTGCAACTAAATTTTTAGTCAAGAAAGAATTGGTATAGCTCAAGTTTGGCGGGAACAAATAATTTGGGGAGAAATGATTTTTCAACTTAAATTGGCAACTAAACCGAATTTAGTTGGCTGTATATAATTTTTTGCAACTATTGTTAATATGAACACAAACATTTGTTGCTAAAAATGCCTTAGGGCCATTGTAATTATTGTCCAAATATGGGATATTTTGGTAATTTAATTTTTCTGTAACTAATCATAATAGTTACTAATACATTCTTAATTAATTACAACTAATTTAGCTACTAATGGGTAGTTGCAAAAAATTGTTTTTTTGTAACCAATAATGTAGATGCAAAATAAAAAATTTTAGATGCAAATTGTCAAATTATGGAGGGAAAAATGGCCCACCAAAAATTGCAACTAAATTGATTAGTCACTAAAGCAACTTGTTTTGCAACTGACAAAATAGTCGCAGAACATTAACTTTAGACACCAAAAGTTGGAACATGTGGACCCCGAAATTGAGTTGCTCTTTGCCCGACTAATGGAAATTTAGTTGGTTAATGTAGCCTTTTTGCAACTAATTCTGGTTAGTTGCTAAAAAATTGGTTGCAGAATGTAGTTTTTCTTGTAGTGTCTTATTCTTACTCACCATGAAGGAAAATCATGGTTCTCTCTTATTCTCATCATACTCACCATGAAGGAAAATCATGGTTCTCTCTCTTATTCTCATTATACTCTCACTGACCATGGAAGAACTCATGGTACATGCATGTATGAGATGTACATGCAATTAATGCAAAAGAACTGCATGTTTCTTTCTTCTACTCTCTATTCTTACTAACTCAAACTCTCTCATTCTTTCTCATACTCTCTCCCTTTCTATCTCACTCTTTCTCAAGCTTTCTCATTCTCTCTATTATCTCATAATTCATTTCTACTAATTCGCTCTTTGAATGTCACGGCCCCATCTTACCGGAGGCACGGCCGGGGCTTCTCCCGCTTTACGTGACTTCTACTGATTTTCGTTCTGTCTCTCTCTCTCATAACTCTTTTCTGTTAACTTTTTATTGTAGGTCACGACCTCATCTTACCGAAGGCACGGCTGGGTACTCATCCCACTCTTCGTAACCCTACTCATTGTCTCTCTTTATTCTTTCTAAAGTTTACTCATTCTTCCTCACTTACATGACAAAGCCTCATCTTAACAAAGGCACGGCTGGGTGGAGATCACAAAGCACCAACCCACTCTTCGTGACTTCTACTCATTCTCTGCCGATCGGACTCGATCATGTATGGATTCGGAACCCTTGGCCACGTGAGTGTATTCTCTCTCTCTCTGAATGTCACGGCCCCATCTAACCGAGGCACGGCTGGAACCTCGTGTTCCACTCTTCGTGACGGTCACGGCCCCATCTAACTGGAGGCATGGTTGGGGGTCACAAAGCCCCCACTCTTGTGACTTTACTCATCACTCATGGGTTCCCCATCGCACAACCTACTCTATTCTCTTCAGTAGCACTTTTCTCTCTTTTATTCGCTAGTGCTCAATCTCTCTTTCTCTTTACTATTAGAGTGTTCTCATTCTCTTTACGCTTAGAGTTGCTATTCTCAACATTCTCTACTCTTTCACACTCAAACTATTACTCATAGTATAGCTTATACTCAAAATTCTCTACTCTTGCTCAAGCTAGTACTTATCTCTTCCTCAAGCTAGTACTCATAGCATAGCCTAACTCTTAGAGTAGTCTATTCACAAAGTTCTCTACTCTTTCTTAAGCTACTTCTCAATGCACAATTAATGCACATGGATGGCTCATGCTCAATAATGCACTTAGGAAATGCCAATATGCAACGTTGCATCAAAGACAGTCGTTCTGCGCAGGTCACACTCAAAAAGGCATAACTTGAGTTAGACACATCGGATTGCTACGATTTTTGTCTCGTTTTAAAGCTTAGAGACAGGGTATAACTTTTATGTTTTGGTCTAAACCTAGTTCAATCCGTAAGATGCCCAAAAATCACTCAGAAAGTCACAGCTGTGACAGGGCAGTTTGGTAACATGTTTTCACTTAGGCATTTCATCAAACAACTCATGTGCATACAAAAACTCCTCTATAACTACAACCAGATTTCTCTTTTTAATCATCCAAAATGGGAAGAAACTCCCTTCTATGGACATAATTCATATCATAGAAGAACACTCCTCAAAAATTTACTCAATCTCCTCCAACTTCATCTCAAACTCATCACACATCAACACTTCTCATAAAGGAAGAATATCCAACAAACACAACATGAATATTCATCTCAACTCCATTTCTCAACAAATAGACATACATCTCTACTCAATTTCTCAACAAGCATCATATATACATGCATAAAGAAAATCTTTACTCAAGGATTTCTTAAACTTTAGCTTGAGTTGGATTTACTTATCTCATACTTGAGTAGTCTTCACTAAAACTCTCTACTCTTGTTGGACCTTAGCTTTCCCTTATTTCTTAAGCATAAACTTAGTAAGAACTTAACCCTTACATAAATAAAACTCACATCTAGAGTAGAGATTCTTACCTCTTCTTGCTTAGGATCAATTCTTTGTCAAATCTCAACTCAAAACTCTCAAAAATCCCTTGGAAGATTGAGTGAGGAATTGAGAGAAAATGGGAGATGAAGATGCGGTGGAAAAGGGTGAAAATGAAGGGGTTTAGAGAACTAAACTCTTATTAGCTCATATAATATACACTCTTTCCAATTTTGCCCCTACTCTTTCTTGAAAATTTCACCTTTATCCTTTAATTCTTTACAAACTCACCCCCATTCTACACTATTCTCCATAAAATTTTCTTGCATTTTACTCCCCACTTTTCCTGCTAATTAGGGGTAGAATGGTCATTTTGCCCTTAGGAAAGAATTCTCTAGAAACTCAAACAAAACTCAGTCGGCCCTTCGCCGCGGCGAAGGATTCTCTGTCGCCCCAGCGAAGAATTACAGAACCGACACCGCCATACACAAAGCCAACGTCACCACGGCGAAGATTATTCTTCGCCCCGGTGAAGACTGCAACTCCAAAATCCGCTAAGTCTTGATCAATTCCAGGGTAAACACTTAACCAAACCCAAAACATAAACTCAACCAAGGGCCAACCAAACAACATGAATAAGATACAACCTCATTTAGGGGCAATTCAGTAAACCTTGAGGCCATAACATAAACAATGGCTATGTATCTCAAATGGGGCGTTACAGTCATCAATTGACATAATAGTGTCACATCTACTATCACGTTAAGGTTGCAAGAGAAAGTTATGAGATTGAGTTGTAAACGTAATATTTTTATTTGCATATATGTACATTAAAAAATTAGAACGTCAATGTCAAAAGATTTTCAATTATATAAATTCACAAGAGAACTAATCCCATTTGCCATTCAAGTGAATGTAAAACTTGTTTCAATGTTGATTATAGTCTATTAAATAAAATTAAAGTAAATGATTTCATGCTACAACATTATACACAAATTCATAATCTATTTTTTAATTAATAAAGGAAGCCTAGGATTTCAAAAAAAAAAAAAAGTAAAAATTATATAACTAAGAAAATAGTCTGAAAATGTAACACTAGCTGAGCCTTAATTAACCTACAGAAATATCCCTAAGCTTCTTCATCGTCAATAAATTCTTTTTCCTCATAAGAACAAAGTATAAACATAAACATAAACATAAACATAGTTTGATGCATAAATGTGTGTCTACTAAACTTTCGCCAATGATGGTTTAGTCCCGATTTGGTTTCAGCTCAGCTCCTTGAACCAGAGCTGCGGATGATACGCACCTTCATGATATCTTGCACATTCCCCTCCGTTTGCGGAAATTCACAAATGCAGACATCATCTTTCTTCACATGGTTCCACCGGCAGACATCTGCCCATCCATGAATCATTGTTCGACCATCCTTCCAATTCATCATGAAAGAAAATGTTTTCGGCTAATTCAATTTCAAAATCTTTCAAGAATTTTGGTGAAACATTCTGCAGAATGAGAAAGAGATTTCTACCATAAACAAATATATCATAAATGGTTTGACCCTAGTAAATTCAAGCCAAACCAAACCATGTAAACTATGGTTTACAGATGAGCAGAGATCATTACCAAATGGCGCTTACACCCCTAGCACACGAAGTAGGGGTTTTGAGGTTTAACATAGCTGATCGCTTCAACTCCTTCGTGCAATCGAGCGTTAACAGAAGCCCTTCTCTTAGATCGTCCTGAATCAAATTTAACCAGTAGGTCATAGTTACACCATCACACATTAGCATAAAATTCAAACAGGCACATACATTAACTCTTAGACGAAGAAGAGAAAACAGATGTTTACCATTGTTTCCACTAGTCTTTTTGACTTCTTCTTCTTATTTTGTATCCTCCTCCTCACCTTCTTCTTCTTTGATATAATCTTCATCACCATCATTTTCACCAGTGTCTTCTTTCTCTTCCATCTTCACCTCCATGTTGCTCACATAAGTGCGAGTTTCTCTCTTCTTGCATCCACATTTCCCAAAAATCAAAATATCAAATTATGATCATCATATTTATGTATAATGTACACTGTGGTTTACAGCTCATTACCAAGTGATTCTTCCTGTACCCCTTGTTTTTCCACATGAAGTAGGGGTTTTGAGGTTGATCATGACTGACTGCGCCAACTCCTTCATGCAATCCAGGGTTAATATCAGCCCTTCTCTTAGATCCTCCTGAATCAAATTTAACCAATATGTTATAGTTATTCCGTTTGTATGAATTTCAAACAGGCACAAACATTTTCTCTTAAATGAAGAAGAGTATACAATTGTAAGATGTTTACCATTTATTCCAAGAATCTTCTTCCCTCTACGCTTTGCGATAATTGTTGCTTCTTCTTCTTCTGTATCGTCCTTCTCACCTTCTTCTTCTTTAGTACAATCTTCATAATTTGCAGCACCACACTCATCATCAACATTGATAACAACAATGTCATCCTCATCTTCTTTCTCCTCCATCTTCACTTCTATGTCAATGCTCACATTAGGACTAGTTTCCCTCTTCTCGCATCCACATTTCTCAAAAATCAGAACATTGAATATATGATCACCATGATAGCTAAAAACTAAAGAATCTGCAGGCTCTACATAATTATCTTCAACAAACTTCTGCCAGCCATTTGCAAATAACACCATACTATCAGTGTCGGCCATCTCCACATGCCAACGCTTTCCCATTCGATTTCGAAGCACAGCTTTCTTCAGGGATCCATTCAAGTACTTCACAAAAGCATTTGGGATTTTCTACAGAACAAATTAGTAGTTTTGTCAGTCATAAAATATCAATCATAACACCTAGGAGATAATTGAAAATTGTTATATGTGTTTCTTTATGTTAAAAATGTAAGTTGTTATAGTTTAGTGCTCTACAAATATACATAAACTAAACAATTTGTAACCAAAATCAACCCATTAAATCCATTATTCAACCCCTAGATCTACCCCTTAAACCCACTTGAAATTACTAAACAGAGAAACAAATAATATTTTTTCATTTTCTAAAGTGAATATCATATGAGATCATCTTCAAGGTATCAACAAAACAAACTTCATATACAATAAATAACTTCCATTGAAAGGATACAGAGCTCGGAGCCTATAAAGATAACATTTTGATCTACTTTTACTACTCATTTTGGAACCAATCAATAGTAAAGAACCAAAATTTCATCACATTTAACAGAAAAAAAAAAAAAAAAAAAAAAAAAAGCTCAGACTTGTAAAGCTCAAACTTACACTTTTCCCACTTATTTCCCAACCCATCACATTAAAACAGTAAAGCCACAAACTTTTCAGAATGATACAAAATGTCATTTTGCAACCAATCAACAGTAAAGAACCAAATTTCATCACATTCACAGAAAAAAAAAAAAAAAAAAAAAAAAAAAAAAAAAAAAAAAAAGCTCAGACTTGTAAAGCTCAAAACTTTATCCCCTTTTCCCACTTATTTTCCCGACCCATCAACATTAAAACAGTAAAGAGCCAAACTTTTCAGCATGCATACAAAATGTATCACAAAACAAACGAACCCAGATAAATGAAAAAAAAAAATAGAGAGTTAAAGAGATTACAAAACCATCATAGCCATGCTTCGGAAGAAACTCTTGGAAGAAATGAGCTACTCCCTTGTTGTTTGTTTTGGACGCCATTTCTTTCTCTCCGTGTTTGTGAGCTGAACTGCAGAAGCAAAGGTAGAGCTAGCTTCTTGAAGAAGTAAAATGATGAGTTCTTTTAAGCCAAGGAATAATGGGTTGTTATAGATCACGTGGCTTTCCACACTTATGCCACATTTGTTGTCAATGAAAAATGGCTTGATCAAGTACAAATGGATCATGCATCGGTTCTTTTGATTTATTTTATTACAATTAATTATAACATGGGCTACTTTCTCGTGCTTTGAGCAGATATATATTTCTGAAAATCTCTACAGTTTGGACAGGCAAAAGACAAAACTGAGGGCCCGCATTGTTGAGTTGGCTTATTGTTAGAGGTTAGTGGGTTGAGTTCTGTTTGGAGATAGAGAAAACCCAGTCATGCTTTGAGTCTTGATTCATATTTTGAGGGAAGTGCTTTGATGAAAAGTGTTTTTCAGTTTTACAATTAAAAAGTAAATAAAAAAACCAACCAAAAATACCTCTAGAAGTGAAGTGTAAATTCAAACACATTTTAGTAAATGTTAAATTTGTGTAATTGTGCAACTTATAGGAATTTAAGTTATATTATTGTTAAGGATATTAGGTAATTGATTTCAAGTTACGAGCAATTGATAAAGAGACTTGAGACACGGAATTTGACAAATGACATTATAAAATGTATCCAAAAACACTTGTCACTTTACCATAACTCAACAGAACCATCTACTTCCATTAGCAAATTGAAGCTGTTTTAAGATAGAGGTGGACAGATTTCAAAGGAATTCATAAGAAAACATTTTCAGCATCTGAATCCTCATTAACATCAATAACAACAATGTCATCTTCATCTTCTTCCTCCTCCATGTTCACAAACTTTCGCCAACCATTCAGAATAAACACCCCACTATCAGTATAATTCATCTATACAAGCCACAAATTTTCCATTGAATTTTGAAGCACAACCTTCTTTGGAAATCCATTCAAGTGTTCCACAAAAGCATCTGGGATTTTTTGCAGCAGAAATGGAAGAAATCAGTTTCATCATCTGCATAATTTTCATATCAGTAAAAAATATTCACAAAACTGATCCTTGGCCTAAAGCAAACTTGAAGCTCCATTCAATCTAATTAATAAAGTGATTTTATCATTCGCAAGCACTTATTATAATATGAGAAAGATTTAAACTTTCTTCCTCTCTCAATTGCTCTCAATACATTAACCCACCAAATTAAAAAAGAACAAGAGTTCGAAGTTGGAACCCTCGACGGTTTTTTCATAAAAACAACTCACAGGCCGGACCATCCGGGTAGTCCTAGTAGGTAACTCCAAAATCTACCCACTTAAATATTCGCTAAACATTATGTTATTGCCAGTTGATTTTTTTTTTTTTTTTTTTTTTTTCATTTTCTAAATTGGAATCCTGTTCCATTTAACAATAGTCTTAAAACTCATGAGTACTACAATTCATAATGTTACATACAACAAAGCTCAGAGCTTGTAAAGCTAAGAGATTTCTTCACTTTTACTGCATATTTTTGCAACCCATCAACAATAGAACAGTAAAGAATCAAACTTTTCATCTAGCATATCAAAGAAACCACAAAACAAAAAAACCCAGAAAAGAAAATGCTGAAACAGAGAGAGTAAATGAAATTACCAAGCCATCGTACCCATGCTTTGGTAGGAACTGTTTGCAGAAGCCATGCCATCTCTTGTTTTTGCTGTTGTGTGTGTTGCCTGCCATTACTCTCTTCAGTTTCTGAGGGTTTTGGAGAAGAAAAGTACTTTCGGAGAAAATGAAAGTGGCAGCTAGAGCAAATAAAAAAAAAGGAGCCTAGCCACTGAGTTTCAGTCTTTCAGACTGGAAGCTTTGAAAGCTGTAGAGTATAAGCAGGCAAAATGTCTTAAATGTGGGCCCAGATCCCAGGATCAACATAACTTCTGGGAATTCCTTTTGGAAAAAGTACTCTTTACAAAATGAGTAATGATGCTGACATCGACGATAATACATCAAATTTATGTATTGAATCACGTAATAAAATCCTGATCATTGATTAATATTAAGTTAAAATTAATCAACGGTCAAAATTTTATCATATCATTTAGTACATAAATTCGGTGCATTATCATCGGTGTCTATATTATTTTCCTTAAAAAAATACATAATTTCGGTGATCTCCCTGTGGCTTTTTTTTTTTTTAAATTTTGTGATTTTCTAGAATTTTGTCTCCAAATTCTGTTCATGCGTCTCTTTGCAATAGCAGTAGTGAATTGATTTTCCAAAAGTCCTTTTAATCTTACTATCCTCTCTGGCCTTTCAGTCCTTATTTGACTAGAAATTTGAAGCAAGGTTCTGAAAACCAAACCTGACCAGTCGGTCAGACCGGTCCAACCAGTGACCGACACTCTCTTCGGTCCGAGTTACCAATTTTAACTATTCACCAAATCCCTAATCTAATCGCGGACGAACAGAGGGCTATCAAGTGCCGAGGTTAGAGGACTTTTGTAGAATGGAGGTCGATGGTTCAAGGGGTGGTGTCGAACTGAACTTTAGACGCCAGAATCAACCAAAATTTAGCTGAAAAAAATCAACCCAATATGCAAGTCACGGCCGATGAACATGGAGCTATCAAGTGCCGGGGTTAGATGGGTCTTGTACAATGGAGGCCGATGGTAAAGGTGGTGGTGTTGGATTTAATTTTGGACACCGAAATCAGCTGGAATTTGGTCGAAAAAATCAACCCAATCATGGTGTTGTTTGCAGGTCACGACCGGTGAACGGGGGCCTATCAAGTTTCGGATTTAAAGGGGTTTTGTAAAGTGGAGGACTGTGGTTTAGGTGGTGGTGTTGGATTGAATTGTGACTGCCGGAATCAGCCAGAATTTGGCTAGAAAAATCAATTTAGGGTTAGATGGCTGGGGTGTATTTGATAGATTTCAAACTTGCAGAGATTGCTCAACTTTCAAGGGTGTGTTTGCAAGATTTCAAACTTTTTGGAATGTCGTTTTAACTGGTCGGACCGGGCAAACCGAGAACTGACCCCTTGGTCGGGTGACATCCCCGTTCCGGTTTCTAAACCTTGATTAAAAGGTCACAAACTGTCCTTTACAATTTCAGCAGGGCCTAAAGAATTAAAAAAATCACCTTAATTCAAACTTCATAAAGATTCTAATACATAAACATGAATTCTTTTTTTTGTTTTTTTTTTTTTTTTTCTCATGGTGGTTCATTAGCTCCCACAATTCGCATAGTCTTTCATACGTACATAGTGTTAATAATACTATAAATAAAGCAATTATGCGTTCTAGTTTATTTTGTCTTGTCGAGACATACATTTTAATTTTCACTTTCATGACTATTAAAAATGATTGCTCAATCAAGACTTGAATCACCTTGTTGGATTATAAATAATAAATTTGGTATAGAAAAAAAAAAAAAAAAAAAACAGTTGTAGTTAAAAGTGATTAAAAAGGTATGAAACAACTTGTAAAGGGAGGTTGTTAATGAATAAAGAAACCTGAGGGGAGACACCTGCAGGTTTTTAAAAAGGTATGAAACACCTTGTAAAGGGAGGTTGTTAATGAATTGAAAAACCTGAGGGGAGACACCTGAAGGTTTCTCTAAGGGTTTGTTTGAAAGTTTTATGATAGCAGTTATAAAGGTAAACTACCGTAATGGTTTTAAAGAGTTTTTAGTAGCGGTTTTTAAAACACCCAACCTATGCTTAGGAGTTTATTTTCCAGCGGTTCTGATAGTTTTTTAAAATGATAAATTTACATATATGCCCACAAAAATACCTCAACTTCAACTAGTACTTGGGAGTTTTGTTTTTTCAATTACAAGGTAAGAGTTCTTTATCTGTTTTCTACTTATTAATATTTTATAACTTCAAATGTGATAAACTCTTTATCCTTCTTCGTCATTCTTTGTAGTATCAGGAATGATTGAAAAATTTTAGCTCCACTTCTCCAAGAAAACATCAAGAATGAGATTTTAATAATTTTTTTTTTTTTTTTTAAAAATAAATAAAAATAATTTAAAATTAAAAAAAAAAGGAAAAAAAAAAAAAAGATAAAATTTTTTTTTTTTTGGACGTAGTTGGGATAGTTTTGTAGTAGATAGGGTATTTGTGGAATAAAATTTTAAAACCAACCAAAACACCCCAATTTGGGGGGTTTTATAAACCCCTCAAAAATATACTACATTGATTCTAGGGGGTTTTTGAGCTATCAAAACTAGTGCAGAAAAAATTAGGCAAGTAATGGTTTTAGAATACCTCAAAACCAGTGAAAAAAACTCCCAAGCAGACCCTAATAGTAGGTGTGATAATGGGTGTTGATGCAAGAAAACACCAACTAGAGTGATCCGATCGACCTTGGCGGGATCGGAACTAATGTGTGTGATTATGAGTAATCAGCAATGAATGAAAAACAAATGCAGTAAAGTAAATGGCAAAGAGATTTTTAAAGTGGTTCGGCGAGATGAACTCTTGAGCCTACGTCCATTATTCTTGTATTTGTTGTGAGAGCTTACAATGAAAATCCTGGTAATATTTGCTAACCCCTTTCTCATCGTTAGAGGGGGTTTATATACATAATTTGTACAAAGGAATGAACACAAATAAAGGGATTACAATTAAGTTTGAAATGCAACTCCGATATTCTCGCGATTAGGCGCTGTGATTGCGCAAAGATTACTGTCGATCTGATCCTTCCTGAGATATCCGGGATCGCATTCTTCGGTAGGGCATTGGATAAAGATTCGGTCAGACTTTGAGAGTCAGACTCATGCCCAGTTGATGTACTCCACACTTGGACCTTTTCTCTTCTGTGACATTCTCGACAAAGTCAGAATTTGAAAAGAAAGGGTAGTTGTGTAAATTCCACGCGATCATGTCGCATTAAATGCGGCAGCCTTCAGCAGTTACTTTTTATCGCGGTGGGTGACTACAACTGTCCACGTGCAAAGTTGAGGTGACGTGCGACAATGGTTATGATTATGGCAGTCTAACGGTTGATTGCCTCTTGTGGATGATTAACATGTGGCCACGTCCAAGGGCCGAATTGCTTGATAATGAAGGGTAGAGATTCACTGTAAATCGACGGCTACGATTGAAACCAGCCCTTTCGTCTCCCATGCAAACCACTATAAAAGCGGGCAAACTCGTTAGAAAGCTTGCACACCTTGCAAAAACTCTCAAACGTTCTTGTTTATTCTGTTGCTGCTTCTTTGTCTTCACGGTGCTTTTTCTGGCGAGTTCATCTTATTCTCTTGTTTTGGTAAGGTTTCTTTTCCCTTCCTTTAGTTGTTTCCTTAATTTTCGTGGTTGAGGGTAGCCATTGTTGTGGCCACATTGAGTCTTTTGGGACTTTGTCAGGGTTTTTAAGTGTGTCTTCGGTAGTCTTAGGTTTAAGGAAGGCTTATCATGGCAGCCATTGGAATCCTTGGTAGGTTGCGTGCGTCTGTTGTCCGACACAAGCTATCTTGGGTGCCTGAACTGAAAGCAAAGTATGGATAGGTCGTCGAGTTCTTTGAGCTCTGACACATGTTTGCTTTTGTTTCAGGTACCCAGAGGCGAGTTATAGCCATGTCTTCATCAAGTAGCCACACAATTGATCACATGTTCGATTCCCTTACTGGATCGACAATCCTTCGGGGCATTATCCTTAAGGTTTCCGAAAAGGTCGTCGCACGGAGCTTAGACCCTGATGCGGTAGGCTCGTCTGATCATGCTTCCATGGAGGCCACTCAATCAAGGAGATCTCTAGTTCACAGGTCGTGGAAGGAACTGCAATCCTCTATTGATGTTGAGGATCTTAGGTGCATAAAAGAGACTTATGCGTCTCAACTCAACTTGAGGGTTCTGGGAGGCTTCTCCCAAAAGAATCACCCCACAGGCTGGGTGGCAATCTTTGAGACCCTTCTAAGATGTAGGATGTCTATTCCCCCTCGTCATTTCATTGACAATGTTTTGAGATGATTCGATATCATCCTTCTCCAATTGTCCGCGAACCCATACGTCATAATCATAGGTTTGTATAT
The DNA here is from genome assembly GCF_008641045.1 of Pistacia vera. Classification (NCBI taxonomy): domain Eukaryota; kingdom Viridiplantae; phylum Streptophyta; class Magnoliopsida; order Sapindales; family Anacardiaceae; genus Pistacia; species Pistacia vera. Next base: position 81,037 of record NW_022195378.1, on the reverse strand, counting down.
AACATACATGATTTCCGAGCTGGGTGTGCCATCTGTTGAGGAACTTGTCTATTTTTATAGGTTGAAGAAGGGTCAAGACCAGATATACTACCTCTCCAAGGTGAGGAAGGTACGTTTTAACTGTCTGGTTGACATTCCAAAGAAGGTCCTACATTGGGACTCTTAGTTTTTCTTTTATGAGGCCGGGGAGATTGGCGTTTTTACTTCGAAAGCTAGTAAGACTTTGACCCCCAACGTGTGCAAAATGCGTTTTTAAGCTCGATGGTCGAACTAACCAAACTTCTTTGCTTTGCAGTTAACGTCGAGCAAAATTTTCTCCCCACTACTAGCTTATAGAGGCTTCAGCTCTTCAGCAACCTTTTCGACAAAAAGCACAACATTAACAAGATTATCTTGCTTCCTCGCTTGAGGGCATATGGCTTTTGCGAGGATAACGCCAATTTCATTACCATTCTTGAGAAAGGTAAAAGTGTTCACTTGCTCGCACTTCTTCCTTTTATGTAGGTAGGTCGCTTATTGTTTGTTGCTCCTTTTGTAGAAATGTGGGTCGAGATATAGAAGGGCCTAAAGAAAAAGGTGACAACTTTCGGGACTGCTATGAAACAATTGGTTGCTCCGACGAAGAAGTAACCCACTGAGGTTGCTGGCACGAAGTGGAGCGAGGGCGAACTTAGGGAAGACCCAAGTGTGAAAAGGCCCGTGACTGCCTCGAAGGTAGTTGGCAGGAAGGTACCCTCGAGCCCCAAAAGGGTTTGCGAAGAAAGCATCAAAGCCAATTGGAGGCTTAGGAAAATAGAAAGTGCTCGAGCAATATGATAGCTTGGGCAAGAAAAAGTCGATCGAGCCTCAAAGGGGCTCGAGAAAGCAGAAGGTGGTCAAGCAGCAGTTTGGCTCAGGCAAAAAGGTCATCGGGCAGGCTGGCGGCCTAAAGAAATTTGCGGCCAAGGACTTTGCCAAGAAGAAATTTGTTCCCATGGGCAAAGCTGCTGTCACTGTGGGAAGAAAATCAAGCTTGTCTCAGTAGGGAGGCAAAAAGATGGACAAGGTGGCTCGAGCTACAATCGATGCATTAATCGATCAACTCCCTGATCATATCAACATCAGAGCCACGAGCCAGGGATGTTGTGACCCCGCGAACTTTCAAGGGTGTTAGGGATTTGTCTCATACACGTATGTTGGCTTGGGTGTGCAACTATACGGCAAAGGTACTAGCAGTTCGCCCCCTTCTCTCTTTTATACATACTTTCCTTATTCCTCGCTGACTCTCACTTTTCCTTTTCTAGGCTTGCGTGGCGAGCAGACTTCTCTATGATGAGTGCTAACTCACATTAGAAGGCACTCATCAAGGATGGTAAGAAGCGGAGACGCTTAAAGAGTATGCCTTGGCTAGGGCCCAGGTAGTGGAGAAAGAGAAAGACACAAAGCAGGCCGAGCTTGAGTGACTTAAGGAAGAGATAGCGACCTTTGGGGTCAAGGAAAGGGAGTTCCTTGATAAGATTAAGGTAAGTGAGGTCGCTTGGGAAAAGGTTGAAGCCAATGCAATCGAGGCTAAGAAGAACTTGACACAGTAGCAAGGTGTCAATAATAAGTTGAACTCCAAGCTTACTTTGGCTCAAAAATTGTCTCGGATTGGGAGGCAAAGTTCAAATAGGCCTCGCTCGACCTTGCCTAGGATGCTAAAGTTTGACAAAATACCAAGGCTGAGACTGAGCAGCTCATGCTTCAAATCGGGGAGCTGAATGAAGCCATTACCAATCGGACGTAGGAGACGTCGGTCTTCCTTGTGCAAAAATTGTGGGAAGCTCACCCTTTGATCGACTTCTCCTTTCTTCTGCAAACTTATTAGAAAGAGGTCGATAAGGTGAGGACCAAAGCTTAGGGAATGACCTATGTGTACTCGGATGATTCCGAGCTTGATGGTGAAGGTCAAGAGGAAATCGAGCAAGGCAAGGAGGAAACTGGCCTTAAGTAGGAGGTCGAGGATCCGGCTCCCCTGGCTCTACTTTCTCCTATTATTGTTGACCTTCCTTCAGGCGAGGTTTCAAAGAATGTGCCAGCTCCTAACCCTGAAGAAGCTGTTGTGACTCTTACCATTGAGGAATCATCTGTCCCAGTTGGCGACAAGCTTCATGGTTTGACCGGTGATGATGCCCTTATTCCTCCACCTGCTTAGGAAAATTTTTTCTTGTATCCTTTGCATTCATTTTTTTTAATATAGTTTTGTTTGTAACCAAACTTTTAAATCAATGAAAGATATTTTTGCATATACCTATCAAGCAACTTTTTATTTCTGTAGAGTCGTTTGAATCATCCTAATTGGACTTATGATACAAAATTTAAATTTGCTCCAAGTTATGCGTAGCTCGCTTCTGCGTCAACTTTGACTTTGGACTCATTGTTAGTCTTAAGTTTTGGTCGTCGACTTATGACTGATTTCCCTCGACATATTTTACTTGATTTTTTCCAAGTGTAACTTCGTTGATTTGGGGAATTTCACCCTTAAGAGTCAAATTTTGGCGTGGCTTATCGAGTTAAACTGTCTTTTTGTGGACTCTAGACTCTGAGTTTTTTGCATGCGATCGTGTAGGTCGCGATTTTTGAAGCAGTAGATGATAAATGATAAACAATAAGTAAATAAAAAGTGGCAAACAAAGAAAAGTTTATGAATAATACCTCTTTTATTGATATAGCTTTTTGGTTGTAAATGACCTTACAATGAATGCTTGAAAGAAAATAAAAAATAAGTGAAACCCGAGCTGCTCATTGGTAATACCTTTGCAGATGCTCAGCGTTCCAGGCTCGCAGTATGGCTTTGCCATTGATGCAGTTTAGGTGGAAGGTTCCTGGTGCGAGCTTCTCGGAGATCTTAAATGGACCTTCCCATTTGGGCTCAAGTGCCCCCAAGTTTGGGTTTTGAGTACCCTGGACAACCTTTCTGAGGACTAGGTCGCCCATTTCAAAGTCTCTATTCTTGACTTTGGTGTTAAAGTATCGTCTGGCTCGCTGCTGATACGAGGCGAGCCTTAACTGAGACTTGGCCCTATGTTCTTCGATTAGGTCTAGCTTTAGGCGGAGAAGATCTTCATTTGTTTCTTCGTTGAAAACTTCCCTCCGGAACGAACTAATCCCCATTTCAATTGGGGTCATAACTTCACACCCGTACGATATAGAGAATGGGGTTTCTCCTGTCGAGCTTCTGGCTGTCATTCTGCAAGACCATAAGGCCTCGGGAAATTTTTTGGCCCATCTTCCCTTTAGGATGTCAAGCTTTGTCTTGATGGTGTGCTTGATAACTTTGTTCATAGCCTTTACTTGACCATTGGCTTGAGGCTGATAAACAATGGTGAAGCTCTTTCTGTAAGTAATTGATCTACCATACACAGCAGAAAACAAAAATTCAAGCGGTAAATCAATTACCTTTCTTTGCCTAGATCCGAGTATAGATTATATCGTTTACATGTTTATAAACAAAAATCTGTATAAAGTAAATCCATTCAAGGATTAGAATACTTACATACGTTTGGAGGCTCCTTCCAATATCTCTGTTTCAGACAGGAACACTGTTAACGGTACTGTTTACGAGGGTACTGTTCATAGTTACTATTCACCATCTACTATTCTTGGTTACTGTTCATGTGATTTTTCTCTAATCGATCCACAATAGGATCGCACTCACGGAAGTCCACACGAAGATAATCCGCAGAACCCTTGATTATTCTGCTAGAACAATCAAGGGCTTTGAGAATCAAGAAAAGTTTTTTTCTTGAGAGAGAGAGAGATAGGGTGGTTAGGGTTTTAATTGAATGAATAATTCATTTCATGTTTTAATTTTAAGTTGCACTTATATAGTGCAACAATTAAAATCCTATTCCACTTAGGAATAGTCATAGGCTCCAACCCTAGTTCACTCTTGCAACCAAACACACCATTTATGGTATTTTAATTAATTATTATAATTAAAATCAATTAATATATAATCATGTATTGATATTTAATTAATAATAACAATTCATTTAAATATATACAGAGATATATTTAAATATAATCTCACTAATTTAATTTTAATATTAAAATTAAATACAGGCAACAACCTCAGCAAATTTAATTGCACTGTGAGATTACCAAAATACCCTTTCGTCCTAAAAGACAAAAATACCCTTCTCACAAATTGATTCTTAAATTATCTTCTAAGTGTGTGACCCGTAGGCTCCTCATGATATCGGTAGTGTGTAGTATCGCGATTAACACCAATTAATCATCGTACTACACATAGACCAAGATTGGCCCCTAGCAAGGCATCATGGTATGGTTACCGTGCAATCAAATCATTTCATCAACTGTTATCTCATCGAGACTAAGGTACAAAAATAGTGTCAACCTCAGATATCCTCGACATGTTTGTATTCAGTTATTGGACCAATGACTGGAATATTAAATTGGATTGAGCATCAACTCAATCCCACTGTGGCCACAGATTTAGTGTCATTGCCATTTATTGAATTACCCAGTGAGATAACTTCTCTCGTACCCAGGAGTGATGAATCCTTTGTCGATCCACCATAGTCTCGATACACTTCTTAATGCTTATTGATAGCTCTGAATAGAAGTACGTTGGGCTAGTGTCAAACTACACCAATTGGTGCACAAGGCGCTCCAGTGATCTCAAGTCTAAGGATCAGATGCACCACCATCCGTTAGGGGATTTATTCCATAGACACTGGGGTTACCATCCATATGGAATCCTTTGGTGGGTCTGTCCAGTGAACTTGCCTCTAGCAAACACCCATGCGTTGCACCAGGTTGTCGGCAAACAACCTTGACAAGTGAGATCAGTCACTGCCTTTCGATATGGTCGTTCAACACTATGATAACCTTACCGTATTATCTATGTCCCTGGTCAGAATAATACTGGGGCTACGGACATTTGTAGAATGGCCACCATATGTGATCATAGGGTTCTCACTGTCAAGATTTGAAACACTTGATACCCTCGTCACAGTTCTACCATTCTAAGAACATATATAATTACATACACGATATAGAAGAATATGCCTTTTATTGAAAAATAAACATTTATTACAGAGTCAATTTTACAATAATTGATTGGCTCTAGGGCACATACTCTAACAATTTTTAATACCAAGCCGTTCATAGAAAGATATGAAGTCCTCACTACCGAACTGTTTTGCATTGTCAGTCATTGTAGTGTGGGGGATTCCGAATCTACAAATGATTTTTTTGTAGATGAAATCCTTCAACTTGTTTGACGTGATAGTGGCTAAAGGCTTGGCTTCTGCCCACTTGGTGAAGTAGTCCACAGTAGCTACCACGAACTTAACGCTTCATTTTCCCTGAGGTAAAGGGCATATCATGTCAATGCCCCAAATTGCAAATGGCCAGGGGCTTGTCAAAGTAGTTAACTCTTGAGGTGGAGCTCGCAGAACATCTGCAAACCTTTGACATTTGTCATATCTGCACACATAGTTTACTGCATTGTTAAAGACTATTGGCCAATAATAACCCTGACGAAGCACTTTGTATGCTAGAGATCTAGCTCCTGCATGGTTCTCACAGATGCCTTCATGGATCTCTCTCAGAACATAGCCCGCATCTTCATGGTCAACACATCACAGTAATGGTGAATTGAACCCACGCTTATACAATTTGTTGTTGATGAGAATGTATCGAGTTGATTTCGTGCGAAGTGTTCTAGCTTCATTTCTCCCTTTAGGTACTATTCCATCTCGTAGATAGGTAATTATCGTATCCATCTAGCTATATCTCTGACTTATCACTAAGATTAGTTTTCGTAAAGCGGAGATGCTTAGACTTGGGAGGAACTTAACAGGTATTGAATTAGTCTTCTCTTGGCTCATTGCGGAGGCTAGGCGAGCTAGAGCATCAGCTACTAAATTTTTCTCCCTTGGGATTTGAAGAACAGTGAAGGATTTGAACTACTCAAGCTCGAATTACACTTGTCGGAGATAGGATGTCATTCTGTCTTCCTTTGCCTGATATTCTCCGCTAATCTAATGGACTATAAGTTGGGAGTCATTATAAATCTTAATGGACTATGCTCCCATTTCCTTGGTGAGGTGGATCCCCACGAGTAATGCATTGTACTCAGCTTCGTTGTTGGAAGCGGTAAACCCGAATCTGACTGTAGCCCTAATGGGTTTCTTTATGGACTTTCAAGCAAGAGCCCAGCTCTTGCCCCTTTCTCATTTGAGGACCCATCTACATACAAAGCCCACTTCCACAGTTTATCAAACTTTGGCTTTTGCTGTTCACTTTCTTCTGAGATGCTTGCCCCTAGCGGGCTTACTTCTCATTCTGGCTGACAAGAGAATTCTGAAATGAAATCCATCAAAGCTTGACCTTTGATTGCTATCCTCGGGATGTACTTGATATCGTGTTGACTCATTTCCATTGTCCACTAGATCAATATGCTTGATGCCTTCGGCTTTTGCATTATCTTTTTCAACAGAAAGTTTGTCCGCACATGAATGGAGTGCGCTTGGAAATAGGGCCACAGCTTCCTGCTGGCAATGAGAAGGGCATATGTGAGCTTCTCCATCTCAGGGTATCTTATCTTCGCATTGAGCAATCTCTTGCTCACATAATATACCAGCCACTGCGCTCCTCCTTCCTTGCGTACCAAAGCCGTAATGATTGCAGACTTAGATACTGATAAATATAATAGTAGTGGCTCGCCCTAGATGGGCTTTGATAATAAAAGAGGCTGTCCCAGATGTTTCTTCAATTTCTGGAAGGCTTTCTCGCACTTTTCTATCCACTTGAAACCCTTTTTCCCCTTCAGAGTCTCAAAGAATGGTAAGCACCTGTCTGTGGCTCGGAAAACAAACCTACTAAGTGCAGCCACACGCCTTGTCAAGCTTTGTACCTACCTTAGGCTGGTTGGGCTTTTCATGTCTAGGAGAGCTTGAATCTTCTTTAGGTTGACGTCAGCACCTCGCTGATTTACAAGGAACCCTAGGAACTTTCCCGCGCTTACTTCGAAAGCATACTTCAGAGGGTTGAGTTTCATTTTGTATTTTCTGAGAATGTCAAACATTTCCCCCAAGTGCTCAATGTGGCTTTTGGCGACCTTTGATTTGACGAGCATGTTGTCTATGTACACCTCCATAGTTTTGCCAATTTGGTTGACAAATATCTTGTTCACCAAGCACTAGTAGGTCACCCCAACATTCTTTAGCCCAAACGGCATAACTCTGTAACAATAAATACCCCTGTCAGTAAAAAATAAGGAGTGTTCTTCATTGGCTTGATATATCGGGATTTGGTTGTATCTCGACTATGCATCCATGAAGTTGAGTAGTGCATTCTCGGCTATTGCATCTACTAACTGGTCGATCCAAGGCAGTGGAAAGCTGTCTTTGGGACAAACTTTATTTAAACTTGTAAAGTCGACACAAGTCTGCCACTTGCCATTCGGCTTCTTAGCTAGGATTGGGTTGGCGAGCCATCTGAGTACTTCACTTCTCTGATGAAGTTGATGTTCAGGAGTTTGTCAATTTCATCTTTGAGCGCTTTAGAGCACTCTGCATCTATAGAACTTCTCTTTTGTCTTATTGGTCGAGCTATTGGGTCGATGTTCAATCTGTGGCACATTACCTCGGGGCTGATCCCCACCATATCTGCATGCACCCATGCAAATACGTCGAGGTTTTTCTTTAGAAACTCCACCAGATTATCGGCCATTTCTTTGCTTAGACTATTGTCGACCTTTAATATGTCAGTTGGATCTTCCTTGCTGACAGGTATTTCTCGTAGCTCTTTTGTTGGCCCTGCTGCGGGCACTTCCTCATGGATGTGAGGATCTGTTGTATCCTCAAGAGGTCCAGGGTGTGGCTCAGACTTTACAATGACCACGGTTCTCAGGAGGGACCATTTTAGAGTAGCATTGATGACCCTGTTGTAACATTCCTAAGATTCTTTTTTGTAGCTTCTACCCGTTGCAACCCCCCGGGAGTCGGGAACCTCATTGCTTGGCAGCGCACTGAAATGATTGCGCTCAAATCATCTAGGATTGGTCTTTCAAGGATGACATTATATGTGGTTGGGCAGTCCACCATTAAGAATTATGCCATCGCCGTCCTGATTTTGGATTCGACCCTCAGAGTCACAGGCAAGTCGGTCGTTCCCTTGGGAACCATGTTGTCCCAGTGAATCCATAGAGCGGTGATCGACACATCTTCAAATTTCTCTCTGTGAACCTCATTTTTCGGAAAGCTCCCAAGAAAATGATGTTCGCTACACTTCTATTATCAACCATCACCCTCAGTACCCTAGCATTGCTGATCTTGGCTGCGATTACGATCGCATCATGATTATGGCAAGGGGATTCTTCACATTCTTCGACTGTGAATCCTACCACCTCGCTTTCTTGTCTAGGTCGCTTTGACGACTTCTGTTCACAGCTCTTTACTCGGGGGATCGAGTTTCTTCTGGCCTTTCGAGCATATTGCTTGTGAGCACGCCTTGAGCTCCCTATTATGTTGGGCCCCCCCCTTAGATCATACCTATCAGGACTTTGTTGTTGGCGTTAGCCAGGGCTTGCTAGACCTTGTTATTTTGCTCGCTAGTATTTTCACAAGCTGGTGCCTCCTTGACAAATTCCTTTAAGTGGCCCATTCGCATCAAGTCTTCGATGACATCCTTTAAGGCTTGATAGTCGTTGGTATTGTGCCCGATGTCCCGGTGGTATCGACAATATTTTTTGCGATCTCTTCTGCCTAGAGCCCCTCTCATTCTTTCTGGAGCGAGCAACCTCTTGGCCTCACAGGAGACTTCATATATGTGAGTTATGCCTTGCATGAGAGGGGTGTATTCTGTATATCGTGGGAAAGGCTGCCTATCCCCGCGATTATCTGTTCTTTGTCTCTTTTGGGACCTGTTCCGATCTTTATCATTGCGATCATGGCCCCTCCGCTTATCTGATGGGCAATCTTGTCGCTTGTCTGAGGCTCTTCACGATGAGCTTCTAGCTAAGGCTGCTAGCAAGCTTTCTACTCGCTGGTGCTTTGTAACCATTTGGTAAAAATTTGCCAAACTCACATGATCTTCACTTTGGAGCTCTTTCCACAACTCCGTTTGCAACCTAATGTTTACAATTAGCAAAGTCTAGATTGACTCTTCGGGTGCATCCACGACCTTTGGTTGCTCATTCTAGAACCTAATTAAATACGAGGTCAGTGTTTCATCTCTCTCCTGACGAATGTTTTTCAAGTAGCTGAGCGGCATTGCGAGCTGTCTCCTCACTTGGAATTGCTGCACGTATAGCGAGGAAAATTGTTGGCAAGAGCTGAAAGAGTTCACCTTGAGTCTTTTGTACCACCTCTTGGCATCTCCTACTAATGTGACCGCGAAACAACGACACTTTGCTAAGTTGCAGACCTGATGCAGCTCCATCAGGTCATTGAAAGTGTTAGGTGGTCTTCGGGATTCCTTTCTCATCGAACTTACTTTTTGGTGCCCTGAATCTTTAGGGAAGCGGGGCCTGACGAACTTCCTCTATGAAGGGAGAGCTCACTATTTCTTCCGCCACATTGTTCTAGCAGGCTCTTAAATCGTTGAGCATATTCTGCACCCGATCCAAGTCTTCGTTGTGATTGCCCTAGCTAGCTCTGTTCAGCCTTATCTCGAGCAAGTGAGTTCACAAATCTGTTACTTGTGAGCCCCTTCCGTTATGCACATTAATGCACGAGGTTGAGTCATGATGGCTAGGTTGATACGTGCTATCATGCTCGTCAATGCGTTGTTCGCGACGTTGGTTATAACCGAAACGTTGGTCATTTCTAGATTGGCGCACATGATTCATCTCGCGGGCTTGCAAGGATCTAGCTTGTCTTGGGCGTGAGTTAAAACCGGCACGCTGACGCTGGGGGTATTGCCGAATAGGTCAAGCATCTTGCGGGCGACCATTACCTTCGCTTTCCCCTATTGGTTGTTTATGTTAGGAAACGACCAAACTTATGGCAATGAAAAACAAAAGTTTTAGAGCACATATCGTTTCCCATTAAACCAAGATCAGGGCACAAATTATATAGTTCATATGTTAAATCAAAATCTATAGTAATATGAACAGTCAGAGTAAAGTTTAGAGTTCATACGCACGTTTGGAGGCTCATTCAAACTTGTCTCTGGCTGGGTTCGCTACCAATTCAAAATAGAATCGAACCAGCGGTAATCCACACGAAGATAACCTGAAGAGCTAAAAAGGGATTTGCTAGATCCTCTTTAGCTTCAAGAACCAAATCAAGAATCAAGAAATTTTGATTCAATATAACAAGGGTGGCGTGAGACTTGGGAGAGGCCTATGTGTTTTTGTTTTCTTTCAATGAATAAATGATTGAATGAAATAATCTCTTCACCTCTTAAAAAATCACAAAACCTTGCACTTATATAGTGCTCACAAAACCCTATGCCATTAAGGAATAGGCTTGGGCTATAACCTAAACAGCCCCTATATCCAAACACTCCCAATCATGATATTTGATTTATAATTATTATTATTTCCAATTAAACTCAATTAATGTATTTATAGAAATACATTAACATTTAATAATAATAATAATCCATTTAAATATATGTGCACATATATTTAAATATAATCTCACTTATTTAATTTTAATATCAAATTAAATATAGGCAATAACCTCAGCAAATTTAATTACACTATAAGATTACCAAAATACCCTTTCATCCTAAAAGACGAAAATGCCCCTTGCACAAACTTATTCTCAAATTATCTTTTATGTGTGTGACCTGTAGGCTCCTCATCATAGTGGCAATGTGTAGTATCGCGATTAACACCAATTAATCGTCTCATTACACATAGACCAAGATTGGCCCCTAGCAAGGTATCATGACCACCCCATAGATTCAGATTCAGATTCAGATTCATCGAAGTAGCTACCTGTCAACGATATGGTTACCGTGCAATCAAATCCTTTCATCATCTGTTATCTCATCGAGACTAAGGTACAAAAATAGTGTCAACCTCAGTTACTCTCGATATGTATGTATTCAGTTACTGGACCAATGATTGGAATGATAACTTAGATTGAGCAACAACTCAATCCCAATGTGGCCACAATTTTAGTGTCACTGCCATTTATTGAATTGCACTGTGAGATAACTTCTCCCATACCTAGGAGTGATGAATCCTCTGTCTATCTACCATAGTCTTGATACACTCCTCGATGCAGCCAATCATTACCGTATTGACAGCTTTGAATAGAACTGCATTAGGTTAGTGTCAAACTACACCAATCGGTGCACAAGATGCTCCGGTGATCTCAAGTCTAAGGATCATATGCACCACCATTCTTTAGAAGATTTATTCCATAGACACTAGGGTTACCATCTATATGGAATCCTCCAGTGGGTTAGTCTAGTGAACTTGCCTATAGCAAGCACCCATGTGTTGCACCAGGTTGTCACCCAACAACCTTGACAAGTGAGATCTGCCACTACCTTTCGACAGGGTCGTTCAACACTATAATAGCCTTACCGTATTATCTGTGCCTTTGGTCAGAACAATATTAGGGCTACGGATGTTTCTAGAATGGCCACCATATGTGCTTATAGGGTTCTCACTATCAAGATTTGAAACACTTGATACCCTCGTCACGGTTCAACCATTCTAAGGACATATATCAATACATATAGATATGATTTACACGATATAGAATAAAAATGCCTTTTATTGATCAATGAACATTATTACAGAGAGTTAATTTTACAATAATTGATTGGCTCTATGGCACATACTCTAACAATCTCTCACTTGCACTATAGCTAATCATTCATGTATTTAATCCCAAATGACCTCAAGTGTTGTTCATGCTTCTGCTGCGACAGAGGCTTTGTTAGTGGATCTACGAGATTGTTGTCAGTATGCACTTTACTGATTTGCACATCTTTCCTCTCAACCATTTCTCTGATGAGATGGAATCGTCTGAGTATGTGCTTGGACTTTTGCTGAGACTGTGGTTCCTTAGCTTGAGCTATTGCTCCATTGTTATCACAATAGACATTTATTGGATCAGCAATCGTGGAAACCATGCCAAGTTCGGTGACAAACTTCTTAATCCAAACTGCCTCTTTAGCCGCATCGAATAATGCAATATACTCAATCTCCATTGTAGAATCTGCTACAGTACTTTACTTTGAGCTCTTCCAGCTCACTACACCCCCATTGAGACAAAATACAAACCCGGATTACGAACGATAATCATCTTTGTCCGTTTGGAACAGTGAGCTCATCTTCCCCTCCATAAACCAAGAATATATCCTTAGTCCTCTTCAAGGACTTAAAATTGTTCTTGATAGCCATCTAGTGACACTCACCTAGATCCGATTGATATCTACTACAAGTGCTCAAAGCACATAAGACATCAATCTGAGTACATAACATGACATACATGATGGATCCAATTGCTGATGCATGTGGGAACCTCTTCATCCTATCTCTCTCATCTTGTCTTCTTGGATACATATCCTTAGAGAGATAAACGCCATGTGACATTGGAAGAAATCCTTTCTTGAATTCTTCCATATTGAATCTTTTCAGTACCTTGTCAATGTATATACTCTGGCTTAGGCCAAGCAACCTATGCGATCTATCACGATATATCTTTATTCTGAGGATGTAGGTTGCCTCTCCTAAGTCCTTCATGAAGAAGCACTTGGATAACCAAGTCTTTACTGAATGTAAGTTCGGTATGTCATTCCCGATTAGAAGTATGTCATCAACATACAACACTAGGAATGCCACTACACTCCCACTCACTTTCTTGTAAACACAGGGCTCATCTTCGTTCTTGATGAAACCGATTTCTTTTACAGCTTCATCGAAACGAATGTTCTAGCTCCTTGAAACTTGCTTGAGTCCATAAATGGACCTCTACAACTTGCATACCTTGTCAGCTTGCCCATCAAGAATGAATCCATCGGGTTGTGTCATATACACATCATTTTTAAGGTTTCCGTTCAGGAAAGCTGTTTTGACATCCATTTGCCAAATCTCATAGTCATGATATGCAGCAATTGCAAGCATAATCCAAATGGATTTAATCATGGTAATTGGCGAAAAGGTTTCTTCATGGTCAATACCATGAATTTGTTTGAAACCTTTGGCAACCAGTCATGCCTTATATGTATGTACCTTGCCATCCATGTCAGTCTTCTTCTTAAAGACTCATTTACACCCTATGGGTTTTACCCCTTCAAGTGGATCCACTAGAGACCACATTTGGTTCTGGTACATAGAGTCCATCTAAGATTTTATGACTTTTAGCTATTTAACGGAATCTGAATCCGATATAGCATCTTCATAGGTTTTGGGTTTATTGTCTTGGTAGCCCAGTGCGTTACCATGTTGAGTCATGAGATAACCATATCTCTCGGGATCATGGCATACTCTCCCAAATCTACGTAGCTCCTATGCTACCTTAGGTGGTTCACTTTGATCCATAAATTGTGGAGTAACCTCCTTGCGATGTTCAAGCACCTCTTGTGGCACATCTTCCCATCCTTCATCTAATGTATCTTGTAGTACTAGATTTCATGGCTTTTAGTCATTTAACGGAATCTGGATCTGATATAGTGTCTTCATAGGTTATGGGTTCATTGTCTTGGTAGACCGGTACGTCACCATGTTGAGTCACGAGATAACCATATCTCTCGGGATCACGGCATACTCTCCTAGATCTACGTAGCTCATGTGCTACCTGAGGTGGTTCACTTTGATCCACAAATTATGGAGTAACCTCCTTGCGATGTTCAACCACCTTCTGTGGCACATCTTCCCGTCTTTCGTCTAATGTATCTTGTAGTACTGGAATTTCATCGAGTTATACTTTTCTCCCACTAGAACTTCTTAGAAAAAAAAAATCATTTTCTAGGAAGACACTAGTACAAGCGACCAAAATTTTGCACTCTTTTGGGTGGTAGAAATAGTATCCTTTGGTCTCCTTCAGATACCCCACAAATATACATTTACAGGATTTTGGACCCAGCTTGTTCGAAGTCAATTTCTTGACATAAGCTTGACAACCCCAAACCCTTAGATAAGACAAGTTGGGCTTTCGCCCATTCCATAATTCAAATGGAGTCTTATCTATAGACTTTAACAGCACACGGTTCAAAACGTGAGTGGTAGTCTTTAGGGCATAACCCCATAATGATGTAGATAGATCACTAAAACTCATCATGGACCTAACCATATCAAGTAAAGTTCTATTCCTCTTTTCAGACACTTCATTGTGTTGGGGTGTATACGAAGGGGTGAATTGTGATACTATCCCACATTCCTTCCGGTATTCAAAAAACCTTGAGCTTAAGTATTCACCTCATCAATCTGACCGAAGAGCTTTAATACTTTTGCCCAACATATTCTGTACTTCATTCCTTAATTCTTTGAATTTATCAAAGGCTTCAAATTTATGTCTCATAAGGTAGACATAACTATATCTACTAAAATCATCAGTAAATGTAATGAAGTATGAATATCCACCACTGGCTTTAACTGTTAGTAGACCACATACATCATTATGGATGATGCCTAACAGTTCAGTAGCCCTTTCACCTTGTCCTGTGAAATGAGACTTGGTCATCTTGCTTAAAAGGCATGATTCGCATACCTCGAATGACTGAAAGAAGACTTGGTCATCTTGCCTGCAAGACTCATGCTCATGGGCGAAATGTACTTTGTGACGCCAGAGGTGTCGGTCTCCCCTTGGTGCCGATGAACCAAACTGGTCACTAACTGAATTCTGACCTGTCGGGGTGATATCGGTGAAGTGTGGCTAGTCAATATTTTGTGTGGTTGGTTGCTGATTTCTCAGCTCGGCCATGTTCTGTTGCACCGCTTGTGCAACCATTGTTCTAATCATTTCCACCAGTTGACTGTTGTTGGGGTTTGACGTCTCTGCTTCCTTGTTATTCACAGTCTGTTAGGTTGGTGGCATTGGTAGTCGATACCCAGTGGCATCTTGTTGCACCTTCTGGTGAGTGGTCTCCACATTGTCGTGGTGTCTAGTGGTAGCTTTCGATCTTGTGCGTACCATTTTGGGCCTTGATTGATTAAATCACTATGGCTGCTTGCCAGAATTTCTAAGAATTTGGTAGAGGCCCTCTTTCTAACGCCAAAATATTGATGTAAGAAAACACCAACTAGAGTGATCTGATCGACCTTGACGGGATCGAAACTGATGTATACATGATTACGAGTAATCAACAATGAATGAAAAACAAATGTAGTAAAGTAAATGGCAAAGAGATTTTTAAAGTGGTTCGGGGAGATGAACTCTTGAGCCTATATCCACTATTCTTGTATTTGCTGTGACAGCTTACAATGACAATCCTAGTAATATTTGCTGACCCCTTTCTCATCATTAGAGGGGGTTTATATACAAAGTTTGTACAAAGGAAAGAGCGAAAATAAAGGGATTACAATTAATTTTGAAATGCAACTTCGATATTCTTGTGATTGGGCGCTGTGATTGTCCAAACATTACTGTTGATCTGATCCTTCCCGAGATATCCAGGATCTGAAGTTATCTGTGAATTGGTTGAGCAACTATAAGGATTGGTCGTGACTAGCTTCTGCTAGGTCATTGTTTTAAAAATTATACCATTCCTTGACCTGGTCAAGGGGTCGGTTCTCGGGTTGACTGGATACAACAGACAGATCTCTGAATAATTTTTTAGTCCTTATAAGTTTAAAAACCCGCAAATTTACTCCTAAAATTTACACATGAGTCCCTGTATATTTGAAATAACTTGCAACTTTCATTATTAATTATTTTTTTCTCTCTCCCCATCACTTTCATCTTTCTCATTTTTTCTCTTTCTCCCCGTCACTTTCTTCTTTCTTTTATCCCTTTGCCTTTTTTCCAGTAACTTTTTTCTCTTTTCTCTTTCTTCTTCCTTCCTCTATTCTTTTTCGTCTCCTCTTCTCTTTCTTCTTCCTTCCCCTCCCCTTACTTCTTCTTCTTTACATGCTAGATTTTAGAGTAAGTGAAGAAGAATAGAAGATGAAAATGGAAGATGCAATTTGGTCTTTGGAGATGAAAATGGTATTGAAATGAAATGAAGAATGCTTGTGGCTCAATGAAATAAAGAATAAAATGATGCTGCAAATTTGATTTAGGAATTAGCGATCAGATTAACCCCAAAACAGTGAACCATTTTAAGCTCTAAACCAGTCGGACCGACGGTTTTTACTGTTCCATCGGTCTATTACCGGTCCAAAGCGGGTTTAAGTTATTTCTGGTTTTTACGTTAACTCGGATCGGAGTTAAGGCTGTGTCCCAGTCTAACCAGTCGGACCGGTTGGTCCGATCCGGGTTTTAAAACAAAGGCTAGGTCAAGCTATAACTCGACAAGCTTATGTTGGGTCGGACAATCGGAAGAGTCGAGCTAGTTCTGGATCGGGCTATAACCTCGCGATACTCCGAGCTTGGTGGAAAAACCACACACAACAATGGGTTTTTGCGAAGCCCTTTAAATGATTATTTTCAAAAGATCATCCTTCAAAGAAATGAACTATTTTAACTAAATGATAAATCGAGCTAAACATAATTAGACATGAGAAAATATAATGAGTTTATTCGTTCTATTTGTTTTGTATATCTGAAAATATTGTAAATATTAAAAAAAAAAGGTGAAATATTAACTGGTGTGTTTGGTTGGGGTAATCCCCCATTACTGAGGTAATGTTATCTTATATTACTTGATTATCACATTTGTTTGTCGAGTAATACTGTTGTAGATAATCATGCAAAATCGTACAGATATTACATGATTAAGTGTATAAATCTATAATAGGATATTAGGATTGTAATCAATACATATTAGGAACAAATCTGTAAAATAGGAAGTTAGATTATTCATTTCCTAGATTAGATTATTTGTTTCCTAGATTAGTTCTTTATTTTCCTATATATTGATGTATAATTTGTCAATACAATATAAGAAAATTACAATAAGTTCTCTGTTTGTAACATGGTATCAGAGCAATTCTAGGTTATTTTTCAATTTCGTTTTTTTTTTTTTTTTTTTTTTCTGCCCAAGTGAGCATTATTTGCGAGTCACCCTGGAGAGTGGCCCTTTTTTTCTCACCGCCTACCTAGGAAGAAGCCCCTCCTGTCGATCGACCATTCCTTGAAGTCTGATCACCGGAGGAGTAGCGCGTGACTCTCACGCGCCACCTTTTCATCTGTAGTAGTATTCACGCGCTGGCGTGTGGGGGTGTGTGAGACGGAAGACAATGCTTCGATCACCGTTCCTAGCTTCGTCTTATTATTTTCGGCAAGTCTGTGTGATCAGTTCCTCAGTATCTCAGCCAGGTCAAATCAGTTTTGTTGATTTCTGTTGGTATCCAATTTCGTTCTTTGAAGAGTTTTGTTGGCTATTTGTGTTAAGGTCAGTTTGTTGATTTCGTCTGTAAGTTGTGCTGGCTATTTGTGTTGAGATCAATTTTTCATCTTCTTACCATGGCTGATAAGCCTATAACTGATATGGTTCCTGTAATGTCAAAAATTATGGAACATAAGCTTAATGGGTCTAATAACTATTTTGATTGGAGTAAGACAATTCGTCTTTACCTGCGAAGCATTGGTAAAGATGATCATCTCACAAATAATCCGTCTGAAGACGATTCAAAGCAAACATGGTTGAAAGAGGATGCCTGGTTGTTCTTGCAGATACAGAACTCCATCAACAGTGAGGTACTTGGTTTAATTAATCATTGTCAATATGTGAAAGAGTTGATGGACTATCTAGATTTTTTGTATTCTGGGAAAGGGAATGTTTCTCGTATTTTTTTATGTATGCAAAGCCTTTTATCAAGCTGAGAAGCAAGATAGGTCTCTTACGGCCTATTTTATGGACTTTAAAAAGATATATGAAGAACTTAATGTCCTTTTACTGGTGAGTGCTAATGCGAAAGTTCAACAAGCTCAACGAGAGAAAATGGCGGTTATGAGTTTCCTAACTGTTTTGAATCTGCTAAATCTCAGGTTTTCTCTAGTTTTGAGATCATGTCCCTCCAAGATATATTTACTAGGGTTCTTTGTACAGAAAGCACTCCATCTGTTCAGTTGAGTAGTGCTCTTGCAAGTCAAAATAATGACACCGGGTGTTCATATAACATGAGCAATAATAAAAGAGGGGGTTCGACTTATTGTGATAATCGGAGTCAGGAGTCAGGAGAGATTGTGTGCTACTACTTTCATGAACCCAATCATACAAAGTGCACGTGTAGAAAGTTGCAAAATAAGGCCCAAAAAACCCAGTCAGCTCATGTTGCCACTACTAATACTTCTGAGAAGACGGTTATGATTTCAGCTAATGAGTTTGCCAAGTTTTCTCAGTATCAATAGTTATTGAAGTCCTCATCTACTTCCATCACTGCTCTCGCCAAGTCAGGTAAACCAAATACATGTCTTATTTCCTTATCCTCTAAATGGGTCATTGATTCTGGTGCCACAGATCATATGACAGGTAATCCTAGTCTCTTTTTAACATATCAGTCATGTAATAACTGCTTCATACTAGGATACGTATAGAAATACATCAAGTAAATATATTTATATTAGAAAAAGTAAATGGGCCCAAAATTTTCTTTTAATACATTTAATCTTTCTTTATACAAAGAAAGACATAATAAGTAAAAGTTATAAAAAAAAGTGGAAAGTGTAGCTATTACTCCTCGCTTGCCGATGCCCATCCGACCGCGTCCTCACCTAGATCCTGCAAACACAAAGAAAAACAACGGGGTGAGCACAAAATAATGCTCAGTAAGTAAATCCTCTACTCGTCTATCCCCGTAACTCTTTCTTTTAATTCTTTCCTTACACTCTTCTCATCTCATTTATTTTCTCTTTCTGTTTCTCTTTCACATAGCTCTTTTCTATTAACTTTCTGTTGTATGTCACGGCCTCATCTTACCGGAGGCACGGCTGAGTGGAGATCACAAAGCACCCACCCACTCTTCGTGACTTCTACTCATTCTCTTCCTCTATTCTTTCTCATATTTTCTCATTCTTTCTCACTTGAATGTCACGGCCTCATCTTACCGGAGGCACGGCCGGGTGGAGTTCACAAAGCACCAACCCACTCTTCGTGACTTCCGGTTGGAGTTCACAAAGCACCAACCCACTTTTCGTAACTTCCGGTTGGAGTTCACAAAGCACCAACCATTCTTAGATTTTCTCATTCTCTTTACTTTTAGAGTAGCCCATTCACAAAGTTCTTTACTCTTTCTCAAACTACTTCTCAATGCACAATTAATGCATAAGGATGGTTCATGCTTAAAGTTTCTTACTTAATGCACTTTTGAAATGCACAAATGCAATATTGCATCAAAACTGCCATTCTGCGCAGGTCACACTCAAGAAGGCATAACTTGAGTTATACATCTCGGATTGCTACGGTTTTGGTCTCGTTTTAAAGCTTAGAGACAGGGCTACAACTTTTATGTTTTGGTCTCAGCCCAGTTCAAACCGTAAGTCACCCAAATATTACCTAGAAAGTCACGGCAGTGACAGGGCAGATTTCACTTAGGCATTTCATCAAACAACTCATATGCATAAACAAACCCTAATTCAATTATCATTCTATTTAGTTCTCAAACCATCCAAAATGAGAGAAAAACTCTCTTATAGCATCACATACCTACATGGCAAACACACTCCACAAAAATTTCTCCAATTCTTCCAATTTCAACCCATCATCAAATCATCACATATACTTCTCATATTCAAATATATCCAACAATAAGCATAATACATCATACATCTCATCTCAATTTCTCAATAATCACAACATATGCATATTTAAAATAAATCTCTACTCACTTGAATTCTTAAATTTTAGCTTGAGTTGGATTTTGAGTGGAATTTACTTACCTTGTGCTTGAGTAGTCTCTCCTAAACTCTCTACTCTTGTTGGATTCCAATCTTCTCTTAACCCTAAGCATAAACTTTATAAGAACTCAACCTTTACACAAATAAATCATAGATAAAGAGTATGAATCCTTACCTTTTGATACCTAGAATCAAAGCCCTATGAAAAACCACTTAAAAGCCCTCAAAATCCTTGGAGGATTGAATGAAAATTTGAGAGAAAATGGGGGAGGAGTGTGGCGGTGGAATGAAGAAAATAAGGGTTTCAAACCCTTAACACTTTAGTTTATAACCACACTTTCCCATTATGCCCTTATTCTTTCTTTGAAATTCCATCTATGAAATTCTATCTCTTTTCACTCCCCACAATTTCAACTAATTTTGAGTGAAAAGACCATTTTACCCCTAATCAAAGTTTAAGGGATTTTCTCTACATTTTTCTCAAAATAACTTTAACAAAAATTCAACTAAGGCCAACCAACCAATATTAACAATATATCGACCCAAATAAAAGCAAAACAATAAACATTTAAACAATACACCATAACTTAACTATGTACCTCAAGTGGGGCGTTACAAGTCACATAATTCCTCGTCTAATGTTACTTTAGCTGATGGGTCAACTTCTTGTGTTCTTGGGTCTGGTTCTATTAACCCTACTTTGTTAATTTCCCTATCCTCTGTATTGAGTCTACCACAGTTCACTTTTAATTTAATTTCTATGAGTAAACTCACTCGTGCTCTTAAATATTGCATCTCATTTTTCCCTGATCATTGCCTGTTTCAGGATCTTACAACGAGGCAGATTATTGATAAAGGACATGAATCTGGAAGGCTCTACATCCTTGACACACAGGTGCCCAGAACCATTGCATGTTCTAGTATTTCGACCCCTTCTGAGGCGCATTGTCGGTTAGGACATCCTTCTTTACCATTGTTAAAGAAACTATGTCCTCAGTTTAATAATTTATCTTCATTAGATTGTGAGTCATGTCAATTTGCCAAACACCACCGTCTTTCTTCAAGTCCAAGAGTCAATAAACGAGCTAGTGTCCCTTTTGAATTAGTTCATTCAAATATTTGAGGTCCGTGATCTATTATGTCTAAACCTGGATATAAATATTTTGTTACATTTGTTGATGACAACTCTCGTGTAACTTGGCTTTATTTAATGAAAAATCGTTTTGAGTTGTTTTCTCATTTTTGTGCCTTTTGTGTTGAAGTTAAAACTTAATTTAATACTTCTGTCCAGACATTAAGAAGCGATAATGTCAAAGAATATTTTTCGAGTTCTTTTCAGTCTTATATGAGTTAGCATGGAATTCTTCATCAATCCTCTTGTGTTGACACACCGTCCTAAAATGGAGTAGCCGAAAGGAAAAATAGGCACCTTCTTGAAACCGCCCAAGCCTTATTATTTCAAATGCAAGTTCCTAAACAATTTTGGGCCGATGCAGTTTCCATGGCTTGTTTTCTAATTAACCGCATACCTTCATCTATTCTAAATGGTTCCACTCCTTACAGTGTTCTCTTCCCGTCTAAGCCTTTGTTTCCTATTGCACCAAAGATATTTGGTAATACTTGTTTTGTTCGTGATGTTCGATCCCAGGTAACCAAGTTAGATCCCAAATCTCTTAAATGTGTTTTTCTAGGTTACTCTCGCCTTCAGAAGGGATATCGATGCTATTGTCCTAGTGTTAATAAATATTTGGTGTCACTTGATGTTACTTTCTTAGAAAACACCCCTTTTTTTCCTACTTCGTCTACCTATACAAGTCATGGGGAGGTTGAGGACTTACTAATCTATACTGCCACATCCCTACCGGCTACTCTTACACATGAGGCTTCCCCACCTACTATTCCTCCTCCTGCACCACCTCATGTCCGTCCACTACCTCCAATTCGCATTGTCTATTCTCGTCGACAAAAACCTCCTATACCAGTCCCTTCATCATCAGATCTAGTCTCCAGTGATCCTAATACTTGTGTTCCTCATCAAAAAGACCCTCATAATTCATGTCCTACCCAAGACTCTTCATCGTTGGATCCAACCTTGAGTGATCTTGATCTTCTTATTGCCTTTCGGAAAGGTAAACGTCAGTGTTTTTATCCTATCTCTTCATTTGTTTCTATGATCACCTATCATCTTCTTCTTGTTCTTTTGTGGCATCACTAGACTCTGTCTCCATTCCTACAACTGTTCATGAAGCCTTATCTCATCCTAGCTGGCATGATGCTATGATAAAAGAGATGAATGCTTTAGATGTTAATGGTACTTGGACCTTGGTTGACTTACCTATTGGAAAGAGA
Organism: Pistacia vera; assembly: GCF_008641045.1. Lineage (NCBI taxonomy): Eukaryota > Viridiplantae > Streptophyta > Magnoliopsida > Sapindales > Anacardiaceae > Pistacia > Pistacia vera. Next base: position 58,790 of record NW_022195378.1, on the reverse strand, counting down.
CCTATTGGATGCAAATGGGTGTTTGTTGTTAAAGTAAATCTTGATGGGTCAGTGGCTAGGCTTAAAGCTCGTCTTGTAGCTAAAGGCTATGCTCAAACTTATAGAGTGGATTATTCTGACATTTTTTCCCCTGTGGCTAAATTGACTTATGTTCGCTTATTTATCTCTATGGCGGCTACTCATTCTTGGCCATTACATTAGTTGGACATAAAAAATGCCTTTTTACATGGTAACCTTCAGGAAAAAGTCTATATGGAGCAACCGTCTGGGTTTGTTGCTCAGGGAAAGTATGGGAAAGTTTGTTATCTTCGCAAATCATTGTATGGTTTGAAACAAAGTCCACGTGCTTGGTTTGGAAAGTTCAGTTAGGTAGTTGAAAAGTTCGGAATGACAAAGAGCAAGTCTAATCACTCAGTCTTTTACAAACAATCGGCAGTTGGCATTATTCTTCTTGTCGTATATGTTGACGACATTATCATCACTGAGAGTGACACTACAGGGATTTCATTACTTAAGTCATTTCTTCACACCCAGTTTCATACAAAAGATTTAGGAGTGTTGAAGTATTTCTTGGGGGTTGAGGTAACAAGGAGCAAGAAAGGCATATTCCTCTCTTAAAGGAAATATGTACTTGACTTAATAACTAAGACAGGAAAATTGAGTGCTAAGCCATGCAGTACGCCAATGTTTCCTAATGCGCAACTTACCAAAGATGGTGAACTGTTTGAAGATCCTGAGAGGTATAGAAGACTGGTTGGAAAGTTGAACTATCTAACAGTCACTCATCCTGACATTGCATACTATGTCAGTGTAGTAAGTAAATTCATGTCTTCTCCGACGGTCGACCATTGGGCAGCATTAGAACAGATTCTGTGTTATCTGAAAGAAGCTCCAAGACATGGTATTTTGTACGAAAATCATAGACATAATAATATTGAGTGCTTCTTTGATGTAGATTAGGCGGGTTCCAAGATAGATAGGAGATCCACTACGGGCTACTATGTTCTTGTTGGTGGAAATTTGGTCTCATGGAAAAGTAAGAAGCAAACTATTGTGTCCTAATCTAGTGCAGAGTCGGAATATAGGGTTATGGCCCAGTTTGTGTGTGAAGTAATATGGATATATCAGTTTTTGACTGAAGTTGGCCTTATGGCCTCTTTGCTAGTGAAATTGTGGTGTGATAACCAAGCCGCTCTTCATATTGCTTCTAATCCCGTATTTCATAAACGAATTAAGCATTGAAATTGACTGTCATTTCATTCGTGAGAAAATACAACAAGATTTAATCTCTACAGCATATGTGAAAACTGGAGAGCAACTAGGAGATGTTTTCATTAAAGCTTTGAATGGGGTTCGGATTGATTATATTTGTAACAAGCTGGGCATGATTAACATCTATGCTCCATCTTGAGGGGGAGTGTTGTAGATAATCATGCAAAATCTTATAGATACTGCATGATTAAGTGTATAAATCTATAATAAGATATTAGGATTGTAATCAATATATATTAGGAACAAATCTGTAAAATAGGAAGTTAGATTATTCATTTCCTAGATTAGATTATTTGTTTCCTAGATTAGTTCTTTATTTTCCTATATATTGATGTATAATTTGTCAATACAATATAAGAAAATTACAATCAGTTCTCTATTTGTAACAAATACAAAATTCTGGTAATCTTTCAAAACCAACAGTAATTACCGCTGGTTATATAAGAGGTAAACTGATTACCTCTATTTTCTTAGGTATTTTAAGATTACTTGGTAATCTTAATTTTGTTACAATTTTACTACTTATTAATAAAATTTTAGGAATAATGTCCTTGTTTTCAAAACAATTTACAATAAATTTATGGACAATTTTAGCCTTATATTCAATATTTTTAAGACAAAATTACCCTTGTACTTCAAACAAATTACCAAGACCATAGCTACCCGTAGCTACCACCCAAGAGGACTGTCAGTCGCTGTCGGCAATCACCAGAACAGCGCATGGTCGGCCATACGCCGATAAGGCCGTTTTCGAATTTGTGATCCATGGTCGGAAATAGCCAGAGATCTGGTCGTGAAATGGTCGCCTTTTCATGGCTAAAGATCTGGCCTTTTCACGACCAGATCTGTGGCCGTTTCATGACCATATCTTTTTGTTAAGTTTTAAACTTTTTTGGTTACTGCGGTGTTTTAGTTAAATCTGAAATGTAGGAGGTTAAAGAAATGATTCAAAAAATAATATTATATTAAGGTTGCTGGGTTGTTTTAGTTAAGTCTGAAATGTAGGGGGTTAAAAGAAATGATTCAAAAAATAATATTATATTAATATTTAAAAAGGGGACAATTTAGTAATTTATATAACATATCCACCAATTTATTCCTCCTAACCAAACATATTCCCTAAACATTCTCAGTAATGTTCAAGATAATCTATCTTTTAATTAATAGAGTAAACGCCATATTCCCACCCAAGGTTTGACGAAATCCCAAGTTAGTACCATAGGTTCCATTTATTCCAAATTCCCACCCTTAAAGTGACGGAAAAACGTTTGATGTAACGGTAAAAGGGTAAATTGGTCATTTTACATAGGCGGCGCATGTTAGCAAACCACCGCCTGTAACAGTCCTCCGACACACATTAGCAGCCGGCGTTCCTGACGTTTTTCGCTCTTTTTTCGGCAATTCTTCCACCCAAAATCACCCTTGTCACCACCATTTGACTCCTCGCATCCTCCCCTACAAAACCCCTAACCTTTCCAGCCACGGCAGCTCACCGTTTGTCATCCACCACTTCATCGAAAAACGGCCAATAAACACGAACTCTCGGCCAGTGAATGACGATGAAACGGTTGCTAGGGACATAGGGGTTTTATAGATTTGGAGACGGTGGTTGCATTGGTAGTGTCCAATTGGATTTTTGTCGTCGGAATCGACCGGAATTCGGTGAAGAACACCAAAACCGTAAACCTAACGGTGTCGGCGATTGGAAGGGCAAATGAGTCGGGAACCAGAGGGGTTTTGGATGACAGACTACGGGGAAGGTGATGGAGGTGACTAGGGGGTTCGACATCGTCAGAAACAGCCCAAATCGGGCTGTTTTCGACGAGGGTGTGTAGTGACCGAGGTTGTTTTTGATATAATTTGAAAATAAAATGGTAAGTTTATAATTTTACTAATTTAGGGGTTAAAACATAATCTACTAATTTAGGGTTAAGGGCATTATGGTAATTACACTCTCTAAACACTAAAAATTCATAACACTGTTACTTTAAGGGTAGGAATCTAGAATAAATGGAACCTATGATACTAACTTGAGATTTTGTCAAACCTTGGGTGGAAATATGTCGTTTACTCTAATTAATATAATATTCCTTGAACTAAATGGACTCAAAGTGTTTACCAATATTACCCCTCAACATTTGAATTGGGCGCCTGTGGCTAACAAAAGAAGAGGGCGCATAACAATTTAAACTATTCCCAAAACGCACACTTCCACACTCCCTCAAAATGTTGGCTACGGACCTCTCTTCTTCTTCTCTAACACTTCTCTTATCCATAAAACAAAACTTCCCAATTCTAACCTCTCAATTCCTACTTTCTCCTTCAAAATCTCCTCGTCTCTTTAATTCTTCTCTCTTTCTCTCTAAAAATGCCGTCACCATTCGACCCCGCTCCCGAGTGTTTTCTCAGACGCAGACCGAGTTGGAATTGGCCACCAAAGTTGGACAAGACCGTCTCTTAAAGGTATTTTCTTGTGTTTTCTATGTTTAGGTTGTTTGGTTATAAGAGAAGAGTTAAAACTAACACAATTGAGTGCAGGTTCCTGCGTCGAACATAAGGAATTTCTCCATTATTGCTCATATTGATCACGGGAAATCAACTTTAGCTGACAAATTGCTTCAGATGACTGGTACGGTTCAGAAACGAGAAATGAAGGACCAGTTTTTAGATAACATGGATTTGGAAAGAGAAAGAGGCATCACTATCAAACTACAGGTACTTTACATTTTATTTTCTTTGTACTTTTCAAAAACGAAAATAAGAAGTTTAAATTTTGTGCTTTCAGAATTCGAGAGTGCGTTTGTTATCTTTTCATTTGATTTTAAAAGATTTAAAGTCTCCCTTTTTTTTCAATTTGATTATTTTTTTCCCAGTGTTTGATGGTTCAATTTATTTTCCTATGATTTTTGTGGCAGGCAGCTCGAATGCGTTATGTATATGAAAATGAACCATATTGCCTGAATTTAATTGATACTCCGGGCCACGTGGACTTCTCTTATGAGGTACATGAATGCTACATTTAACTGGCCCCTAAAGTTTGATAATTTATGGACTTTTTTGGGATTTGTTGTTCAATTTATTTCTTTATAGACAATTGCTGGTGATTAAACAGAATGCATATTCGAATTAGTGTGTGTCGACTTGAAAATTTTCAAAGCTTGTCTTTTCTTGGGCAAATTTCTAGGTCTAAAGTTAAACTGAAAACTGCTTCTTGGTAGGCATATCTTCTGTATATATGAGTTTATTTGGCCTTTAAGTGTTTGAATTTGAAAGTTTTGGTTTTCTAGCTGATAATGATCCAAGCTGTTACCTTTCTTTAATTGAGCTTTAATTAGGGCGTGTGGTTGGATTGAAGAAGCTTTCTAGGGTAATTATGGCCTTCCTTGCAAACAAAAAACAAGAGTAATGCTAGCCTTACTCACTCCCCCCACTCACTTCTCTTACTCACCTTTGTTAAAATGTTAGCCTTATCCACTTTTTCACTTTTTTAACAAAGCTGAGTAAGCGAAGTGAGTAGGGGGAGTGAGTAAGGCTAGCATTATTCAAAAAACAAAGGGGCACTTAGTGGGGAGTTGTGAAGTATCTAAATAAAGCATTAATGAGTTTGGGGATAGGCTATCTGAAAGCTAAAATAGTGTTTCAACGCCAAGGTTTAAAGACTTCTTAGATAACATAGCATTTTGTTTTAGCTCTGTATTGAAACTTGTAATGTTGCTTTGTTTTGGAAAGTCTTATGGCGAGTTGTTTGCCTTTTCCCTTTTTTTCTTGGAGTTCACTGTTTTCTGCCCTAATCTCCCATATAATCTTCAATGTTTAGTTCCTTCTCAAGCTTACTGTTTTCTTATTGAACCTAAGACAATCAAGTTGAGGACCCTTTTGGTGCAGTAATTTGAATTACAGTTATTTAAAGGAAGTTTTGGGCTAGCTGAATGAAGTTGAAAATTTTCGAGTTTCTTGATCTTACAAAAAAAAAAAAAAAAAAAATGTGAGTGAGGCAAGCATCGATGCTCTGCTTCAGTTAGGAAAAGAGAAAATTCAGAACTGATTGAAGATGCAGTGGTTGATTCCAATTCTACAAATGTTTATATTTTGGCTACTATACCTGCCACATTGTAGGATGCATCCATAAGAATTTTTGCTCATGAAAATTTTCCCAGTATCCTTATAAAAGACATAAAACAAAAACTGGGTCTTATAGTCTCAGAACTACAAAATGTTTAGATGTTCATTTTCTAAGTTCTTATTTTATGAATTTTATTTTCTAAACACTTTGGATTTCTTAAGCAGGTTTTAATATATGAGATTCATGCTCTAATCTCCTTAGATACATAATCCCTAAGCTTCACAAGGCCCATAAATTCCTGCATGAGAGAGTTGATGTGTTTAAATTCCATACTTGACGTCGTGTGCTATAGCAATTTTAGGAGTCATGGTTAGACTCACAATACTCACATGCATGTTTAGACTTCAAAATCTTCCAACACTAAATTTACACACAACTGTTAACAGACCGAAAGTTTAATCCATATGGTTGACTCAATTCAGTCTTTCCTGAATCTAGAGTAGCAGAGATGCCATAGTTTATTGGGCACTTCTATTTTAAATTTGGTGTGTAGGGCACTTGAGAAAATGTCCATTCCATATTTCCTTCACAATTGACTAGCAGTTACAAAAAACTGTTTGTCTTAAATATTTGTAATGTTTGAGGGTGCTATGTGAAATTTATTATGAAACTTTCACATATTTGAATGCTTGGTACCCTCTTAGTTTCTTTAATTCTTCTATAAGAAAACAGACAGCTGTTCATATATAATACATTAATGGATACATTTTTTAGCACAAACTTTTATAGAGTTGTCAATTGATAACTCATGCGTGTGTGGTAACATGATATTTGTCTCCATGTCTACAAATTACAAGGATTTTGACATCACTTCTTTTTCTATGCATCAAAAGAGAAGTACCTTCCATCCCCATTCTTTCAAACACAGCACACTTCTTTCCTCTGGTTTGCTTTTTGGTAATCCCTTAAATATTTTTTTGATTTTTAACCCTTACTAGAAATATTAGCAGCGATATCAAATTAGAAAAGGCATGGAGTGGCTTTTGAAAGGTGAGAGACATTTTCTTATTGACTCTCAGTTCTGTAAAGTCTTGGAAATCTTTACATCTCTGAGCTTTATCATGAGGAAGTGAGAAACTAAATTGCATGCAGAGAATAATTTTTTTTTTCCTCCTTGAGAAAACTAGTTCATCAACAATTTGTTTCCTCTTTGAGGAAACTAGTTCCTCTATTTCCTTTCAAAAAGTTTTGTTGCCTTATGTGCATCTTTTCTCATGGACAAGCTAGACTAGTTATGCTTTCTCTGGCTGTCTTCTTCTTCTTCTTCCTTTTTCTTAAATTTTTGCCGGTGAGTGAATATTAGGGTATCCTCTAATTATACCTTAACTAGTTTTTGTGATTTCATATATAGGTTTCTCGTTCGCTTGCTGCATGTGAGGGTGCTCTCCTCGTTGTAGATGCTTCGCAGGTGGTCTTTTATCTACTTTGTACTTAGCACATGTTTCTAATTAAAATATTACTGTTTAAAAAATGAAATTATTGATGATGTGCTTGTCATTGTACTATTCGTATTATGGAGAGAAGCTATTTGTTGCCAAATGCATATAAGCTTCCCTACTGGTCCCACAAGTGTTGCCGTTACTACTACTGAACACTTCAGTGGCAATATTAAGTGTGTTAAAACTGTCTATTATATTGTAGGGAGTGGAAGCACAGACCCTGGCTAACGTTTATTTGGCTTTGGAAAACAATCTTGAAATTATTCCTGTAAGTGTTGATATTTTGTCTTTTCTGCCTTGTATATTACCTACAAGTTTGGTATCTTTCTTTTTAGCTCCTCAAACACTGTAATAATAACACCGAATGAATTCTGAATCAAACTTTTAGCTTTAGAAACCATTAAGGAAACTCATGAAGATGCTGGCAACAGGGAGCAATGTATATGTTCTTTTTAATTAATTTAATGCAAACTGTTTTCTGAACCAATGTTTTCTCACTTTTTTTTTTGTTTGTTCAGTTTATACTTTTCACTATGTATGAATTCGTCATCTGTTACAGGTTTTGAACAAGATAGATCTTCCTGGTGCTGAACCAGATCGAGTTGTTCAGGAGATTGAAGAGGTTGGTGCACAAAAAGCAGGGTTTCATTTGCTTAATGGGTGTGTAGTTTACATTAGTCTATGCTGTTTTTAGAAGTGGTTGGTATTGCTAGAGCTAGTAGTTATTTCCTATCTTAACTTCAAGATTTTGGCTTTGACCATAATAAGCTGTTATAATTGTTTTGTTGTCAAAATACTATTCTCAGGCTCTTTTATGATTTCAAGCTTTTAGGATTATTGACTATTCAGCAAAATATAAGGGCGTATTGCACAAAGAGATCTTATGCTTGAATTGTTAAAAGGTTTCCACTTCTTTTTTCTGTTTTCACTAAAATTAGGAAGGGGTTTTGGGTTGATTTAAAGCTATTGGAGTAGAACTTTTAGTTGTTTTAGCATTTTTTTTTTTTTATTTTCTTAGTGAGTCAATGTCATATCATATAGATCCTTTTAGTGGACGACACTCTTTTGTAATTAATCTTTTTAACCAATGATATTCTCTTTGTTTCCTCTAAAATAAAATTAAAACAGAAGCGAGATGGACATATGTTTTGTTCCATGTGACAAGCTTGTATTTTAAACCATCAAGGTGAGGGGTCATGTTAGAATCTGAGTGCAATTATTGATAGGTCCCTTCTTATATGCATAACTTTTGTGATTAGTGGTTCTTTGAAATTTTAAAAAGGATGTTACCAGTTTGTCTGATTGTTATTCCACATTCTAAACACATTAATTTCTCTAGCAGCTATCTATACATATATGTCATTGAATAGTCTCTGATCCCTCATTTTGAGGCATCAAGAGTTATTTGGAATCTAAAGCCACAACCATGGTAAAGGTGTTAGCTTGAATTGTCGCTCTTAGAAAAGTGAACACAAATGATATGATTTGGAGGAGACAACCTTTTTTTTATCTCCAGATTGGTGCCAGTTTTTTCTGTTTAGGTTTGAAATTATTATGAAAATCATGCTTGTTCTGTGTAGGTTGTTGGGCTAGATTGTAGTGATGCAATTCTTTGCTCTGCAAAGGTTAGTTCATGGCATTGGCTCTAATGTTGACTCATGCCTCGTTTATGTACTAATGAAAGTTGGTAGAAAAGAGCTTCAGTAGTTTTACATATTTCATATTTATGTGGTCTAACGTTCTTTTGCAGGAGGGGATTGGTATAAATGAAATTCTGAATGCAATTGTTAAAAGGATTCCGCCACCTTTGGACACAGCTGAATGTCCGTTAAGGGCTTTAATATTTGATAGGTATAGATCTGACTTAGTCCTCATCACAACCTTTGAAACTTAGCTGAATTTTTATTAACCTCAGCCCTCTACTAGTTGGTTGGTTATATGAACTGTTTTTCCTCTGATTTTTCATATTCTATTTGAGAATGACTTGTTGCCATCATTTACATATTACTGTTTTGTATACTTCTGCAGTTACTATGATCCATATCGTGGAGTGATTGTATATTTCCGAGTCATTGATGGAACTATGAAGAAAGGTGACCGCATTTATTTTATGGCGAGTCAGAAGGTGGAGTGCTCTTTCTCTTGTATAGTTTTCCTTCTAGTTTGAAGATTTGATGAGATCACCTTATGTTAAAAGCATAGGATCAACTTTTATGGAACCCCTGAGGTTTAGTGAAACATCAATACCCCCAAATGGTTTTGAAACCATCACAAAAACCCTTGTTGCTTGCTTTCATTTTTGTTAAGTCACTATTTATCCCAGTCATCATGTTGAAATGCCTGTATTAACCCAGCATTTATCCTTAATGATGAGCTAATATATGGAACTGATATTTTAGATGATTAATACTAGGATTTTTACATTTGTTATGTTTGATCTATGGTTCATATATTCCTTTGCAATGTACGAGGTTATATAATGTAATGATATCTTCTTTTTGATTTTTTATATTACCATATGATATTTTTAAGCAGCAAAAAGATCCAACATATATTTGATGAATTATTGGAATAATAATTGGATTAAATTCTTGAAATTATTTAAAATTGGATTGTGGTGAGATATACTGAAATATATGTGACGTAACACTTAACATTTAATTGCCATTTGGCCTACTGGTTCAGAGGACATTTTGCCACATGCAGGTCCTGGATTTGAGTCCTAGTTACTGCAGAACAATCAATTCAGTATTTTAGCCCTTCATTAAGGTTAAAATAATAATTTCATAGTCATTTCTGTGTCTTGACTACGCTAAATAGTGATCTGACATGCAAGGTCACAATAAGGGGTTTTGTGATGGTTTCTAAATATTTGGGGGTCCTCTAATGTTTTGTTAAACCCTGAGGGATCCATGAAATTAATCCAAAACTAAATTGGCTTAACATTGGTTTAGACATGCTACTTTTTTCTCACTTGGTAAAATAAGTTTACAAATGTATGAAGAAAAGTTATTAATTAAGGATGATAATTGACTCTGCTTAAGGTCTTTTTTTGGTTATGTTTATTTTGTTTTTGGATGGGTGATGATTAATTATACTTTGATCGATTGCTTGTGTCAATCTTGTAATAGTTTTAATTAAAACTTCAGGATTATTATGTTGATGAAATTGGTGTTTTATCTCCTAATCAATTGCAAGTGGAGGGACTTCAAGCTGGTGAGGTAAAATTTTATTTATTTATTTGTTTCTCTAGATGTGTTGTTATAACTTTTTATAAAGTTTATTTATGGTCTCCTCCTTTTTTTTTTCCCTCAAACAGATAGAATACACAACACAAGGATGTGCACATGTGTGTGCACGTGCATACTAGTGAGAAAGAGATATGTATGCGTGCTATGATAAAGTTTGAGTAGAAAGCAAAACCTTTTCTTCTTGTTTTTGCTTTTATGGGGAAATGAATAAGGAAATAAACTCAGACCTAAAGATTTACGCTAGGAAGGCAATTCAAGAAATTAATAATATAAAAAAAAAAAAAAATTGTTAAAATCACGAAAAGATAAGGTTATAAATATTGATTGATGATATATATATTTCTTGTTGCTCACATAGAAATCTTTGCCTAATAACCTTATTATTGCTGAGACTTTAAGTATCTTTTTTAATATTTATTCAATCAACTATTAATATCCCATTCAATTATGTATTCATAGTAGAACAGACTCTGATTATAATGACAATTGCAGTTGATATGATTTTTTCACATCTCTATGTGGTCAGCCTTACTGGTTAGATCTTCTATAATGAAGAAGTTCAGGGATCAATCTTCACACACACACACAGACATACTAGTGGGGGCTTTGCAGTTCATTAAACATAGTATGATCCAAATGCAAGGGTCTATGTAAATGTGATATCTTATGAAAACTTGCTAATGAGTGATATTGAAATTCAATAAAATCCTATCTAATAAGCCAGATGGAATATCTTTTCTGACAAGTAACAAGCGTAATTTTCCTGTTGCGATGCATAGTCTATTCATATCAGAACTTTTAATACTTTTTGCATAATCATATTGTTAAGGTTTAGGTTGGAAAATGAATAGAGATGAAGAAAAGTAGAGTGCATACCACAAACTTATGGTAGCTCCTCATGTATATTATTGAAGATTAGAAAAGTTAACTGAAATGCCTTTGCATCATATTAATGAATGTGAAACATACTGTAGAAATTTCAACCTATGTAATATCAATATCCAAACTTTTGAGTTTTTGGTTCTTCCATGTAACTGGGCCTTTATTGTAGGTTGGCTATCTTTCAGCTTCTATAAGATCTGTAGCAGATGCTAGGGTCGGTGACACTATTACTCATTTTAGTAGAAAGGCAGATAACTCACTTCCTGGATACGAGGAAGCCACTCCAATGGTATTCTGTGGCCTATTTCCAGTTGACGCAGACCAGTATAATTCTCTTGCTTTTTCTATTTTGGCTTTCTGGGCCTATAGGGTGAAATTTTGTTAATGCCAATGTCTCTAGCATCAGTTATCCTTATCTTTTGTTGGCAGGTTCGCAGATTTGCGTGATGCGTTGGAAAAACTGCAACTTAATGATGCTGCACTGAAGGTACTAAATCCCCAATATGTTATATAAAGGACAGTTATTTTCGAGTATGTCCATTTAATGTATTCACATTAACAACTTTTCTTTGTTTGGTCAACTTTTATCAATTGCAAAGCAGTTTCTGAATTTTCGATGGTGAAAACAATAACTAGTTTTGGTTGGTTTAACAAGTTCAATACTGAAATTGATATACTCCCAATATATCTTGAATTTAAAACTTCTTCAAGGATTAATTGATTAATTGGTAGGTGGACGGTTTTGTGGGTACAGTTTGCTTTCAATAGTCTTGTGAGTTTAAGTTTCTAAACAATTTTAGAATACTTCTTTTCACTTTATTCAGAGAGACTGGAATGCTGTCTTTGTTATTGTGTTCATAAATATCTCTCTGGTATTGTTGGATAATTGAGATGCTGGTTCACTACTTTGTATGTCATTCTTTCTTTTTTTTGGGTAAGAAACTATTTAATATCTATTAACAATAAGAGTTATACAAAAGTGAACAAACAGTCTACTAAAGGAGGACAAACTTGACACTATTTGGTATTCATTTCATTTATTACATTAGTTTCATGTTGTAATTGGTTGGTCAATTATAAAATGGGGGCTTGGGATGATATTTATGCTAGCCAATAAGGTGCAATGTGCAGAAAAATATTTAATTTCAGCTCAAATACAAGGATTTTGGAGTGATTTAGGATACAGATTACCAATTTAAAGAGAGAAAAAAAGAGAAACATGGGTGAATTCCTTTAAGAAATGGGAGGGAAAGAGATAGGAGGAGCTTTCTTGAATTAAGGAATATGCAGAAGTTATTGATCTGTGTTTTTCTATTTCATTAGTTCTTTTGCCATTACCATGATTTATGGAAAAAAAAGTAAGGCATTTCGACTTCTCTTGTGAAGTTAATCATGTGAATCACTAGCGTAGTGTTGTGTGTTTGAAGTTTAAATTAGGCTTCAGAACACTATTTCTTTTGTTGAGACTATGAAAAGTGTTTGCCTCTTTATTTTATTATATTTTTTGTTTTTCCATTAAGTCCTCACCTATGAAAAATTAATTTTCCTTTTTAGTAGAAACCTTCTTAAAAGCACTTATTTAGGTGGTTTTCCTTGAATGTTGAATTGCTATGTGATAGAAACCCACTCCCAAATTGATAGAAATTGGGTTAGGAAGTGGGCCTTTAATAGAATTGGGTTGGGCAGTGGTCTTTTTGTGGGCTTGGGTAGAACTCTCCTTGGAAAACCGGTTGGCCAAGAGAGGGTGCCCAAGCCCTTTATAACCCACATGCCCACCCTTTTCCCTTCCAATGTGGCAAACCGGTTTTTCAAGGAGAGTTCTACCCAAGCCCACAAAAAGACCACTGCCCAACCCAATTCTATTAAAGGCCCACTTCCTAGCCCAATTTCTATCAATTTGGGAGTGAGTTTCTATCAAATGGTATCAGAGCATGATCCTACGCTCACAAGATGTCGCCTATGTGGTAGGCTGACTTGTGCAGGCTGACCTTAGGCCCGAGTTGCTACCATGAGAAAGGGCATGGAGGCCCAAGGGAAATGGGGATTCACGTAGTCACCTAAGGGGTAAAGAGGTTGACGTTGACATCGGTTGCGGAAGTGTGGTGGAATATTAGGATCCCACATTGGAAGGAAAAAGGATGGGCATGTGGGTTATAAAGGGCTTGGGTACCCTCCCTTGACAAGCCGGTTTTTCAAAGAGAGTTCTATCCAAGCCTATGAAAGACCCATTGCCTAGCCCAATTGTTTGAGGAGTTGGAGTGAGTTCCTATCACTGTGCCTTTTGATATAATAATTAGTCTCAGGAGATTTTATGTTTTCAGATGCACATGGAGGCTGTTGTTAAAGCTTAATCCTCACTAGTTTTAAACATTATTTTTCTGTCACTTTTCTTAGTGATTTGAGTTGAACTCATAAACCTTTTCATTCATGTCCAGTTGCAATAAGAATGCAAGATATTGCTATTAGCTCATTTTTTGATCAATTACTAAAACGATGTATTGCTTTATTTTGTTCTGCTGTTAACCTTGCAGTTTGAGCCTGAGACTTCAAGTGCCATGGGTTTTGGCTTCAGATGTGGGTTCTTGGGTCTTCTTCACATGGAAATTGTTCAGGTCTGCCCTCTTTTTAACTTTCCTTGGCATTTATTCAGATTTTCTTTTTTCTGCTTCCCACGATTTGTAGTGCTGGAGAATTTGGACAGTAAGTACTGACCCTGAGAAATTTTATGTTACAGGAAAGGCTCGAGAGGGAATACAATCTGAGCCTAATAACAACTGCCCCAAGTGTTGTGTACAGAGTGAACTGTGTAAATGGTGATACTGTAATTTCTTCTAGATCCCAAACTCACTTATTTGGTTACTTTCTTGCATTTTTAAATGTCACACAGATTTTGATGTTTATGGTATTTGCGTTTACGCATAGCAACTTGAGGATCTAGGGAGAAGCTTAAAAATTCTGATTAAGAAGAGCCAAATCTGCATTTTTATGATTCATTTCCTTTATTAAAATGAATGAAATTATAAGAAGGCTGATACATTTTGCAAAACTAAGGTCTAATTTCTCAATGCATGAAAGCATCCTTATTTTATCTTCTTTTTTTTTTTTTTTTTTTTTTTGTGTGTGTTTAATCGGGCTGTCTTAACATATACTTTAACATGAAAAAGTGTGAACTTTAGTAGTATAAGATTGTCTTCATTTGATGATAAGACAGATGGCAGCCTTTTACACTGTTTTTGAATCAAATACCAATATCATCACCCTTCACTATAATCCAGCACATGCGTTTCTAAATTAATATCTTTTCTAGACTTGTTTAAGAAAACCAAACTAAAATTTTTGGGTGTTGATGCACTATAGAATTAATGCGGCAGACAGCTTGTTAAAAGTTTGTTCTTGGATTAGTTTCCTGAAGATGTGGAGTGCTCAATAGATTAAGAGATGAAGAGAATTTGTATTACTGAATTTACATTTTTTTTGGGAGTTTGGAATTTGGCTTTGGAAGGTGTTGAGAAGTTGGATGTGGTTTTGGGTTTGGGGGATATTTGTGCGAGTTTTTCCAAGAAGAATGCTTGGTGGGCTTTGATGATATTGGTGATGCAATAGGTGATGACAATTTGGATTGCTTGGTTGCAATGTAGGTGATGCAGTGGGTGATGAAATGAATTATACAGTGAGTGATGATGTGGGTTTGCTTTAGATTTGGCTGCCACTTGCAGAGGATTTGTTTATAAGAAATAAGTGGGGTTTTAATATGGAATTTAGATTTTAATCGAAAATGAATTATATCAGTCAAGTTTGTCATTTTATTTTTTTTAATAAAATCCATAATATTTCATTTATAGAATTTTTTTTATATTAATTAATCATATTTTATTATAATTGAATAAGACAAGGGCATTTTAGTCTTTATGTCAAATATTACTTGTCAGATGACATATTCTATTAATGTCATGACAATGTCACTTTCAGGAACCCTTAGGACAATTATAATTTCCCAATTAGTAAATAAAATTTTCCTTGGTACCTACCACCATCTGCTTTAATATGATACATTTTTTTCCCAACCAATATTGTTGCATTTTTATGTAAACTCCCAGTCAATCTAGTTTCTTTGAGAAGATCAAGAATATATATTTTCAGACAAACAAATTTTTCTTGAATGTGGTATCTTTGTTAGAGGACTTAAATGTTAATATTAGATCCTTGATAGATTATGTGTTGTATAACATTATCTTGGGGCAAAATATTATGAGTTCAAATCTCCTACATGTCACCTGCCTAGTATTTGTATTTGCATTTGTTCTTTGTTTGTGTCTTTGGTTTGGTCCTCTCTTCAAATTTTGTTGTCTTTGGGTTGGTCCTCTGTTTGAATTTGATTGTCTTTGGGTTGATCTTCTGTTTGGATTTGAGTATCTCTGGGTTGGTCCTCTGTTTGAATTTGAGTTTGTTCTAAAACTCATGTGAGACCTGTTAGAGGTCTTATATATTAATGTTTAGCCCTAGTTTAATAGTTCAAGCTTTTGGGTGTAGTGATGATTTAACACTAGCAATATTCAAAAGAACTTAAGTCTTCCAACATCATATTTTTTCAAATTTTTGGCAAGATAGCTTTTTAATTTCTCAATTTCTTCTAAATCATCTCTAAGGACATTAATATCTGGTGAAAAAAAAAAAAAAAAAAACAGTATAGCCTATTAGATTTAATAGACTAAGGACTAAAATTACTCTGAACCCCATTGGAGCCATGATTTCTTAAGGAGAAATGAGGGAAAAAGCAAAACCAGAAGAATATTTGATAATTCTGAGAAAACACTGATATTTTACTGCTAGAAATTTGATTTCATGAGTGAACACTTCTCTCCTTTTATAGCACTAGCATATTACAATATTCTGGATCACTTTTCCCTCAAGTCCTTTGGCCTGGGGATGGAACCTCTTTGCTGTCACTGCTGTCCAGTTAGTTGCATCCAAACATGCTTATTCTAATGAATGGCAGAAGTGTCCTCTTGCGTCCAAACATAAACTTTTGGAAAAATAAGTTCAAGCCCTCAGCTGGAGGTTAATTATCTTTCAGATCCTCTTCCATCAGTGGAGGGGTATATTGGTCAGTTCAGAGTTCCCAAAACACGTGTGATACTCTAATAGGTGGCATATTTTCGGTACCTACAAGGTTGTTGGCTCCCCATGAGAAGAATTCTTATGAACATTTCGCCACTGATACGGTGAATCTACCGAATCACACTAGGAGTTAGTTGCAAAGACTAGTCAATATTATTAGCTAGAGACAATATAACTCAAATAGTATGCCTCTTTGGCACTGAAGCAAAGCTTTCCTCATACTCTATATTATAAGCTTGAGTGAAACCCTTAGCTACCAATCTGACCATTTATCTTTCTAATGTTAGTCTGCTTTATATTTGAAGTAAAGACCTATTAAGCCCAATATGTCTATATATATGTATGTATATGTCTTATTAATTTTATATTTCTTCATTGCCATACTTCTTGATATTCTTGAAGGTTGAGTGCTCAAATCCGTCTTTGCTTCCTGAACCTGGACAAAGGAGGTCAATTGAAGAGCCGGTTG
This sequence comes from Pistacia vera, assembly GCF_008641045.1. Classification (NCBI taxonomy): domain Eukaryota; kingdom Viridiplantae; phylum Streptophyta; class Magnoliopsida; order Sapindales; family Anacardiaceae; genus Pistacia; species Pistacia vera. The sequence continues at coordinate 42,236 of NW_022195378.1, read as the reverse complement.
TTAAGGTTGTATCTTGGACAATAGATAGTCGTTCATTTATTGTTAAATTATCCCAGATAAAACATTATTGTTGAGGCTTTGAAAGTTATGTAAATTTTTGTTTTATTTAATGTGGTACAGATTGAGATGCTTACACCAAAAGACTATATTGGTTCACTCATGGAGCTAGCACAAGATAGAAGAGGAGACTTTAAGGAAATGAAATTTATTACAGAGATTAGAGCATCTATCACTTATGAATTACCCCTTGCTGAGGTAACCTCTTGCCATTTGTTTTTCCGTTCCCTTGATCTACCCATATGAAGTTAACTATTCTCTTATTTTGGGCTTTGCTTATTTATTTGTTGTCACTGTCAATAGAAGGCCATAAATTATGCCATAAATTCAAACCATTTGTTATGGTATCAGAGCCATTCTCTAGAAATCTCAGTCCTAGTTTTCTCAGCCATAGCCTTAGTTATTTATGGAGAAGTCAGATAATGTTTGTGTCAGATTCACTGGCAAAAATTATGCTGCTTGGGAGTTTCAATTGGAGACCTTCTCAAGGGTAAAACGCTGTGGGGACATATAGATGGCAGCAGCAACGGGGGATCTACTGCAGAAATGTCGTGGCTGACAGAGCACTTGGGATGCCAAAGTAATCAATCATGTCCTGGATTCTGTGGTCTATGGAGCCACATCTGATTCTCTCTCTCGTCCTCATAGGTCTGCAAAAGCTATGTGAATTATCTCAAGCAAGTCTATAAACAAGACAACAATGCTAGGCGCTTCCAGCTTGATTTGGCCATTGCTAACTATACTCAAGGGGATCTATCAGTTCAAGACTACTACTCTGGTTTTCTGACGTTGTGGAATGACTATTCCGACCTTGTTACACCAAGGTCCCTGCAGAAGATTGGAGGCAGTACAACTTGTACACAAAACCAGCCAAAAACCAATTTCTAATGAAATTAGGCCTGATTTTGAATCTATTCGTGCCTCTCTAGTTAATAGAGATCCTGTTCCAACTTTGGAGGCCTGTTTTGGAGAACTCTTGCGTGAGGAACAACGCCTCAATACTCAGAATATTATGGAGCAGTCTCGTGTTGCTTCTAATACTGTCTCTGTTGCCTATGCTGCTCATGGCAAGGGGAAGGGTCGTGCATGAGCACCACACAGTGCTATGTTGCAAGAAATATGGCCATATTGCTCCTACTGTCCTCAGAAATTTTGTAATTACTGCAAGCAGCCAGGGCACATTATTAAGGACTGTACTATTCGTCCTTCACGCTCCAACAAGGTCTATCATGCTGTTGTTACTGGTGACTTACAGCCAGCTCTGCCTGCTGCTACTGCTGCGCCACGTCTGCTGTTGCTTTACAGCCTCCAGCACCTTTTCTAACTAGAGAAACAGTGCAAGAAATGATTGTGAGTGCATTTTCAGCATTGGTTCTTCAAGGTACTGGTTCTTCCTCTCCCCTTGGATCTTAGACTCAGTGGCTTCTAATCATATGACTAATTCTCTCCATGGTTTAAGTAATGTCAGAAATATTGTGGCTCTCACATATTCAAACAGCCAATGGTACTGCTCTACCCATTGGGGCAGTTGGTGATGTATCTCTTCCTTTAAGGATGTTCTTGTATCACCTATCTCTCTCTCTGTGAATTTAGTTTCTGTTGGCCAGCTGGGGACCAAAATTATGATGTACATTTTACTCATGGTGGTTGTGTTGTGCAGGATCAGATGTCAGGGCAGTTGATAGCGAAGGGCCCTAAGCATGGACGTCTCTTTTCTCTACAATCCCTGTCCACAAAGCTTACCTTCTTTCTCTGTACTATCTTTGCTTTGTAATAAGTCTAGAGTGTCAAATGAAGTCTGGCATAACGTCTTGGTCATCCTAATTCTAGGATTCTATCTTATTTGTTGAATCTGGTTTATTGAATAATAAGAGCACTCATCTTCCACTGTGTTTCCAGATTGTGCACTTGTAAACTTGGCAAAAGTAAGATTTTACCCTTTCCTTCTGAAGGAATTAGAGCCACCCACAGTTTTGAGATCATTCATAGTGATGTCTGGGGTATTAGTCCTATTATTCTCATGCCCAACACAAATATTTTGTGACATTTATCGATGACTACAGCAGATATACATGGGTGTATTTCTTGCGGCACAAATCAGAAGTTTTTCATATGTTCAAATTGTTCTTAGCTCTTGTTGACACTCAGTTTTCAGCTGCTGTTAAAATTCTTCGGTCCGACTCGGTGGGGAATATATGTCACATGAGTTCCAATCTTTCTTGCAATCTAAGTATTATCTCTCAACGTTCTTGTCCATATCACTCACAACAAAATGAGTAGCTGAACGAAGAATCGTCATCTTTTAGATTTTGTCCGGACAATGCTCATTGAGTCTTGGGTTCCTCCTACCTTTTGGAGAAGCACTTACCACACAACCTTTCTTATAAATAGCTTCCTTCCCAAGTTTTGGATTTCGAGTCTCCATATTTCAGGCTTTATCATCAAATCCTACCTATACAAATTTTCACATTTTTGGGTGTGTATGCTTTATGCATCTTCCTCCACCGGACAGAAACAAACTTTCTGCCCAATCCATCCGTTGTGCCTTCTTGGGATATAGTGTCACACAAAAGGGTTATTTATGCACGATCCAAACTCTAATCGGGTTCGTGTTTCAAGGAATGTGATTTCTTTGAAAATCAATGGTTTTTCCTATGTCTTCCTCACTAGAGTCTTCCATTGCTTTCTTGCCTTCTTTTGATGACACTTTTAGTGCTCCTAGTACTCAGATTGAAGGTTCCAGCCGGCATGGTATCCCAGCGAGACCTCCATGCTGCCCCCTTCTGCTCCTGTCTTGCCATCTGCTCCTTTGCGCCGCTCCTCTAGATTACGGGTCCTCCTGACCGTTATGGATTCCCGTCACTTATAACAGGTACTACTCTTCTGCACTGTCTGCCACTCTATCTTCTATTGCTATTCCTACTGGTTACTCACAGGCGTTAAGAGAAATGCTGGCAGCAGGCCATGCAGGAGGAACTATGTGCTCTTGAGGCTAATAACTGGGAAGTGGTGGTTGTCCTGCGGTGTGACCCACTTGGATGTAAGTGGTCTATTCTATTAAGGTTAAGTCTGATGTAGTTTGAAAGGTACAAAGCCCGCTTAGTAGCTCTTGAATAATCAAGAAAACGGAGTAAATTACGAGGAAACTTTTGCTCCGGTGGCCAAAATGACCACCATTCGCACAATTTTGGCTATTGCCGCTTCTCAAAATTGGGGTTTGCACCAAATGGATGTGAAGAACGCCTTTCTTCACGGGGATCTCAAGGAAGATGTTTATATGCGTCCCCTGAGTTTACTTTCCACCCCTACTTCAGCAGTGTCAAGTTGCGTCGCTCCTTGTTGGTCTCAAACAGGCCCCTCGTGCATGGTATGAGAAATTTACTTCTACCCTACTCAAGTTTGCTTTTCTCAAAAGCGTAGGATGCATCTTTGTTTCTTCGCAAAACTGAGATTGTGGTTTCATTCTCTTGGTGTATGTTGACGACATATCATCACGGGTACTGATTCGGTTCTGATCTCCCAATTAAAGCAGTATTTACAGGACTCTTTTCACATGAAGGATCTGGGATCTCTTACGTTTTTTCTTGGTTTAGAAATTACTGCTGGTTCACATGGTATTTTCCTGTCACAGCACAAGTATGCCCAGGATTTGGTGGCTGCTGCAGGTCTCCAGGACTCTACCCTCTTGATACTCCCATGGAACTTAATCTCAAGTTGCGCAAAGAAGAGGGTAACTTGTTATCAGACCCTGTAGCCTATCGTACGCTGGTTGGCCGCTTGGTCTATCTTACAATTACTAACCTGATATTTCCTATGCAGTCCAACAAGTTAGTCAGTTCATGGCTTCTCCACGACACCTTCATATGGCTGCGTTCGACGATCATTCGCTATGTCCATGGCACAGCTTTGCGGGCTTTCCTATCCTCCTGGTACTTCACTTGATCTTGTAGCATATAGTGATGCTGATTATGCCGGGTGTAGTGACACTCGACGTTCTATTACGGGTTTGGTGTATGTTTCTTGGTCCAGCTCTTATTTCTTGGAAAAGCAAGAAACAGGACCGTGTTTCTAAGTCCTCTACTGAGTCAGAATATAGGCCATGTCCCAAGCTTGTGCTGAGATACTTTGGCTCGAGGGCTATTGGCTGAACTTGGCTTCTCTCCAGGGGGTCCTACTTCTCTCAGCAGATAACTAGTGCCATTCACATTCACCAATCCCATCTTCCACGAACGCACTAAACTATCGAGGTTGATTGCCACTTCATCCGTGAGGCATTTGAAGCTCAGACTATCTCTCTTCCTCATGTGTCTAGCAACCTTCAATTGGCAGATTTTCACCAAGGCTCTCAACGGCAACGGCATAATTTTCTTACAAACAAATTGATGCTTATGATAACCCGCATCAATTTAGGGGGGATGTCAATAGAAGGCCATAAATTATGCCTAAATTCAAACCATTTGTTAGTCACTCTGTTCTTTCTGCTTACTTTATTTTATCTTTTGGCAGATGGTGGGTGATTTCTTTGACCAGTTAAAATCAAGAAGTAAGGGATATGCCAGCATGGAATATACTTTTGTCGGGTAAATACATTTTATGTTTATCATTTAATTATAACTTTTAACTGTCATTGAAGTACTATGCATGTTATATATGTATTCGTTATTCAGTAGAACATGTTCAATGCTTTGATGATCCAATATCCCAAGTATTTAGTTTGTGTGGTCATGGTAAGTAATTACAAACTAGGAAACCTATGGCATAGTTGAACTAATAAAGTGATAGGTTGACGAATGTTTAAGACAAGGCCAAAAAGCTATTAAGCTTTTATATTTGATCAGAGTAAATTTCCTTTCCAAGCTAGAGCTATCTCTTACTACAAAAACCTTCAAGAATCCATTTATTGCTGGATACATTTGAACTCTAAGTTTCCCTGTTGCCCGTTGACTGCTTAATGAAGTTTTGTGATTAAAATGTTGTTGCATGATTATCAATCGAATTAGACTTTTTTCGGTTTTAGAAATCAGTTTTCTTTCAAAGTCCCGTTTCTGCATTGGTTTACCCTTTAAGAAATGCAAATGAATGAACTTTGTTTATTTGAAAACAAGAATTCTCTTCATCTTGATTGTGAACATGCTCAGTTTCTTAATGTCAACTGTAGCTTTTTTTTGTTCAAAATTAATCATTCAAGCTTGTATGTAACTGATTATTGCAGCATCTTAGTATGTCTATCACATTTTTCAAGACTTTGTACCTACAATGATGCATGATTTATTCTTAATCTGATTGCCAGGTACAAGGAAAGTGAATTAATAAAGCTTGACATTCTGATTAATGGTGATTGTGTGGAACCATTGGCAACCATTGTGCATAGGGATAAGGTTAGTGTAGTTTTTCCATGTCTTGATCTTCATTTTATTATTATAAATTCTTAAGAAGCTGATGGAAAATAAATGCTTTGTATATTAGCATATGCTTATCTAAAGGAGTGCTGCAAACCTCAGATTAAAATATTTGTTTAAGGCAGATGAGGGGTTCTTGATCATGCGTTTGATCTTGTGTTTCTAATTTTTGTTAGAGATGACAAGATATGAAAAGCTGTGAAAACTTTTAAGAGTTCAGGTTCATTATTATTCATAACAGAAATTTTGAAGATTAACATGAGAAGTAATTAATATAAGTGTGGGATGTGGTTAATACCTGTACACTTTAACGGTTAATGTCAATTAAAATGTTAATATGTTAAAAGTAGCCCGATAGACCAAAGAGCATATGCTCTTTTCAAATTTGAGGATCTAGTGTTGCCCCATTTTACATTGAGATTATGGTTACTATTTGCACCTAATGGGTTTCCTGATAAAACCCCAGGATTAACAAGCAAAAACAACAACAAAATCAGACAAAGTAACCAATTCGCGAGACAGATTTTGGATGGATGAAATGGGATTGATATTAAGAACGGAAATTGGAAAATAGAGTAATTCAGGACTGAAATGAAAGAAAAAAAACAGAAGATAATCCTAGCAGTTCGAGGAGTGGGGACCTCCTGATCACACCCTTACAATTTTTCTACTTTTTAACCAAAAGGCTCTCCCTTTTTACATGAATATCTAACAACTTTATCCTTCTAACTAATTGGTTCACATGTCACGTGCCTCCAGCTTGTTCAAATGTCACCTGCCTTCAGCTTTTCCCACTAAGCATGCTTCTCCCATTCCAACCAAATCTGTTAGTGGCTTTTTACCCTTGTGCCCTCTGTGCTGGTAAACCTTCTTGAAGGTGGTCTATCAATTCCCCCCCTTGAAGAACCCCTTGTCCTCAAGGTGAAAGTGAGGAAATTGAAGAGTGATGGTGTCGGCCACTCCCAGGTTTGCTTAAATGGGGCTAAATCCTTCCGCTTAATAAGGACTTCCTGAGAGCCATTCACTAGTGTGCGGACTGCCAAGAACAGATTCTGGCTGAACCGCAACTCCATGTCCTCTGTGAGGCAGGATGGTAGGGTTGGATAGGGACGAGCTGTGCAGACTGCGCTTGAGTGAGATACATGAAAATGGGATGAAATTTGGCTATGGAGGCAACTCCAGCTTATATGCAACCTGTCCAATTTTTTCCAAAACGGGGAATGGTCCATAAAAACGCGGACTCAACTTTTCATTGAGTTTAGAAGCCAGGGACCTGAAACGGTAAGGCTGAAGCTTCAAAAACAACTGGTCTCCAGGCTGAAAGTTAACATCCCGACGATGGGCATCTGCCTGTGATTTCATATGGTTCTGGGCAGTACTCAGGTTATGTTTCAGTATTCCAAGTGGCGTTCGATAGCCATCTGCTGATTGACTTCTTCAAAACAGTGAAGGATAGTCGGTGAAGCGGGAGAAGAGTGGGTGGGTCACGGCCGCGTAGAGTTTTGAAAGGAGTCATCTTGGTTGCACTATGAAAAGTGGAATTATACCAAAATTCGGCCCATGCTACCACCGTGGCCATTGTTTAGGCTGGTTGCTACAAAAACAACGGAGATAGGCTTTCAACAATGGTTTAACGACTTCGTTTGGGCGTCGGTTTGGGGATGATACGCGGAACTGCATTTCAGCTTGGTACGTGCAGCTTTAAACATTCTTGCCAAAATAGACTGACAAACACGTGATCTCGTTGGATACAATTGAGTTTGGAAACCATGCAGTCGAAACACCTCCGAATAAACAGATCAGCCACGTCCTTGGCCGTATATGGGTGACATAAGAGGAGAAAGTGACCATACTTAGTAATCGATCCACCCGACACAGATCGTGTCGTATCCTTTGGGTTTGGGCAGCCCCCGATAAAATCCATACTAATGTTTCGAATACTGGGTGGGAATGGGCAAAGGTGGAGTTAGCCGCAGGTTTAAGGGTTGAATGTTTGTTCAATTGACAGGTGGCCACTGTTGAACAAAAGTCTGAACATTACTTTTATACCCTCCCAAAAAAAACCAGATTCGTCACTCGTTTGTAGGTTCTAAAAAATCAGAATGACCACCAGCAGGACTGTTGTGGATTCCTCCAAACGTGAATAAATCTAGAAGATTTGGGAATCACAACCTGTTTTTGTAGAGCAGAACGCCGCAGCGGAGACTGTAATGCGGGTGGGACTCTGGGGATCACAAAGCAAATCTGGATGTAGTTTGAAGCTTCTCATCTTGCTGTGCTTCAGCCGCCAGATCATCGAATTCTGAGAAGGTAGCTACAAATACAGCAATGATTCCATGTCTTCTCTGCGGGAGAGGGCATCAGCCACGTGGTTTGAACTACCTGGTTGATACACGATCTCAAGAGTAACCAAGAAGCTTAGAAATCCATTTTGTTGTTCAGGTGTTTTCACCCTCTAATCTGTCAAGAACTACAGACTGCGCTGGTCCGTTTGATAGTAAACTTTTGCCGCTAAGGTAGTGACTCCATTTTGAACCGCGAACACTATGGCCATTAACTCTTTCATATACGATTTTTGCTTGGACTGATAGGAAAATGCTTTACTGATGAATGCTATGGGACGCTGGTTCTGAAGTAAGACAAGCTCCCAATCCTTGGCCCGATGCGTCCTGTGGACTTCAAAAGGAAGATTGAAATCAGGAACATCCAGCACAGGCACGGATGACATGGCTTTTTTCAGGTTATCAAAGGTTGTGGGCTTTGTTCATTCCACCCGAAGACATCTTTCTGCAGTAGTTTAGTTAGTGGCTGAGCTATTGACCCAAATCTTTCACGAATCTACGGTAATATCTTGTTAATCCCAAGAATCCCCGCAACCCTTGATAGTCTGTGGAACAGGCCAAGATAGCATGGATTCAAACCTTGGTTGGGTCTGCCCACCCCTTCCGCCGAAATCAAATGTCGAAATATTCCAATTTCAACTGCCCAAATATACATTTTTCCGTTGACAACCAGCTCGTTGTCGGTCAAAATTTGGAAGGGTTATCGCAAGTGAGTGAGGTGGGCTTCTAGGTTGGGGCTGTAGACTAGGATGTCGTCAAAAATACCAGTACAAAACTTCTTAAAACTGGTCTGAAATGTGTGGTTCATTAGAGCCTGGAAAAGTGGAGGGAGCGTTAGTCAGCCCAAATGGCATGACAGGAATTCGTAAGCCCCTGTGAGTCCGGAAAGCTGTTTTCGGACATCCTCGGCCTAACTCTGATCTGTGATTATTCCGGATTTCAAATCCAACTTAGAAAAAACTGTCGCTCCAGCCAACTCATCTAACAACTCATCAATTGAAGGTATGGGAAATTTGTCGGGTATGGTTATGTTGTTAAGGGCGCGGTAGTCAACACAAAATCGCCAGCTTCCATCTTTCTTTTTAACCAACAACACCGGGCTTGCAAAAGGGCTAACACTTGGTTGGATTATTCCGGACAGCAGCATTTCACCCACCAACCTTTCTATCTCATTTTTTTGAGTGTAGGAATATTTGTAGGGGCGTAGGTTAGGGGGTTTGGAGGATTGTTAGAGGGTTATGGCATGGTCAGTTGGTCTTCGTGGTGGTAGGCAAGAGTGTTGGTCAAACAGTTGGTAGAATTCATTAAGTAATGCAGCAACTTCCGGCTCCATGAGTTCACTCTGCTCTTCGACTTTCCTCTCAATAGAACAAAACTCAACTACATATCCTGCACCCTCCATCTGTAGTGTCTTGAGCATGGCTTTTAGAGATACTACAGTCTTAACTAACGAAGGATCACCTTGCAACACAATTCTCTGCCCGTTACTATCGAACGCCATGGTTAAATTTTTCCAGTTAGAGCACACATCTCCCAACGTGCTCAACCAAGATATCCCTAACACCACATCAGCTCCACCTAAATCAAAAGGAAAAAAATCTTGTGCCAACTCCACCTCCTGGATCCTCATACTCACATTTCTGCAGATTCCTTCTCCCCTGACGGTAAAACCATTGCCTACCATTACTCCGAATTGTTTCCCCTTTTCCACATTCAAGCCTAGCTTCCTTACCAACTCCTTTGAGATGAAATTGTGGGACGCCCCACTATCAACCAACACAATGACTATCTCATCTCCAATCATTCCTCAGATCTTCAAAGTCTTATCCATAGTCATACCCACAATCGAGTTCATAGATAAAGCCAAGGGATTACCTGTTGGGTTGGTGTCATCGTCGTTGTCAGAGTTGGGTTCTTCTTTTTACGGTGAGTCTTCATCGGTTACTAAGAGAATCTGCAGCGATCTCGCCTTACAACGGTGTGTGGGACTGTATTTTTCGTCACATTTGAAGCACAATCCCTTCTCCCTTTTGCTCTGAATCTTAGCGTCAGTAAGTCGTCGGAACCCTTCGCCTCGAGTTCCTTGCATGGGTGCGTTAGCTGGCCTCTGTCGTTCATTTCCTCTGCTTGGAACCAGATCTATTACTTTGCTTGAAGCCAGATCTGAAGCATGTGAAAAAGTACTTGGGAACCACTCATTTGTGCGCCAATTTTCTGGGTTGGGTGTGACCCGCTGGTATGGCTCCATTTTAAGTAGATAGGTCTTAAATGGCTTGGGCCTTTGTTTTTCCAAAACCCAGTTTTTCTCCTCAACTCTGTGGGCCTGCTCAATAAGTGCAAAAAGTGTACTTGGTTGGGCCAAACGCAGTTCAGCCCGAATTTATTCTTTGAGTCCATTTAAAAAAATTCCCATTAACAACTCTTCTCCTACTTCCCGTAAAGGAGCTGAATGTTCTTCAAAGCTTTCTCTGAATTCTGTTACTGTTCCAGTTTGTTTTAAGGCCACTAGTGACTCATATGCTGATCCTTTGAAAGATGGACAAAATCTCGCAACCACGGCAGTTTTAAAAGCTTCCCATGAACTAATTGGTGCCCTTGATTCAACCCACTGATACCAATTCAGTGCCCGTCCCTCCATACAATCCGCAACTGCCTCAACCTTTTCTCCCTCTGTATAACGATCGACTGAGAAATATCGATCTGCTCTGAAAGTCCATCCGGATGGATCTTCTCTATTAAACATTGGTAATTCTAATTTTTTTTTTTTTTCCTTTCTTTTCCTCCTTAAGGCTCTCAGTTTCCTTACTATGACCCATTTCCCCATTGTCGTTACTGTTGGAGTTTTCCCCCAGATTTGACTTACCCCGATCTCTACTATTTTGTGCTTCCCTCTCCTCTTTCAATCTCATCCATTCCCTCATTTCCAGCAGATACCCTTTTATACTGCCTAACTCTTCCTTCATACTCCCCATTTCTTTTTCTAATCCCTCCACCTTTTGCTCCATTTTCGATTTAGGCATTACCAAGCTCTGATACCAGTTGATAAAACCCTAGGATTAACAAGCAACAAACAACAACAAAATCAGACAAGTAACCAATTCGCGAGACAGATTTTGGATGGATTGAATTGGGATTGATATTAAGAACGGAAATTGGTAAAACAGAGTAATTTTCCAGGACTGAAATGAAAGAAAAAACAGAAGATAAATCCTAGTAGTTCGAGGAGCTGGGGACCTCCCTGATTCACACTTTACAATTTTCTACTTTTTAACCAAAAGGCTCTCCCTTTTATACATGAATCATCTAACAATTTTTACTCCCTTCTAACTAATTGGTTCACACGTCACCTGCCTCCAGCTTGTTCACACGTCACCTGCCTTCAGCTTTTCTCCACTCAAGCATGCTTCTCCCATTCCAACCAAATCTGTTAGTGTCTTTTTACCCTTGTGCCCTCTGTGCTGGTAAACCTTCTTGATAGGTGGTCTATCAGTTCCACAGATATTATCTCATTTAGTTTGTATTTCTTAAATGAGTTTAGTGTGTTGAAGTTGCATAATGTTTTAGCTGGACACCTTCTAGTAGTTTATAAGCTTTTGTGCTATGAAAAGTTGTTTAGAAATCAAAACAAGCTTCCTTTTCAGGCATATGCTGTTGGTAGGGCTTTGACGCAAAAGCTGAAGGAGCTTATACCACGACAAATGTTTAAAATACCAATTCAAGTAAGATCTCTATATTCTTTTAGTTGTCAGTAATCTAAAAGTCTAGATTAATTTCATTAATAATGTAAAGAAAGATGCTTTGAATGTGATCATCAAGTGCACTATAAAGCTTGTTTGATTTACTATGTATAAGGCTTGTGTTGCAATAGTTGTGAGTTAAGTTTATTTCAATCCAATGGTTACCATGTGTGTATATGTGCGTGTGTTGTGATCTCTCATTTCTCATATATATTTTAGACATAAGGAACATATCTGGGCTTTGGGCTTCTAGCATTATTTCAGTGGCTGTACTATGTTAGGGTGTTGTATTCCTAAGTACTTTATTAATCTATAGGCTTCTGTAATCCTGTAGCTGACCATAAATAAGTAATTGTTGAATATCTGATAGGGAGATTAAGACAACTGGTGAGTTGCATTGGCTAATCTGTGCCCCTTTCCTACACTTTATTTATTTTTCTTCTATTATTCTCTGTTCTTCAATCCATTTATCCATCTCCACAACTATATAAGTGCGTATATCTACATACATCTGTATAGATGCTTGTGTGTCTGTGTGTATGTGACTACATGAATCTACATATTTGTAGTCAAACTGCTAGTATTGTGTCAGCTTGGTATAATTTCTGTGTTTGTGTGCTTAGGTATGAACTGCTTAAATAAAATATAGTTCTGTATATGGTGTTCTGTTAGTGCGTTGTGGACCATTCTAAAATTGTGCATTCTGGTTTGAATCTCTCTTTCTTCATTGGTGATGTTCCATTTTAATTGTTTATATACTGCAACAGGTAAAATGCCTGATTGTGGAACATTGTTCTTCTATCATTGTAGTTTTGTTAGGCACTGACTCGGTTCAATGTTTTCATTATATAACTATTACAGGCATGCATAGGTGCTAAAGTGATCGCCAGTGAATCTTTGTCAGCAATTAGAAAGGATGTTTTAGCCAAATGTTATGGTAAACCTCTTAAGGAACTTAAACTTATGAATGATATGATAATGTATGAATATGCGTGTTCATAAGTTCAAATTAAATTTGTGTCAATTGAGGACAACAGCAGAATGTAGGAGCTGTAATAAATATCAGAATACTTCAACTACTACAGCATTGGCTCTGAAAATTGGTTCAAAAAGAGCTTATGAGTGATTTAAAAAGTTGTTTTACATTTATTCGGAGAACATCAAAATTCAGACTTTTTCAATGTGCTCTTTTGAAGTTTTTAGAGTTTTGATGTCTTCAAATGTAAAAGATGCTCCTACATCATGTTAAAAATTGGATGCTACTACATCATGTTAAAAATTTTACTTTATCTTTTCTTTGTAATAGAACCTTTTTTTTTCTACACTGGTACAATTGACAACTAATTATTTTTTCTTTTAAAAAAAAAAAGGGGGAACTTGTATTTATGTAAGCCTTACTTAAAGAAGCTATTCGAAACAAACCCCTAGATTCTGTGTTCTTTGTGGAAGGGCAGACTTGAATTATAGGATAGCTGATAGCTGTTCAAGAGTGTTGGGATGAATGTAAGTTCAAATGTAGTCTTGGAATATAATAAATGTATTAACGATAATGACTTTTTTTTTTTTTTTTTTTTTGCCTGAAGTTTTATTTAACTTTAAGATATATTCATTTTTTACTTTCATAAGAGGAGCACCATTAGTGATACAAATTAGACACCAGAGATCCAGAATTCAGAATGTTTGTTCAAATTTGGAAAGACTGACTCTTTTATTATTCTAACCTTTTATCAACGTCTTACGATATTTAAAATCTGGCCAGAGCATTAGAGCTTTTAATTACTACCTTTTTTCTTTTCTCATATTATTTATCCATTGTGTTTCTTTGTATCTTCTAAAGCGTGGAAGCTTCTGTCCCCCTTTTTCTCTGTATATTGCTTTGTAACCAACTGTTTTTCTATTTCTCCTCTATTCTTGTAGGTGGAGACATTTCAAGGAAAAAGAAACTACTTAAGAAACAGGTGCTTTGTCTTACTTGCCAATCTATAATGTGTTAGTTATCCACAACTCTCTGTTGATTTTTGAATGCTGTTTGGTGATCATTAATTCACTTTCTTCAATATAAAAGTAATTTGTCAAAAAGTACCAGCAATCTGCTAAAACCTAAGTGCCAGTGGATCATGGTTATCTTTTTTCAAGGACTTGCATACAGTTTGGTGTTGTGTATTTGAGATTTTCCTATGGACAAAGTTACCTTTGGTGCATGTAGTGCTAACCTGATTGATGTTTCCTTGATATAGGTTGGAGTGTCAAGATTGAACCTTCAATTTTATCCCATGTTTCATTTGGTTAAATTAGTAATTAGACATTGGTTATTTGATATGTTTCCTTCTTGTGAGGGATCAATGTCAATTAGTCTTAATGTCGAGACATGGATATATGGATATCATTCTCTGTCAGTGATGATACTTATCATGCATTTCTACCATTAGTGATTTAGGATAAGCAAGACAAGACTTTCCCCTTTCTCAAGTTTTACATTTCTCTTGTATTCTCTTCTATACTGGTTGTAATTGTGTGGTTGTCTGTGGAGTTTGATTTGTATATTTAGGGAATTTTCACATATGTGTAATTGGTAGTATGAAAAATAACAGAATTGTTGACTATGTGTTTATGCTTATATAGGCATTATCAAAGTTACATTCTCAAATATTACAATACACAATGTTCACGTGTTGAATAAGGGATTGTATTTTCAGCACATTATTACTTGTTAACTGTATAGATATATTATCTACGCTAGAATGTGATTATAAACTGCTGAATATTTTCAGTACATCTTCTGCTGATTCAGCAAATTGAGAAAGAGATATAATAGGTTGCGCTCCTCCATAATCGTTTTCTTGTCTAATTGTTAACAGGCTGAAGGGAAGAAAAGAATGAAGGCAATTGGTAAAGTTGATGTGCCCCAAGAAGCCTTCATGGCTGTGTTGAAACTTGAAAAGGAGGTATTATGATCATCTTATGTGTTATCTTGTAACATTATTTCCAATACTAATTTTTTTTTTGACAAAAAAAGACTAGACATAAAAAAACATCCAGAATTTCCATTATTGGTTTATGTATGGTAGATTTAAGACTACTGTCTTCCAGTAATGTGATTTAATGCGGGAAAGTGTAAAACTAGTTGCGATAAAAAATGGATTGTATGAGGTTCATATTCTCGTTATTTTCCATCTTTAAATGAACCGAAATCTTTGTTCTAAGTATTACATATACATAAATCAATTTCAACTTTGAGGTTCAAGACTAGACTTTTCTTGGTATGGTTAAAATCCAAACTTATGCCAAATGATGTATATAACAAAAGCCTGTCAAAATGTGTCCTTTTTATTATTATAAAATTAGTTTGAAATTTATATTAAATTTGAGAGTTTAATTTATTAACATATGGGGTAAATAAAATTAAAGCGAGATGTTACAATTTGTTTTTAATTTTTATTTTTAGCAGTTTACCTTATTAGCGTCTAAATCTCCCACCATTAAAATTTCTGGGTCCCTTTCAATAAGATCCTCATCTTCAACAATAAGTCTATTTGCCTAGTGTGAGAATGGTGGTCCCTTTTCACCAATAATAATACTCTTTTTCTTTTAGTTTTCCATGTCCATCTTCATCTTCAGCTTTATGCCCTCTCAATCTAGGAAAATGGATATGATGTGTTTCTAAAATGGTTTACTTTAATTCTCCACCACTAATTAATTAACACTCTTTTTCAAAGCCCATCTCAAGAATCAATTCATCTTTTCGTACTTCTATCTTCTCAATTATATATTCACTTTCAAGCCTTAGAGATTCTTTAATTTGTGTATGATTTTTGTTAATCACAAGTTAATTAAAAATCATGACTCTCCTCATCAATGATCATTCTTTTAATATATATCAATATTATTAATCCTAATGGATTGACCTGACGGTTAAGAAAGTTTGTTCTTTAAATTGACTTTTTTGTTTCAAACTATCTTAGGGTCATTTATCACAATTTGTGATTTATTTTGGAACATTGGGTTTATAGGGTGTTTAATGGCTCCAGAGATTAGATGAGGTGTGTAAGTTAGCATAGTCATCAATATATATATAAACTAGTATTTGTTGACTGAGTTGTGGAAAGAAATTAAAAAGTCTTCCAACCATCGAATAATTAATTAATTACAAGAATATTAAGAAATTGTCTTTGAAAACACTTTTGGATTATTTAAAAGTAATTTATAACTCTAATTAATTATGACAAATTTTTACTGGATAGATATATAACAAAGAAGATGGTAAACCCAACTCACATAAAATTTTTACTCCTTTTATACCCTTAAATTTAATTGCATATAATCCGTACCAAACCGACCCTAAACAAATGGAGTTAAAATTTATGCTTAAACAGAATTCTACATTGTCCCAATTCCCTTTTACTATTTTACTCAACATTAACCTAATTTAATATACTTATTACATTAATTAGTTTGAAAAGATGCCCATAATAGTGGATTAATTAGTGATCCTCTTTTAATTAAAATTTAAAAAAACGCACAAAGTCTAAAGTTTACCTTTAAAAAATTGGGTAAATTAGATAGGAAAAGTGATAAAGATGTTTTAAATTGTAATATTTTTTTGGAAAAGACACATTTATGATATTAACAAATGGGTCCATGACTTTGGCTTAATTTTCTAAATGAAATGAAATGATTTTATTTTAATTGAATGAGATTGATGGACCGTGGATCCACGATGTTGATGCAGAGAAATTTTAGTCAATAATAAATATTGAGAAATGCTAATTTTACAAAGATGCATACAAAGATAAATCATACCCTCAATCTTCATGATTGTCTTTCTCTTTCTCTCTTTTCCCTTTTTTTAAGGGTTGGATTTATCTTTGTATGCATCTTTGTAAGTGTAGCATTCCTCATAAATATTTAGGGTATTGGGGTAGCTCAAAATCTCTATCAACATTTTTTTATTTTTACAATAAAATATCATAAGTTTCTAGAAAGTTCTTATCCCACATGGAAAGATTTGTCAGAAGCTTTGGAAAAAAAAAAAAAAATATATATATATATATATATATATATATATAAAAAAATATACTTTGAAGAGTAATAATTTATATATATATATTTTTTTCATTAAAGAAGAGTTTGAATTATTTTCCACGTATTGTATTTATAATTTATCTTGATTTATTACTCCAATTTTATATTCATATTACAATCATCATCTTTAGATAGATGGAGGATTTAAGTCAATGTGACCATATTTGTTAATTTCAAAGCAATAAATTACATGACATTATATGGTGGGACTGAACGTTTTCCACATATGTTAATTTGAAAGCAATGAATTATGTGAAGCCCCATTCAATTCATTTATTATATGGTGGGGGCAGTTGAATATGAAAACAATTAGATGGTTCAAAATTACCTTCACATGTCAGTTTATAATGATCTGCATCTCCATATATAAATTAAATAGTTAAAATAGTTGTGCTGGAGCCTTAACAACAATGACCAACCCGTAATACTCTTTTAACATTATATAATATGAATATCCACGCACAAGGGGAAAAACAGAAAATTTACCAAGCCGTAATAAGAGATATGCTAACGCGGCCAAGGAATCTATCTCCAAACTTCTATATAATGTCGTAATATTCTCAAGCTTCATCACGAGATCCTTCTTCAATCTGCTCATTGTTTTTCATTCCCTCGTTCTTTCTTCTACATGTAACCCATTCTTCTTCTTCTTTGGTGCAGACATTGTGCCACAATGATTAAAACTATGCCTTGTTTCATTTTAACGAAAGCTTTATCATTGACGCGTCTGCTTCTACTAAATCTTTCGCTTATCCAAAAGTTTCTTCATGGAAGCTCCATGGAGAAAATGATGATTGTTGTTCATGGGATAATGTAGAGTGTGATGAGCAAACTGTTTATGTGATTGGCCTAAACCTTTCGTAGCAGTTGGTTTTACGGTTCTTTCAACTCCAATAGCACCCTTTTCCACCTTCAAAAACTTAAATCTTTCTGATAATCATTTTAATGGTTCTAATATGACATCACAAGGCCCAAAAAAGTCGTGCTTTTCGTGGAAACTGCATTGCAAGAGGACAACAGTGGACAAGAACAGGAGAGGCAGGATGAGTCAGATGCCCTCGCTGACACCAGCCAAGAACAGGAAGCCGAGGTTGAGAAAGAACGCGTGTTTGAGAAGCCCTTAACTTCGAGCGACGTGGGGAGGCTGAAATGTCTGGTGATACCCAAACAACACGTGGAGAAATACTTCCCACTTGGCGGCGGTGGCGACGCGGGGGACAAAGGATTGTTACTGAGTTTTGAGGATGAGTCCGGGAAGTGCTAGAGTTTTCGATACTGGCATATGAACAATAGCAAAAGCTACATGTTGACAAAATGGTGAAGCCAATATGTGAAGGAGAAAAGATTAGATGCCGATGATATAAGAGTACTTATGAAACAGCTTGGTCTTGCAACATAGTTTCCACTAAAAGTAAGACCTTTTTATAATCATTAAAATAGACTGTTTTTGAACCATTCAAATTATTATCAGAAAGATTAAGTTTTTTAAGGCGGGAATGGTGGACAAGGGTGCTATTAGAGTTGAAAGAACCATAAAGCCAACTGCTACTGAGGTTCAGGCCAATCACATGACCAGTTTGTTCATCACACTCTACGCCATCCCATGAACAACAATCATCATTTTTTCCATGGAGCTTCCATGAAGAAACTTTTGGATAAGCGAAAGGTTTAGTAGAAGCAGACGCGTCAATGATAAATCTTTCCTTAAATTGAAACAAGACATAGCTTTCATCATTGTGGCACAATGGTTGCACCAAAGAAGAAGAAGAACGAGTTACTTGTAGATGAAAGAATGAGATAACAAAGAACAAGTGAATGAAAAACAAGAGCAGATTGACAAAGGATCTCATGATGAAGCTTCAAAATATTACTCTTAGAAAAACAAACGAGAGTGGGGAGGATAGATGAAATTTAACATATCTCTTACAACAACTTATAGAAATTTGGAGATAGATCAATAATTATTATATATAATATGCTTTTGTTGATACGTATATTAAACAAGTTTTTGAAGGTGGGAAAGGAGGAAAAGAGTGCTATTAGAGGCCTGTGCAAAACCAGGTACCCGAACAAAATCGGGTACCCCTAAAAAGGTACCCACAAACCGAATCGTTTTTTAGAATACCCGGTTTTGCGGGCACCCGAATTTGATTAAAATTCATCATGAATTTTAATTTTTTACAAGATACAATTCCTTCCAATTGAAGCCAGTATTCAACTATTCCTCAACGCCAATAGAACATGTGACCAGACAAAAGTATACCTTAAGGTATCAGTTTGAAAATCATGGCCACTAATGCCTTCTAATAATATTGCTGACCTAATTTTAAGACATAAAATTTGTGAATTGTTTATTAATAATGGAGTTTGAGCTAATTAGTTGGTTTAAGAATACCATCTATATATAACGAAATAGTGAAAACATTTTAAATTTGTTTCCCAAATAAAATAAAAGCACCAAGTCTAACTCATTGATTCATTAATGTCGTCTCTCTTGTTCTTGTAGTTAAAACTCCCATAGGTCGGCTGTGTTGAGTCCCATGCATGTAGTATCATTAGTTGCCCACTACATCAACTTTTAATTTAATGACTTAAATACTTAAGATTTAATATACACCAAACATCAAATATAATACTGCAGCAAACATACTTAAGATTTAATATAATTAAGAAATGAAAAATGTCTTTTACATTTAATCCATCAAACATAATACTGCAGCAATAAACACTTGCAGAAAATGGCAAAATGCCCCAGATTTACACCAGCAAAGAGCAAACTTCCAGTATCACTACCACCCATAAACTAGCATCACGATCATCAAAATTAACACTGCAATTCAAAGTTTACTCATCATTATAAGCACAACCCAACAAACTTTACTCATCAATATAGACAATTCAATTAAAGTAAAGGGTTAATTCATCATTTGAAAATGATTTGCATATTCTACCTTCTAGGGGCTGCACCAATACAAAATTCATAGAGATGGTCTGAAGCATCAATCATGTAGATGACCATGACTACGAGTACTCTCCAATGCCGTAGATGAAAATTCTACATAAAGATTGGAAATAACATAAGTAATGGTACAAAATGGAGTCAATAAGTAAGATATAAGTTATAATTAAATATTAAATATATGAAACTAAAGCAAAAGTTTTACCTGACTCAATTTCCAACAATTCCTCCAAGCCTTCCTTAATAAGAAATGGTACAATCGTAGCCCGAATCCAATCTTGTGCACAAATAAGAGCCTTCATTGTCTTAGGAGTAAGAGAGCTACGATATGGATCTAATACACGACCCCATGTACTAAAAGATGACTCGTATGCAACAGTGGAAACAGGCATAGCCAAAACATCTCGTGCCATCAAAGACAGAATTTGATATCTTGCTGAATTTAGCTTCCACCAATTCAAGATATCAAAGTTCTTGTCATTCTCATCTTCAAGGCTTTCCCGTAAATATTTATCCAACTTAGATTTGAGCTCCAAAGCACGTTGTCCAGCCCTTTGTTGATTATACATAACCTTCATAAAGACTTGAGGATCAACATTTGCATCAACAACATCAATCCCTGTTGCAACTTGAGATTACTCACTTGATTGCGCACTAGGACAAGCCTTACGCAAACTGTATTCCTCAAATAAAGAGAACAAAGCGTCATTCACTTTTTTTTTTCAACCTCTCAGCATCAACAACATCATATGCATTATCAATAGCCTAATATGCATATTCTAACTTATGCCTAGGATCCAATACCACTGCAATGAATATCAATAAGTTGATATTATCAAGATTTGCCCAATATTTATCATGTTTTGCCTTCATCTTAGTTGCCATTAAATGTAAGCTAGGATCATTACTTTTACACCATGTATTAATCTTCAATGCAATGCTATATATTGCTTCCATGTATCCATTAGAGGTAACATAAAGAGAGCCAGATACACGTAGAGTTGTATCATAAAAAAACCTTCAGAAAAGGCAACAAGTATCGAACATAATCCCAATCAGTAGATGTAGGTAAACCCCTTGACCTTTCCCCAGCAGTAAGCTCATCTTTATACTTAGGGTCTTGGATTTCCAATAACTCAAATGCTTTCTAAAATTTTAAAGCCACTTCCAACATCAAATAAGTGGAGTTCCATCTTGTTTCTACATCAAGAACTAGAAGACTTTTAGTTTCCAATTTTTCTTGCTCCACACACTCCTTAAACCTTTGTAATTTGACTGGAGAAGATCTCACATATCTCACTGCAGAACCAATTCTAAATATTGAGTCATCCAACTCTTTTAACCCCTCTTTAACAGTTAGACTCAATAAATGCACAGAACATCTCATGTGAAGAAAGTTATCATTCAAGACACTTCCATTCCAACGTTCTAACCGATGCTTAAGATAAGTTATTCCAACATCATTCGAACTTGCATTGTCAACAGTCACGGTGAACACCTTTGAAATACCCCAATCAATCAAACATTTCTCAATTGACTTGCCAATAGTTAAACCTTTATGACTGGTAATCGGACAAAAGTTGAAAATCCTTTTGTTCAGTTTCCAATCATCATCAATAAAGTGAGCAGTAAGACACATGTAATTGAGGTTTTGGCAAGATGTCCATGTGTCAGTGGTGAGATAAACACTATGAGAATACTTACTAAAATAATTCTTCAACTTTTGTTTCTCATCATAATAAATTTTCAAACAATCCCTAGTTAGAGTAGTACGACTAGGTATTTGAAACTTAGGTTGTGCAATACTCATCAATCGACGAAACCCCTCATGTTCCACTATCCTAAAAGGAAACTCATCAGTAATTATCATTTTAGCTACAGTATCCCTAATCAAATCTTGATCAAATTTCCAAGTCAAAAGTGAAGTGGAGGCAACAGTAGCTGCAACACTACTTGAGGGCTCAACCGAGTGCTATTGAAAGACTAAGGTTCTTTGTTTCTTGTCCACTACATTGAAATGATATTTTTTACACCTACCTAAGTGGTTAAGTAGAGAAGTAGTACCACTTTTGATTGGACGAGCAAGAATAGACGCACAATAATTACATGTAGCTGTCTGATTATCCTTATCCTCACAAGGGCTTTTAGAAAAATGGTCCTACTTTTCTGAAGCATTTTTCCTAGTAGTAGAACTCACCCGTTTGGGAGCTGTAGTTGGTCTTGGAGGCATAGAAGTCATATGAGAAGGATGAGGACTCTGACCTTCTGTCATCGAGATTGACATATTAGTGCCGCTACCCATCGGCCCAACCCCACAAGTAGTACTAGTATTTTCACCAGTGGAGGACATCTGCAATACATACAAAGGTGTCAAAAATATCCATCATTTGTGCTGCCATGTCCCATTTGCAATAAAAGTGTATGATGATTTGATTGATGCATGAATCTGGCAATTTGCTTAATTTATAAAAAAATTAGTTACTTGATTGACAAGAATTTAGAGTTAATTAAAAATTTGACTTAGTTGACAAGAATTAGAGATTGCGAATGACAAAAGGATTAAGAAGAAAACATGGATACAGCCTGTAAAGCAAATATATAAAGGTCCCCATCTACATGGAACACAAAACCGAAAAAAAACAAACACAATTCCAAGAATCAATTACCCAACTTTCTCACTAGTCAATTTTTGCTGTTCAAAACGCAAATTCAACTCTTCTACTTTCAGCAATGTTATTTTACTGCTCTTACCAGTCATTCATAGCTACAAGTTTTATGAACTAGAGAAGTGTGCTTGCACCTCCAGTCTAATAACATTTAGGAAACAAGCATTTTTCCAGATAAATATATGGATAACAAGAGCAAAATAATGTATGAGATCCAAAACATGCACACATTCTGCTGCAGCAATTTTAGCAAAACATATAATTAGCTATTTGTAAAATGTGGATGCAGGAACTTTACACTGGAAGCAAGTTTCTTTCAACATTAATTCAAATCTGCAGGTAAAGTGCCAAAAACACCAACAAATCCAACAAACTATGTATGAAGAACTTTAATGAATGAATATTAGCAAAGTATAGTCCTATACATCAAGTGAAGATGACATAAGATGACTGAAAATATTTACCTCGGATGGAGACTGAAAATCAAGCCAACGACGGCAGTGCAGAAAGGTGATGGAGCAAAGTGAAGCCGAATGTTGCGAACAATTTAGAAGCAGTTGGAGTGTTTCTATAATTTGCAGTACTCTGAAGAAGAAAATTTCAGTGGAGAATTTTTAGACTTTAGTGGAGACTGGAGAATTTGAGAGAGATGAGTGGGGGACCTGACGCTGACAGGCTAAAATTTTAGGGCAATGTATTTGGGGCCTTTTGCCCTTTGAAAATTGAAAGTAAAAAAAAAAAAAAAAAAAAAATTGATTTTTTATTTTTTAATAAAACCGGGTACCGGGTACTCGGTTATCTTAAAATAAATAACCGATACCCGAACCGAAAATTCGGTTATCGCACGAAAATTCGGGATCGATTCGGTTCAATTAACGTGTTCGGTTCGGTTAACGATTTTTTTTGCACACCCCTAATTAGAGTTGAAATAACCAAAACGACTATTGCTGTTTTAGTTATAGAAATTTAGTTCTTCTGTTTCAATTATTAAATAAGTATAACCTACATAATCACGTGAATTACATATAAATTCTTGGACTTTCAAAGCAACGAAATTTCAGTTGAAAATTGTATTATTTGTAATATATAAAGAGAGAAAATGTTACATTTTGTTAGACCTAAGGGGAATTTGTATTAAAGTCATGAATACTATTAAAATTCTGAAAGGGAAATCTATCAAGAAATGGCCAATGTATTAGATGCCCTTCCTTTTGAAAATGAAAACACTACTTTATCAGGTCAAGCATATATCTTTTACCAGCTGCTGGTGCACCAAATATCAATATTGTTATGCCTGAAGAATCAAGACTAATGTAAGCTTACATCAGCTAGCTCCAATCAGAGTTCAAGAAGACTTTGCGCCATCCAGGAGTTGCCACGTCGTCCTAAGACAAAAAGAATATGGCTATCACCAACTTGGCAGATTCAAGTTTTATCTATGAGTGAATGGGAGCCACACACTTGTTCAAACCCTAGGTAATTTGAGGATATATCCCAAGTTATCAGCCAATGGGAGGTAAGGAAGGACTTGTATGACACCTACCCACTTGATGATTTGTAATCATTATCTTGAATTTCTCTACTATAAATAAAGGACTCTCCCTCTCATTTTCGGGATTCTAATACAAAAAATTCACACTTAGAGGTCGTTGAACTCATATAGATGATCTTGCAGATTAGAACTCCTATTGCAAGTCCTGGTTCCTATAGTTAGGAACCGGAACCGCACCGTTAGGAACCGGAACTCATTTATATTAGTCTGGGTTCCCGGTTCCTATACTTAGGAACCGGAACCACACAATAACGGTCCCAAAAATTTAGAACCGAAACTTACCCATTAACAACTAGTCTGGGTAAGAACCGGAACCAAACCCCGAGTACCCGTCGGTTCTAGTTCCAATCGGTTCTTTTGAACACCCCCAATGATAAGTGCCAGAGATTCACGAACATCCCGCGAGCTCCTTCCCACCAACTAACAACAATTACTAGTCCTTGGCCATTCTCTATGTGGGGAATTGATCTCATTGGACTCATGCCAATCGATAAAGGGGGCATCAAGTATGTAGTGGTCATAGTAGATTATTTCACTAAGTAGGTCGAAGCAGAACCTTTGGCCGCGATTACTATAAAGAAGCTCAAAGACTTCGTCTTCAAGAATATAGTGTGCCGCTATAATATTCCTATCATACACTCATCTCTAATAATGGAAAGTAGTTCAACAATGAGGAATTCAAACAGTTTTGCGAAGAGCTAGGGATTCATAAGAAATTCGCCTTAGTGGCAAGACCGCAAGCCAATGGTCAGGTTGAAGCTGTCAACAAGACTATTAAGCACACATTAAAGGTCAAGCTTGGCACAGCTAAGGACAATTGGGCCGATGATCTCCTAAAAGTTCTATGGTCATACCAAACGACTCCGAGAACCTCTACTTCAGAAACACCCTTCTCGCTAGCATATGGCTACGAGGCAATGGTTCCAATGGAGGTAGGGACTAGTTCACTTTGGATAGAATTTTTTAGTGAAACAGATAATGAAGCACTCTTACATGCAAGTCTAAACTTAGTTGAAGAACACCACAACAAGGCTCGGTTAAAGATAGTTTCCTACTAGTAGCGGGCAAAAAGATTCTCTGACTTTAAAGTCAGGAGAAGAGACTTCCGGGATGGCGACCTGGTTTTGAAAGAAATCCTTCTCGGCATAAGAGAACCAAGTGCGGGGGTATTGGGAAGGTCCATATCGCATCACTAAGGTAATACGACCTGGAACGTATCACCTCAAAATGTTTAATGGTTTTGAAGTGCCGCAAGCTTGGAATGTTGAACATCTTCGCCCTTATTATTAGTAACCTCGAGCTCGCTTATAGCTTGATCATTTTTTTACTTGTAAAGTTTTATTGTTGTCAATATCGTGAATAAGATTGTTCCAATTCTCCTCAAAGAAATACTTGTGTCTTAATCTCAAGTTTTTACTAATATTGTTCTTTATAACATTTTACAAGTTCAATGATCAGATATGCTATATTTGTTTTGTAAAGTACTTAAGTTATAAAAGTGCTATCACAAGTGATCAAAAATTCTTTTTTATATATTCAATGACTGTATACAAAGAGTGACTAGGAGCTACATTAGCAAAATATAAGCAAAAAAGACTCCACTTCAGCAGAGAAGAGAGCGATCACTGGTCTTCATTTCTGGGATCCTTGGGTGCGACCTCTTGGTCGTTTGGCTGATCGCCAACCTCTAGATCGATTGTGCGATCTTCAGGAGTATTCGTTCTCGGCTGATCGTCCTTTGGGGGAGGTTCTTATTCCTCTCGCTGTTCGGCCTTTTCAGCCTCGAGCATAGAAACAAGAATTGCTTAGTAATCATTAGTGAGGTCGGAGAATCCATTTTCAGATTTCTCGGCCACAAGTTGTATATAGCTTGTATTACCCAGTGAGCAGTCTTCCTCTCGAGCTCAAGGTTCTGGCACCTCATCTGTTCGTTCAGCGAAGTAACTCACCCCTGAGCTAGCTCAAGATTCGTCTGCAGAGCCCTCTTCTGCTTTTCTAAGTTTTCTTACAACTCAGCCTGAGTCTTTTCTGCTGCTTTTTCGCGCTCTAAGCTCGCTTGCAGTTCATTTTCTCTCTCGCTCAACTCCTTAGTGAGCCTCGTTATTGTTCGTTAGAACTCTTTATTTTCATCATTCTTCTTCTCGAGCTTGACCTTGTTGAAGTCTAATGCTTGCAAAGCAGAGTTCTTTTTAGTCAGATACAGATTCGCCTGAACTTGAGCAGTTTTGGCCTCTGCATCTAAAGCCACAAGATCTTGCTTTAGTTTGACATTTTCTTCCTTCAGTTCGTGAAGTTTTCCAGCAGAGTCCATATCCATCTTCTATTGAGCCACGTTCAAGGCAAGCAAAGACTGCATGGAAAAGGAATGGGAAGTTAGTTTTTTTTAAGTTCTTAAAAAACTAAGACTTCAGCTGGTAAGGAAGAGTTCTCGAAGAGAACAAGTCGCTTTACTTGACTTTGCATTTGGAGTGCGGTGGCCACTAGGTCAGTGGGTTGAGAAGCCACGAACCCGTCAAAGGTTGTGGCAAGTTGGCATTCTAAGAAGGTGAAAACCATCGGCTGTAAATGTTCCAGTAGTTGCTCTAATGATCCAACATGGACAAGTCTCGCCCCGTGGAGGTAGGCGCCTCTTTGACCCGTCCCTCACCTGCTTCCCCTTGGGCAACTATGGTCTCTCCCTCTCCCCTTTGTGAGCTCCTGGGAGCAGCTGAAATCCTGGGAGCCCATCTTGAGGGTGGCCCCGTGGAGAATATTTGATAAGGTGGAAGCCCACCTGGCAATACCCCGAAGCCTTCTGGTTCAAATTCAATGTCTTCTTTGATGGGTAATTGTTTTCTTTTCTTGGACTTCTGGCCCATAGTCTTCTTCTTCAAAGCGCGAGCAGCTGCGGGCTGGGGAGCTTCTTTGCGTCACTCCATGGGTTATTGCCTTTCGCACCAATTCGTATCCCTCCCCCATTCCACCCCCCTCCCAACCCCCCCCCGCCCCCCCCCCCCCCCCCCCCGCGTAGGGATACCACTGGTTTGGTCAAGTTAATCCTAGAGAATATGAACCCCCCAAGTTTCTTCAATGTCTTTGGGACCCTTGGTGGCATGGTCGTTGCATACCATGAAAATGTATCAACAAGAAAAGTCTTCTCTTGTTAGTAAAAGACTTAGAATTCCTTTGACGTAAAAAGTTACTTATGGGATGGAGCTTCCAAGGATGCTTCGGGGCTGAAAAACCGTACTTCCCAAGGTTGGTGGTCGTCACAAGCAGCCTTGCGTTGTACTTCTGGTTGGGCAATCGACCAAATGCCTTGATGCGGCTAAAATCAGCTAGCTCAGACAACCTGGTCATTTTGTTTTCTGCAAGAAAGCAAAAAAATTCATTAGCCTTAGTTATCAAAGAAGAGTTAAAGATAGAGAATAAGTAGTCTGAGAATTAAAAGGAAAACCTACTCGATTCCCTAAATTTACAGACTATGTCATACTTAAAGAAGAAATACTCGGTTTCATAAGCCCTGACGTTGTTGGGTTAATCAAATATCTCTCCTTCGATCGTTGATCGTTTAGAGAGGTAGTATGAATCCTTGTCTTTACTCCGCTTTAGATAACAGATGCAGCCGAGTTCCACTGCTATCGGCACACCGAGGTTGTTTTCATCAAATGCAATATACATAGCGATTGCTATCATATATGCATTGGGCGTCAATTGGAACGGTGCGACCTGGAAGTGGTTGAGAATCGACCTGATGTAGGGGTGAAGGGGTATCCTCACTCCACATTTGAAAATCATCTCTGAGTTCACAACCATTCCCTCGAGCGGATCCTAAGCAGTGTGCGACCTATGCTGGTAGACATTTACATTGATCGCAAATTTATCTATCGCCTTTTGTATCTCTTCCCCTATAACTATTGTTCGTATAGCCTGCCCAGGACCTGTTGAGGTGCCCAGTGGTCGCGATCTTCCCTCTCTTGCTGTTCGTACCTCAGGAGTGTTCATTGCTCTTAAAGTTTGAAAATGTGCGACATGTAGAAGTGACTCAATCTCCGTACACATTGCCTCATACGAAGACTTACAAGAGTAAAAGAAACCCTTATTTCTCTTCCTTAAGCCCTAAAAATCCTAAAAATTCTTAAGGATGTTTTTTTAACAATCTATGCCCTAAGTTTATACTCTTAAAGGTGTTTCTTTTCAAACACTACCCAAGGATGTTCATCGTCCAAACCCATCAGACATCTATACCTACCATTACTGTATAAACTGAGTTTTTTAATAGAAATGAAAAAGAGAAAAAGAGAAGAAATTTTCTTTACCTCTGGATTGTTGGGAATGGATGTTTTGTCGTAACAACGAGTGCATATCAACTGGAAAGAGTTTAAACTGATTTCTTGAATGTAAAAACATGTTTTTCTCTATAAAAGTGTAAGTTCTGTGAAAAACTTGGATTGGGCTTGGGGTTTTATAAGGGAGAAGGCGACGTTTGGTTTCTTTTATATGTGATATTTGGGCGGGACGCGTCTCTAGCCATTGATTATGACCACGTGTCGTCAATCTATGCGAAGGGTAACCTTCACGCTTCAGGGAGATCAACCGTCGTTTCCCTTCATTGAAATCGCCAAATGTCGGTGTGGTTATCTCCTCCGCATTTAATGTCTCAAAAGAGAATGTCGTTTCAACATGACTTACATTTAATGCTCATGGCTGACACTTATTGCGCAGGGATACGTCTATCAGATAAAGCTTATTTTATTGACTAAGACAACTGTCAAGTGCAACAGATAACATCTAAAGAGGTCGTTCAAGTAAAACACTCTTCTTCATGTGTCAAGCTCGAAACAAAGTGATTCTCCGCTTTCGACAGCAAAATATCCTAAGTATTTTCAGGTCATGAAGGACAGATAAAGTTCGAAACACCTTGGTATAGCATTGAGTAGGATCCGACACAGGTCGCTGAACCTCTTGGAACGATCACCTCAGTTGCTTGTGTAACTCTCAAAGATCCATGTCGCGACCTCTACTCAATTCACTGGTTGAGTTAAGCCATCAACCTCATGTCGTTTTGGCTGTTCTCAATCGTTGGTTTGAGCAAGTGTTCCTCGAGACAAGTTAGATCGCGGCATAATTATGAAGTTCTCAAGATTCAATTCTTGAACCTTAAAAACTGGGGGAGCTTCTGTTATGCCTAAAAAACCAAGGCTGATGTAAGCTTACATCAGCTTGCTCCAATCAGAGTTTAGGAAGACTTTGTGCCATCTAGGAGTTGCCACGTCACCCCAAGACAGAAAGAATATGGTGGTCACCAACTTGACAGATTCAGGTTTTGTCTATGAGTGAATGGGAGTCGCACACCTATCCAAGCCCTAGGTAATTTGAGGATATACCCCAAGTTATCAGCCAATGGGAGGTAAGGAAGGACTTGCACGACACCTACCCACTTGCAGATTTGTAATTATTACCTTGAATTCCTCTACTATAAATAGAGGACTCCCCTTCTCATTTTCGGGATTCCGAAACAAAAAATCTACACTTTTGATTGTAATCTATATTCTCAGAGCAAAGATAACCTACGTGAAAGAGACTAACTTGATATTCTATCTGAATAACCAGTCATTGTACCTCTGCTCAATGTTCATTATACGCGACCTCTTGTAATCTCTCATATATAAAATAACAGTAGACATATGACTTGCGTTAAGCATCCGAATCACTTTAAAAATCGTCTTTTATTTATTATTCAGTCTTTGCATTAGATTATCATATTTATTCACGTGTAATTTCTAACAACTACTTAGTATTTTGTACGTGCGAGTCGTTGGTGTCAAAATCAAGCATCAACAAATATAGACACTATGTTTTTTAGGAATCAACCACATCAAACTTGTCAAACTCGCGGGCAGGGAATCTTAACGGGTCTTAATTTAGCCTAAGTCAATGCAGGTCCTTGCCTCATTATTAAGGTTGCTGTAGTTTAATAAATACTCCTTTGTTTGTTTAACTAACAACCAAAAAGTAATTAATATGTTACATATTTGTGTTCATGAAATTAATGCCTTTGAGATGTGATTATTGATTTTTCCAAACTTTCTTCCACGGCTTGCTCCTACATTAACTAATTTGTGTGTTGACTTCTTGCCCATTGGAAAATAAACGGTGGAAATTGTATTAAGTCTCAAGAGTCATCTTGTTGGAGTTAGTCTTTATGAATATATATGATCAGTAGAGCTGTGACAATTAATGGTTTTCCAATATAGCAATATCATCAGCTTGAACCATTTTTCCAACTAGGTCTTAAATATCATATATTTTCATGAAGATTGATATGAACTCACTGCTTTATTATTGTAAATATATGTATATATATTACCTACATTATGAGGACAAAAACAAATAATTTATTAAAATAAATACTCAACCTTACTCAAACTCTATAAAATCCTATTTTTATCTCTAAATAACATAATCTAAACAATTGTGATGATTTTGTAATAGTATAATTTAATATTTAGTTTTATTCGCTATCTTATCAAATACAGAATAATATTGTTAAATATTATTGGATTCATATATATATAAGAACTTTCTGAAAGCGGTCTTCCGCGACCAAACTTAACATTTCATGTTATTAGGTTTGAAATTTTAGACAAAGGACCTGGTCCTCACAGAATGTTAGAGTTTGAAGGCCCAGCAATGTCGATGAACCTCCCTCGAATCAACAGCTGTGGTAGAAGTTGAAAGTGATTATTTTTATTGTCACCTCATCAATTTTTAAACCATTGAATTATAATAAATCAACAGTTAAAAGATTATGTCAACAATTTAAATAAAAAATTTTAAGTTAAAAAGATCACATCCCAATTATGAAATATAAAGAAGTTAAAAAAAAATAAAAAAAGTATACCCAAGCCACCCGCACAATCTTTGCAATGAACCAACTCCGAGAAGTGGCTCTATCATTTTCGTTCCGAGTTTGAATATTCGTACGCTGGATTTTTTTCCTCATTTTATTCATTTTTTTTTTTTTTTTTTTTTTTTAAGTTAGTGGTGAAAGATATGATGGGATCCGTAAGCTGCTGTTGCGATCCATTGTTGGGCGTTTATTGATGCTACATGGAAAGCGGTGGTGTTGGTGGTTGTTATGGATGGGCCTGGTGGGTATGGTTGGGGCCATTGGGTTGCTAGGCCTGGGAGGTTGAGAGGGTGCATCTGTTTCCTATCTTATTTGTATTCTAAATTAAAATATATATTTGTTTTCTTATTTTCAAAATCTTATCTTAAATTATTCAATTAGTTTTAGTTTTTAAATTCTACCTCATAATAACCACGTAATTCAACCTATCAATAATATTTCAAAAATACTCCTCCAAAAAACTAGTAAAAAACATAATCAAACTTATTGGGTTTAAAGTAATTACCCCCGTTATTAGAAGTGGGATGCCATGCAGAAACTATCAACTTCAAGGAAACATAATCAAACTCAAGTACCATAAATGAAGCCTAAAACAATATTGGTTTCATACAAATATAGGAATTTTCTGATCGCGGTCTTCCATGACCAAACTTATTGGGTTTGAACCTGCTACTTGCGCTCGAATTGACAGCTCTGGTACGGAGATCCACTTCCCCAGTAAATGATGATCTATAAATTAAGATGACAACCACAATAATATCATCATGAAAACGCCCCCTAATTCCCTTCTCAATCCGCTTCAATTGTTTGTATGTTTTAACAAGTCTGCTAGCATTTAAGGAAAGTTATGCAGAAATTAAATGAATGGAATGATAATAAAAGTGAAATATGCAATAAATTATCATACATAACGTGGGTTATCAAGAACAATCTCAGCTACCACAGATGCAAAAATGAGAAACTTTTCATCGGGCTGTAAAACTCGAGTGTAAATGGATGGTTCAGCTGTCAGCACAGGCCGGCAGAGTGATTACAGGAGAACTGCGGGAGAAGCACCAAAAAACTCTGGTCGCTTCAAGTATGCATCGCCAATAGTTATAGATACCTGTATCAATGAATGCACATTCAAACCAATATGTACAAAAAATATATAAAATGCAATAGAAGCAGCAAACCTGAAGTATGCCTTTGACACGCCATAGTCCATGCTTCAAAACTACAATATTTGAATCATCTGGACTTGAGTTCTTGTCTGACCTCCTCCACAGATGCATTATGATCCCTTGTTAATTGTTTAGCAACTATCTTATTTGATCTACCTAAAGATCCGATTACAGCTCCAGAATCGCCCACATTACCAACATATAATGTCCCCCTCCAGTTGACTCCAACTAGGCAACGGGACCCCATCCCTACAATTGATGGATTTATTCTATGTGTTATGCGCACAAGAGTAAGAAATCCAACCTCAGTTGTAGAAAAAGCAATTCTTAGAATATCCTCAGAAAATGCTCCAATTTCTCGAGCAAGCCCTGGGAAATGACACACAAGATGCAACCTAGCATTTGGCAATCAAGTGAAGACACCAAACAATGAATGGTGATCTCACAAAAGCATCAAATGCTACACAGAGTACTCAATTGGAAGTAAGAACGCAATCTAGTTCATCTGAAATAACATGAAAATCCTCCTTGTTCTATAGAACACAAACTGAATTAACAGACCGCGCCAATTATGCCTCCAATACACGTAAATTCCATCTACACAGGCTCAATAAAGACTACTAGATATACACTAAAATTGTGTCATCATACTATTTACTGAGCATACACCCAGCATCAAGATTGAAAACAACACACAGCGCCATCAAAAGATCACTTCTGCTACCATCAATCTACCCCTAAACATGTAAAGTCCGAAAGCTCATTGAAACATCAACAAAAGCCATATTCCAGCAAAAATATATGTATAATTAACCACCAAAAGCTAAAACTTTATCCACAAACTAGCTCTTAAAAAAAATGAAACCTAATGCATATACTAAATGAAGAGAAAAAAGAAAAAAACCATGAAGAAACAGATTGTCAAAAATTGGGTAATTTTGTGTAAAATTTGGAATTAAAAACGCAATTCACCCCCCTCTTGGGTAAGCCATCGATCCTTTCAAATATTTATCACCTACTTCCTTATGTAATGATAGTGTCATTGGTTGTGTAATGACTCAAACTGAGTCCCATATTGCTAAAGAATAGTTTGGCATGTGAGTTAGTAGCAACATGGCACCTTCCGATTGTAAGGGTGAGTTTTTTATCATTTGAAGGACACAAGTTTGATAAATATGTCCGTTGTTGATGCTCACTTTTGTCAAGGTAGCCCACAGAGATTCCAAGGTCATCTCACACTCCAAAAAGGTAAGTTAGGTCTCATGCCAAGTTATGTTCTCTTTATCCTCTTCGGTAGACTGGCAGGCCCGAGCTGTTTAATGGGTTGTTCTTTGGGGGGGGGGATAGGGTGTCCAATAAAACTTAATAGGGTCGAGGTGCTTTTTTTAATTAGACTACAAAAATGATTCAAATGTCTAAGTCCAAATCATTTTCAAAATAATTTTATAAATTATTAAAAAAAAAATAGCAATGGGTATGAGTTAGAACATGAAATTTGCAAGTGAAAGCTCTCTAAATGATTTACACAATTTTGGTTTGTGTATATGTAAGTTTAAGATTAACAAAAGTGGTTGGTTCAGTCCACTACCTTGAATCTGGTTGAACGGATTTGATGTGACACCTACATGGCATCCACGTGGCACTAATCATTGGTATAATTCAATTATTGAACTAGTCGACTATATTTGAGAGCCCAAAAGATATGGCTTTTCCCCAATCCAAACTCTGAACAGGATGACCAACTGGTCGAACAAACAAATATTGCTTTCCCCCAACAAATTTCAAATATGATAATATTGTCCCAAACTAAATTCCAGAAACCCTCAAATGACCAATCACTCAACTAAACAAAATCACTTTACCCCAACAAAGTTCAAATATCACAATATGGTCCCACATTAAATCCCAAAAACCACCTAAACTTCCAAATATGATATTTTAGCCCAAAATTAAAACCCGTAATCCTGATGTACGATTTGGTTGACCGGGTGGGTTAAACTGCAAAGTAAATATTTTAATGCCCTAGGTCTGAAAAATGATAATTTAGCCCAAATCTAAAAACCCCAAAAACAAGTTTTTGAGAGCTTTGATATGTAAATGATTTTTCTAATCAAGACTCATGCTTAATACAAATAAAATTGATTACGAGGAAGACTACCTAGACTTAAATTCTTAATTTTTATTCATCCGAACTTTGTCTTTTCCCTCTTTAATATTTATTTGGATACATCCTGAACTTCTTTGTTATCTATGTCTACACTTAAGCACAAGTCATTAGTAATAATGCTTGGGGACAAATTAGTTTATTATCATCAAAATAAGAGCATGGTGACTCCTTGAATCTACGTTATGTTTCTTTTTTCTTTTTTCTTTTTTTTTTTTTAATAACAAAATGCATTTTAAAAGGTAATGTTCATTATGTCCCCTTCTGACAAGCTGTACACACTTTATTTCTTGTGTTAATAATTTATCCTCGTATTGTCGCTAAAAAACAATTAATTTAGCCCTACCCAAAAAAACATTTCTGGTTATGCCCCTAGTTTGAAGCGCAAAAAGATGAACGGTTATATACTTCATGCTTCAAACATGAATATAAGTATTTTTCCTCTAATTTATGCCAAATATAATGGCACATTATTTTTTTTGTCTTTACATGATAGGATGACATGTCATTTTATTCAATGGTTCTTGTAAAATTAAAATTAGGGATTGTATATTTAGTTGTTAACTGACTAAAATACCCTTTACACGGTAAAGTTTAACCGTAAAGCACTAGTAGTCGGTCATTTTCTTGGAGTTTTTAGAACTTGTAACTCTTTTCTAAACAAATGGCCCTAAATTGATAATCTCCCACAAAAATTTTTCTTTCTTTAACCTCATTTTTGTATTGTATTTCTATGCTTCTAATATTTTTTTTCTTAAAATCCAAAAAAATTCAAATCACTTGAAATTCCGTCCAAACTATAATAACATATATATTATTGATGTTTGATTTTGACACCAACGACTCGTACGTACAAAGTACTAAAAGAGTCTTAGAAATTACACGTGATAGATTTATGAAATTTGAATATGGTGCTAAGATTATATATGTTTGCAAAAAACATAAATAATAGATAGACAAGAGAGATTTTTATAGTGATTCGGATGCTTAAAGCAAATCCTACTTCTACTGTGGTTTTATTATTCTCTGACTATTTCTATGATATTGCTCGTAAGACATACAAAGATGAAGAAATACTTTGTTTACAAAGAGGAATAATGAAACTCAAATGTTTGTCTAACTCTCATCTACCTAGCCCCTTCTTTTAAGAAGAGAGGTGTCAATTTATACATACCTCTGAGGTCAATGTAATAAGTGTTTTTGCAAGTTGCCTTGACACATAGAGAACTCTCATTCATCCTTATCTTAAAATAAGATCGGATTGATATAAACTATCTCTAAGGCAGTATGAGCTTGACAGTTAGTACACTTTGTCTTTTAGGCGCTTGTTGAGCTAACATCAACCTGATTTTTTAGGTATAACAAAACCCCCAGTTTTTGGAGTGCGTAATTACACTTGAAAAACTCATGTCTTAGATCTGAATGACTGTCGCACTATAGGTTGCAGTCTTGAACTAAAGAGCTCGAACTATGCTTGGCGCGATCGGATGTTGAGAGTTAGGACTGCGATCTGAGAGTTTGGAGCGATCCGAAGCTGAGCGTGATCTGATAACTAACATGAAATGTCCAGTAGATGAATTCTTGAAGGGAGCTAACGTCAGGAGCCCAAACGCACGGCTTAGAGGCTTTAAATGGATAAGCCAACTTAAAACAACCATAACCTTTGATCCAGGAAGAGTTTTGGACCCCGTAAGATATCCACGAAAAGCTTGTTCTGAGCTCTACGTCATAACAATTGGGGAACCTAGTCGGGCTATTTCCGGGGCCAAAATCCACCGTTTCAGCATGTTTCGGGACTGTTTTAAGTTTTCTAATTAAACTTATAAGAAAACAAATCCTTAAACATCAATCTATTCCTTCTCATAAATTGGATTGATAAAAACCTCCAAATAGAGCAAATCACTTCACCAATTTTTCAGAAACTATTAATTTGTTGATTTTTAGTTACATATGTAGATGTGATAAATACGATTATAAAAAAAAAAAAAAAAAAAGACAGAATTACTTTTCCCACTCTATGTTTAGTGTATTTAAGTAAGTTAATAACTAAATATACATGCACAAGTTGGTGTACTATGAAGTGAAATTGAGATGGGTGAAAGAAGATGGTGTTGGTGAATGAAATTTAAAATGTAGATGGTTATTTATAATTTTATTAATTTGGGGGTTAAAGAGAACTTGTCAAGTCACTATATTATAATCCTAGTTAGTAAATTGGTGGTTTATTTCGTGTATAAAACATGAATTTTTATATTTTATAAGCACAGTCGAATTATCTGCAAATTATATATCTTAATCGTATAATTCATGTATAATTTTCATATAATTTAGCTGTATTTTTTAAAATAAAATTGTGTTATTTAATGAAGCAAAAACGACACGGTTTTAAGTGAGGTTTTGTCAAAACTAGATGAAAAGAAATCACTTTTTCTTCTTCGGTTCTCTTCACCTCTTTTTTTGGCCCTCTGCCTCTCTTCTTCTTCAACTATTCTTTCTCTTCTTCAGTTCTCTTCGTCTCTTCTTCTTCAACTATTCTTCTCTTGAATGTCCTTTATTTCCTTCTTCAAGTTGATGATTCCCCAGCAACTCTCTGATTGAGCCTGAACAGATTTCTTTGTTGGTGGGTTCGTTATATGTTTCCACCCTCATTGCCTAATTTTTCGAGAAAGGTCCACATGATTGATTACTGTTTGTATTAATGATTGGACCCAATAATTCAGTTTAGCGTACAACTTAACCAAGTGTTAAACTTTGTTATGGAGGCGTGATTATATGAAATTGTTATTTTATAATTGTTCTTTTTGGCACGAGTTCTTGTTGTCCACAATGTGAATGGCGGGATATACATATAATATGAAGCTGATGATGGTACTAGAATGTGATGTTAATTATTCAAAGAATAAAATGATTATGGATTTATGTCGAGGTTTCATTAAATGAAAACAACAAAAATTGCTTTCATCAAATCTAATATTTAATTATAAGATCAATCCTCATTATTTGTTTGTATTAATGATTGACAAATGACAAATAAAATTGTTTGTAATTGGTTCACTTTTACAACATTTATAGTAATTAATTACCAATCAAATGATATAATTTTTTACAAATTAAAATATTATAATTAAAAATGACATAAATCATATAAAAAACAAAAGAGGATTAATTTAATGATTATAAAAAGTGTTAAAATCAATATTAATATTATCGTATTTTTTAAAACTTATTATTAATAATATACTATATTAAATCTATATATATTTATACCATATTTTTTCTATATCCGTTTTGGGCTGTACTGTATTCACTAACTAAGATTATAATAAAGATTCTTACGTGTAAAGAAGGGTAGAGTAAAAATCAATTAGCCCTGTATACTTTGGAAAATATATTTTCGGGCAATTATTACAATATTAATCAAGGTACCCCCAATCGCTTCATAAACTATTCAATTAGCCCCTAAAATCCTAATACCGTATAACCTTTATTAAAAAATAAAAGAGGGTACAG
Organism: Pistacia vera; assembly: GCF_008641045.1. Taxonomy (NCBI): domain Eukaryota; kingdom Viridiplantae; phylum Streptophyta; class Magnoliopsida; order Sapindales; family Anacardiaceae; genus Pistacia; species Pistacia vera. Next base: position 4,713 of record NW_022195378.1, on the reverse strand, counting down.
TGGTAATTTCTCCTGCCTTGTTTTTTCGTCTTTTTCTTACTTTACCTTTCTCCCCCTCCTTTCTTCTCTGTTTTTTTTTTTTTTTTGTTTTCCCCCTTATTTTTCTATTTCTCCTCCACCATCAGGTCCATCACTCTACATCAACAACTCTCCAACCTCGCCAATTTTACATTAGCCAGCATATTAAACAACAAACAGTCGCACCCATTTGTTACAGGATATACGAAACGCCAAAATTTTTCTACAAATTCTCTTCTCTCTAAATGATTAACCTCTACACTGATCAGTTCATTACCCAAGAAATATAGATGAATCAGAATAATGCCTCCAACCTCAAATCCCTCTGGTTTTTGCTGGCCATATCTCAAGCCCACGAAGTGTGCTATACTAGCACCAGAACTGTCACTAGCAAAATAGACTTTTTCAAAATCAGCTAAATCGTTTAGCCAATCTTCCAGACTAGTTCCATTAACATGAGAAACAACCCATTTAAGGGCAGTCCATGAATCATCAAAACAAAAACAGACAAGATGCCTTGGGCCTCTTCAGTAATCAACTAAGACTGTAATGATGTTAGCTTCATGAATTTACATAATTATGATAGGTGGCGAAGAATGTAGAAAGTAAAAGGAGACGCCATGAATGGACACAAGAAGAGGGAGTTTTTGTTTGGGGTTTCAGAATTTCAGAGCAAAAAGCCTGGTGGATAGATTCGACGTTGTCATTTAAAGATTGAGGGACAATAACAGTTCCCACGAGAGGGAGAAAGAAAGTAGAAAAATAAGGGAAAGAAAGGATAAAAGAAATAAAAAAGAGGGGGATAAAAGAGAAAAAGGGAAGAAGGGAAGGGATAGAAGGCCGGAAAAATTACCATTGTAGCGTCGTGTATTTAATAGAGTGCATCTCTAAACTTTGATGATTTAATTAATGAGCATCTTTTATATAAATAAAAAATATTTTTATTAATTTTTAATTATAAAGAATAATTTTTTTTTTTCAAATCCAATAGAGTCTTTAAATTTTAGAAGAGAAAATATGTTTTTTCAAGAAAAAAACTTAATAGAAGAGATAAATCATAAATAAAATGCATAGAAACTTGTAATTTATTATTTAAAATTAAGATAGAGAGTAAAATTTGACTCTCTAAATGTGAAAAGTCAAATTCACTCTTTAATTTATATTTGAAGAATAAAAAATTTGTTTGACTCTTATTTTTATGGATAAACTCTTTATAATAAAAAGTTTGGATCATATAAAAAGTCTTTTGAAGATGCTCTTAGATGGGTAATTGATAAGTCTCTGAAACGATTGGGGATAACTTCGTTAAAATTGCAATAGGTGTCAAAAATTGTATTTCCTAAACTGTAAGGTGCTAATTGATTTTTACTCGTAAAGTTATTCAAACGGTCATAGCAGTAACAGAACAGAGGTGGAATGTTGATGGTTTTTAAAACCGATGATACCACTGTACCCTCGCCAAACCTTGGGTGGCTGTATGTGATTTGGCCTAAAACAAATTTCAAAGATTCGCAAATTTCGAGTATTACAATGTTCAGATCCCATTCTCGAGATGTACTTGTATTTGTTGGATGTTCTACTTCTTTTTATTTCTTTCATGCATGATTACTATCCTAGACCAGAATATATATTCTTGTTATTAACGTTTAAATTAAATTATATAAAAGACAACAAAAAGAATTGTTGAATATAATCAAATAACCACGTCAAAACAAATTACACAAAGATAAACTTACAAGAAATTATCTTAAAAACTTACACATACACCCCATTTCCATCGACTGCCAGTGCCCCAAAGAAACACTTATGACACAAATACAAAAGAATAATATATTACCAACTTATTATTATTTATCTTTTATACACGTGTTAAAAATAGAATAACAAATAGTGTTACTAACATTCCTTAATACTTTTTCTTTTCCCATAATGTTGTCATATTACTCTGGCACTTTTTGTCTTGTCTCTGTATATTTCAATTCTTTAGATTATCTAAGCTCATCAACTCTGTCAATGACATCCAGTACCTTTTCCTTCTCTATACCAAATGAAATTATGGGAAGATGAGAAGGATGCCTCTTTATGGCGACTAATTCCTTATTTCCGCTTTGCAAGGAGTGGCCACTGCTCTTGCTCAGCCTATCATATTTTTTCAACTTTATCCGGTCAAAGTCGTGGCTTTTACTTGTTCCTCGGATTCTTCTTCTTTTACTTACATTCTCTAAGATCTCCTGGTCTTCCGGGGTTAGTAACGGGGAACTGGCGGTCTCATCTTTGGTCTGCTTATTTGCATTTTGCAGGGGTGTCGCAACTGGATACTTGATGGGTGACTTTATGCCACCAACGGTGGCCCCAATCTTAACCCTGTTGACTAGATGGTGAAGCCACAATACTAAATCAAGAATATAGGCTTCTGTTTTCCCCTTGTCAGCATGGTGGAGTGTCTCAATGCGAATCACATCAGTAGTCCCAGCAGCAGACTTCCGGTTGCCATCAGACCTTGTACATCAATAATACACATTCATTTTTCAGTTTTTATGTTTTACTCAAACCCATTTGGAAAAGGATGAAGATGAAAACTGTGACTCACCCTGTATTAGCCCATTCGCCAACCCAGCCGAATCCATGATGGGCTCTGGATTAATTATTTGCAACCAAAAAAGTCAAAATGATGATAAGATGAAGACACAATCAATTGAACAAAGAATATGAATACAACTCATGGGAAAATGGATTAGCTAGTTACAGAAAAGTTGGCCATCTTACTTGGCTGTGTTAGTGGCAATTGGAACAAGCCACTGCAAAGTCTTCTCCATCTCATCTTTGATTTCTGTAACAGTGAGCTGCAGGAAAAGAAGAAAGCCAGAATCATTACTAAATGCAAGGATGACAAAGAAATTCTCTTCAAATAATTATTTGGCAGCTGAAGAAAACAAGCAAAAAAAAGCTCTTCTTAAATCCTCTTTATCTTTATTTTATGCAGTGAAAAATATGCATCCTTTGAAAAGAAAAAGGTTACATTATCAAAACATATCATACCTCGTCTTTGACTGATAAAGATTGTACTTTGTAGCGTAGAGCTGATTTTATGCTTGGTGGTAAACTCTGGTATAAAGCATCTCTTGTATTTGGGGGCATAGAGCTCGATCGTGCAACCTGATACAGCAAACTCATTGAATAAAGAAATCCTGAAGACATAAAAGATACTGAAAAAGACAAGTCCAAAATAGTCAGACAAAGACTTCAGGAAACCTCTTTGGTTAGTGAAGCCAAAGTGTATGATAGGGAAAAGGATAAGGAGACACTTGTTGAATTGTTACTGAGTCATGATTCCAGTGCTAATGATGGAATCTTGGTAATCCCTATGGTTGGGATGGGAGGTGTAGGCAAGGTGACACCCGCTCAACTTGTCTATAATGATAATAGAGTTGAAAATCATTTTGCTGTTAAAGCATGGGTATGTGTTTCCAACGATTTTGATGTTTCGAGAATCACAAAAACGGTCTACAGTTAATTGCTATTGGGAGTGGTGATATTAATGACCTGAACAAACTTCAAGTTGAATTGAAGGAAGAACTCTCAAAAAGTAGTTCTTGCTTGTTTTGGATGATATTGGATGCAAAATTATAATCAATGAACCCTTTTACGCTGTCCATTTGAAGCTGGCCTGCCAGGAAGTAAAAATTGCTGTCACAACTGGCAATCAAAGTGTTTCATTAATGGTGAAGACTGGTGTGGAGTATCTTTTGCAAAAGTTGTCAAACTATCATTTTTTGTATATATTTGCTCATCACTCTTTGGGAACAAATGATATTGGCGTGCATGATCAAGAATTAAAAGAAATTGGTGAGAAGATAGTTAAAAGGTGTGACGGATTGCCTCTGGTGGCTAAAGTTCTTGGTGGCCTGTGGGGCGGCAAATATGACATCAATGACTGGAGGGACGCGCTAAATAGTAAGATATGGAATTTATCAAAAGAGGAATGTGAAGTTATGTCTGCTCTTAAAGTAAGGTACTATTACCTTGATACCTCCCTTCATATTTAAAACAGTGTTTTGCATATTGTCCATTATTTCCAAAAGATTACGAATTTGAAGAGAAGAAAATAATTTTATTGTAGATGGCTGAGGGTTTTTTGCATTCACTTCAAAACTTGATAATAGAAAGATGTCTGACCATTGTATCCTTCCCCGACAATGAATTTAGAAAGTCTGATTCTTGAAGTGCCTGAAATTAATGTGAGTAATCTCACTTTATTATTACTCGCTACAAATAAATGCATTTCACAGATTCTGTTGAATTTCTGTACACTCCTTTGATTTGGTCTATAAGTGTCTCTACTCTGTCCTGAGATGAGGTTATGTAATGGAAAAAAAATTGTCATTCTAGAGAATATACTTTATTTGGTGTACTTAATTCTAGAGATAAATATTGATATAGAGATGATATTCTTCAATTTGTTGAGAACTTATTGGAAAGCTTATAATTGGAACATGTCAATAATTGCTAACACAATGTTATAAAATTATTCAATAATTGGAACATTTCAATCAAACTTGGCAGCTTCAAGTCCAAGCTTTGAAATGCATCAATTACGTCAACTTTTTGATTTTCAACTTTGCATTAAAACAATGGTTGACAATTCCATTATACGTTAATTGCCATTTAATCTTGGCCGGTAGATTTCTGTATTCT